>NC_140995.1:180117211-180553735 GCF_052327205.1 Somniosus microcephalus
ACAGGTATTTTTGGCTCAGGCCAGAGCTTAGCAATTATCTTTGCCTTCATTGAGAGCTCATTGTTTGCTAGCATATAATGGGGGCTGCATTGGGTGCCAACGCTGACTTTCAGCCTTATGCCAGAAGGGCTTACAGACGCCGTGAGAGAGTGGCAGCCCTGGCTAGACGCAGAGGGGGCAACAGGCGTCGCCAACTGAGGCCTTACCCACCCAGGGTATACCGCCAGCAGTCCTCCTTTCTGACCATGTCTGCCGCGATGTGTGTAAGGAGGCTGCGATTCAGAAGGGAGGTGGTTGCAGACATCTGCCAGCTGCTTCACAGAGATCTGCAGCCACAGCTGATGCGCAGGACGTCTCTGTCGGTGGCAGTGAAGGTGACGGTGGCTCTCAACTTCTATGCCACCGGCTCCTTCCAATCCGCTGCTGGGGACATCGCTAACATCTCCCAGTTCGCCGTGCATTGCTGCATCCGCCAGGTGACCGAAGCCCTTTTCAGAAGGAGACATCAATTCATCTCCTTCCCCATGACCCTGGACAAGCAGCAGCAGCGTGCAGTGGGATTTGCAAGAATAGCGGGCTTCCCCATGGTGCAGGGCGCCATTGACTGCACGCATGTGGCTTTGCGGGCACCTCTGGAGCATGCCGAGGATTACCGCAACCGGAAGGGCTACCATTCCCTCAACGTACAGCTGGTGTGTGACCACAGGCAGCGCATCCTAGCTGTCAATGCCCGCTTTCCAGGCAGCAGCCACGATGCCTTTATCCTGCGACAGACAACTGTGGCTGACATGTTCCAGGCACAGCCTCCCCCAAGAGGATGGCTTATCGGGGACAAAGGCTATCCTTTGTGTACCTGGCTCATGACCCCGCTCCGTGCGCCCACGACCCCTGCTGAAGAGACATACAACGAGAGCCATCAAGCGACTAGGAACATCATAGAACAAACAATCGGCGTACTCAAGCAACAGTTCCGCTGTCTTGATCGCTCCGGGGGAGCCCTCCAGTATTCGCAGGACCGAGCCTCCCAATTCGTCGTCGTTTGCTGCATGCTGCACAACCTGGCTATCCACAGGACTCAGGCACTGCCACCTCACGTTGGACCCCCACCTCAGGAGGAGGAGCAGGAGGAGCATGAGGAGGAGGAGGACGAGGAGTACCAGCCCAGGAGGGAGGCACAAGGTCCAAGGGCCGCCCGTCGGCGGCTTATTGAACGTCACTTCTAGGCCCCCTGTCAGGGAATGGCTTGTGCCAATGAAAGAACATGATTGCAGCCGCTCCACAAGCCCTCAGGCGGTTAAGGCAACAAACACTTCAAAGATCAAACATGGACAATGTTAATAAATAAAATGCTTTATTGTACAAACTCAGGGCCCTTCCCACATGAAAACCAAAAACAGACGAAACCCCCAAAAAACACTCAAACACATTACTCGCTCCCACAACCTGGAGAGGATTAACAAAACAGTGCAACTAAAATGGCCGTCATCCTCGGACTTCGTAAAATACAAACATCACATCCTCGGCCTTCAAAAAACAAACATCCAATTCTCGGCCTCAAAAAACAAACATCCAATTCTCGGCCTCAAAAAACAAACATCCAATTCTCGGCCTCAAAAAACAAACACAACTGGCCACACATTTGACTTTTTGGCCCGCTAGGGCGATGCCTTGGCCATCTTTGTGTGGCCCCTGCCCGCCCTGCTGCTCCTCCTCAAAGTAAGGCCATTGGCTGCTGCAAGGCTGGGGGCAGGCTCCAGAGGGGCACATGTCGTGACGGCAGATGCCCTTGGGGGTCGGCCTAGTCGAGGTCTGGCCGTCGAGCGGGCGGCTGTTGAATGCTGCAGCTGTGGCTGGCCAGCATCAGTCGCTGCAGCAGCTCCTGGCAGCTCCACTGGGGGAGTGGCAGTGGCGGCTGGAGGAATGGGGGCAAGCTGGCGGATGGCAGGTGCTCGCTGGTCGCCTGAGACACTGGCACTCGCCCGGGCCAGCACTGCAGCATGCGCACCAATCTGCCGAGGGACAGACCGCTGTGCTGCTGCAGCGCGCCGGGTGCCCTGGCGATGCCTGGCTGACACAGCGAGTGTGGCAGCAGTGAGTGCCCGTGTTGACCTGTTCAGTGACCTCATCAGAGCACCCAGTGACTGCACGGCACCGCTGATCAGCTGCCCACTCGCTGCCTGAGCTGCCCCGAATGCCGCACGACTCGCTGCCTGATCTGCCCCGAATGCCGCCCGACTCGCTGCCTGCTCTGCCCCGAATTCCACCAAACTGATGGCCTGTGAGGCCCCGACGTCGGTCACACTCCGAGAGAGGGACTCGATGGCCTCAGGCAACCGTGCCACTACCCCCATGAGCTCCGTGTGCCGGCGCTCTGAGTCCGCGGACAAGTCCTCGAGGCGTTCCATCTCCTCGGTGAAGACCATCTCCGGACTGGAGGCCGGACTCTCCCTCTGGGGAGAAGGCCGCCGAGCTGGCCGACCCTTCCTGCGTTGCTGGAGGCCGCTGGGCCCAGCAATTGGACTCCCCTCCGACCCTTCCCCCCTCTGGGGAGAAGGCCGCCGAGCTGGCACCCCCCTCCCGCGTTTCTGCAGGCCGCAGGTCCCATGAGCTCCCCACCCCTCCGACACTTCCGCAACGCTCCCCTCCAGGGAAGACGTGTCCCCTACATTGGCATGGGTTGCCACGGCTGAGGGTTCCCCTGATGGGCCGCCTTCCTCTTGCTCCTCCTCCTCCTCCTCCTCTGAGGGGCTGTCATTGGCAAGTTCAGGGACCTCCTCCTCACCATCTGAAAGCAGGAAGGCACAAGAGTAGCTTTAGAGTGAGGAGAGGGCGTCAGCGAGGGATGCATGAGTGGTGGCATTCAGCGCATTGGTCGGACAGTGGCAAAGGATGTAGATCTGATGCGCAAGTGGGACGAGAGAGGTCCAAACGTTGATGTCCTTACCATTGGTGCCCAGAACAGGGTCGGCATCTCCACATGCAACGGGGCCAATCACCCGGCCACCCATGATGCGCTCCACGCGATGTTGCAGCTCGGTGAGCGGCTGGATCTGGGGTCGGCCTCCCCCGGTCGCAGTGCGGCTCTTCTTGTTATTGGCCAGCTTGGCCTGCAAGAGAAAGGACGGCCTCTAAGTACAGTGTGTCGCCCTGATCTTGTGTGCACTGCCTCCCATGGTGGAATAGCCTGGCCAGTGTGTCGCCCTGATCTTGTGTGCACTGCCTCCCATGGTGGAATAGCCTGGCCAGTGTGTCGCCCTGATCTTGTGTGCACTGCCTCCCATGGTGGAATAGCTTGGCCAGTGTGTTAAGTGCAGAATGTGCAATTGATGTTCATGCCTGTCCCATAGCTGCTGGATGAGGGCTGGCCATTAGGGCTTTCAGGTCCCTTTGCCCATAATGTGAGGTGCACATGCAAGGATGAGGAGGTCACTGGAAAGGGTACTCACCCTGACAATCCACGTGAGGTCATTAAACTTTTTGCGGCATTGGACACCGGTCCTGGGGACCTCGCTGTTGGCTGACACCTTGCTGGCGACATGCCTGCAGACTCTCCGGTAGGCACGGACCGGCGCCTTCCTGCCATTGTCCGGGTACAAAATATGGCGCCTCTTCTCCACACCACCAACCAGCACACTCAGATCACGCTTTGAGAAGCGCTGCGCTCGTTCACGGGCCCTCTGCATGGCTTCAGGCGCTATTTGGGTCCAGCAGCAGTGTTCAGGCCTAGCTGGAGGGCTCCACTATCCAGGGCGTGGCAGCAGACAAAGTCGACCCTTCCCCCTTAAGAGCTGGCCGGCGCCAGGGTGTCTGCTGTCAATCACGAGATGGCCGCACCTGCGCTGCGCCCGGCCTCGGCGCTCTCGCTCAGCACCTCCGGCTTAGCGCCTAAAGAGAGGCGTCCAGCACCAGTTTTAGCGCTCGAGCAAACTCTTAGGGCGAAGCTAATGAATATTGGAGAAGTGGCCTCGATTTGGCGGCGGGCGCAAACTTTAGCGGCCGCCCGACTTTAACGCCCCAAAAGTGGCTACAATGAATTTCTAGGCCTCTATGTTCCTTTGTAACCTTCTTCCCCCATGTACACAACTTATTGTGCCTCCTAACAGTGCCATCTACAAACTTGGAGATACAACTCTCTATACCTTCATACAAGTGATTAATATATATATATAGTGAAACGTCGAGGTCCGAGTACAGATCCCAGAGGAACACCACTTGTTACATCCCACCATTCAGAGAACGACCCCTTTATCCCTACTCTCTGACTCCTACCTCCCAATTAATTACCGACCCATGTCACAAGGTTACCTTCAATTCCGTGCACTCTAATGTTTGCTAATAATCTCTTGTGCGGAACCTTTTCCAATGCCATCTGGAAGTCCAGATAGTCAAAGTCTATAGATACTCCCCTATCCGCCATGCTAGTGACATCATCAAAAAAATTGAACTAGGTTAGTCAGACATGAGCTACCCTTCACAAATCCATGCTGACTCTCTGATCAGCTGATACTTGTCCAAATGCACAGTCACTCTATCCCTGATGATAGATTCCAGTAACTTCCCACAAGTGATGTTAAATTGACCGGTCTATATTTCCTGGTTTCTTCCCCAAGGGGCTTTTTCCTTAAATAATGAGTTACATTTATAATTTTTCAACCCAAAGGCACAATTTCCGAGTCTAGAAAGCTTTTCATAACAGGTAGTTCTAGAAAGAGACATTTTAATGCGTATATTTATTTAACTCCTACACAAACGTTGAAAAAATTATGGACCAATTATTGATAACACAAGTTCATTTTTTGCTTCAGATGAGATTTCATTTCATGTACGTGTATACTAATCTGTGGCCCTCATCAAAAATGCTCACTTTGATACTCAAAATCTTTTTAATGGATCAGAGTTCAAAATTATACTGTTATTCGGGCAAGGAGTACTAATTTCTAATTAACATTTTCAATTAAGCCTCTATACAATGTCAGGAAAAAATGTTATGACACGTGAGAAGCCATCAAAACTCATTACAACAAGTGCAGTATTGGATGGATGCAATGTAGAGTCCTTCTCCCACATACAGTCATATACTGTCTTTACAACTAAATTGCTGAATCCCACCATCACAAGATAGAACCATAGAAGTTTACAGTGAAGAAAGAGGCCATTCAACCCATCGTACCTGATCTAGCTCTTTGCTAGAGCAAACGACAGTGACTCCCACTACCCTTCTTTCTCTCCATAACCCTTTATATTCCTCTGCTTTAAATATTTATCCAAATTTTCCCCAAAAGAGACACAATGGTGTTTGCTTCAACCACTGCCTGTGGCAAAGCATCCTATGCTCCAACAATGCTCTGTGTCAAGAAGTTTCTCCTAACCTTTCTCCTCAGTCTCTTAGTGGCAAAATAAGTTCATGAGTCCTCATTACTAGCTTCCCAACCAGAGGGAATAGTCTGTCCCTATTCACTCCATCAAAACTCATTATCATTTTAAAAAAAACTATTAAATATTCACCTTTAGCCTTTTCTACTCCAGTGGAAATAGTCCTAGGGGGTGGAATTGGGTATCATACCATTTGGGGCGCTAACTTTTGAAGTGTTGAAAATTTAGCACCAGGCGCTAAGGATTCTGAACTTCTACTAAATTGGGTGTTAGCGCCCCAGGAAGGAGGTGGGGCGCTAAATCAAGCGCTAATGACCTCAGTGAGGCACTACAGGGGCGCTACCAGCAGAGCGCTAATGAATTTCAGGTGCAATGCATTTAGCAACGATCCTTCACACTGGTTCCTTCCAGCTCTTAAAGGGGAGGTTGCATCATTGTGCAGATGCTGATTTTCAGCTTTGCTGGCTTTGAGGTGAGCAAGTAAATCCCCTGATGGCTATGGCTCTTCCCACTCCTAGGGAGAGAGCTTGCCGGTTCACAGACGTGGCATTGGAGGCATTGGTGGCTGCAGTGGAGCGAAGGAGGGCAAATGCTGTTCCCGGCCACTGGGAGGAAGCCATCGCCTCAGGTGTTCAGGGCAATGTGGAGGGAAGTGGCCCAGGAGGTCTCGGCCAGTAGTGTGGTGGAACGCAGCCTGACACAGTGCCGCAAGAAATTCAACGACCTCAGTCGGGTGGTCAAGGTGAGTACATTCTTCCACAGGTCTTACATACCAGCATCTAAACCTCAGTCTGTGCACACTACACAAGGAACCACACCGCCACCACTCGCCCACCAAACATCTTCATCTACTCAAATGCACATCCACATCTCACACCTTGCCTACAATCACAGCTATTCAACAATGGCAGGCATATCTCCCAAACACATAGCTGGACTCTGACTCACATGCATTTGTTTCTTTTGCAGGCCAAGATGGCCCACAATAGGAGGGAGCAGCAGACAACAGGCGAGGGTGATGCGCAGCTCCTGCAGCTTTCAGACCTGGAGGAGCAAGTGCTGCGACTCATTGGGCAGCAGGTGCTGGGCGGCGTGGCCGTCGGCAACATCGACCCCCTTGGGGGCAAAAATGGTGTCTTCAGCCCCTCTCCTTCTCTCATCCCACTTCACCCTCACACCACAAACCTTTCTGACTTTCCACCTCCTGATACTGTCTGCATTCCTTGCTCCATTCCTGCCCTCCTGCCCGCACCTTAATGCGAGTCTTGTGCCTTTTTGCTTTCAGATAATCAGCAACCAGATGACCAGCCTGTCCCTGACCCACTGAGAGTGAGGAAGGAGAAGAGGAGGAGGAGCAAAGCACCGCATCACTGCATCTCTCACCCGCAGGCACCAACTCAGATATTGGCACTACGCGATCTTTAGAGGCAAGTTTAGTAGAGGGGTCTGCACTGGGTGATGCACCGGGGACGAGTGGGCTGCAGCAAGGCCAGGGGAAAGGGTAGCTCAGGAGCCAACTCCCCGGAGGGCGAGTTCACACGCGAGTTCTGCTGCACAGGACTAAGATGAGGACCTTGATGGGGAAGCGTTCACAAGAAGGATGATGGCCATACGCACCGAGATGATAGGTGCAATGGCAAGGGTGCCTGAGAGACTCTTGGCAATGGTAAGGAGCGTGGAGGAGTCCACCTCCAACATTGCACAGAGCTCTTTGCACACCATGGAGCCCATCATTTCCACTGAGAGACCGTGCGGATGCAGACCTCATGACCTCGTGCAGCACAGGCGGAAGCAACGCAACGTCTTAGTGCTGTAATGCAGTCAATGGCTGCTGCCATTGAGTCTCAGACTGCTCTCATGCAGTCTCAGCTTGATGCCACGAACTCTGTGACTGCTGCCATTGTCGCTGGGTCCACCACAGTCATAGAATCATAGCAACATAGAAAGTTTGGAAGGAGGCCATTTCAGCCCATCGTGTCCGTGCCGGCCAACAAAGAGCTATCCAACCTAATCCCACTTCCCAGCTCTTGGTCCGTAGCCCTGCAGGTTAGAGCATCCCAAATGCACATTCAAGTACTTTTTAAATGTGGTTAGGGTTTCTGCCTCTACCACGCTTTCAGGCAGTGAGTTTCAGACTCCCACAACCCTCTGGGTGAAGAAATTTCCCCTCAAATCCCCTCTAAACCTTCCACCAATTACTTCAAATCTGTGCCCCCTGGTTTTTGACCCCTCTGCTAAGGGAAATAGACCCTTTCTATCCACTTTGTCTAGGCCCCTCATAATTTTATACACCTCAGTAAGGCCTTCCCTCAGCCTTCTCTGTTCCAAGGAAAACAAACCCAGCCTATCCAGTCTTTCATCATAGCCAAGATCCTCTACTCCCAGCAACATCTTTGTAAATCTCCTCTGCACCCTCTCTAGTGCAATCACATCTTTCTTGTAATGTGGTGACCAGAACTGCACGCAGTCCACCAGGGATCTCACGGTGTTGCAGCAGGCTAGCAATCTGTGCTCCAGCAGATTGGCGGGGGAGTGGCAGTGGGTCAGTGGAGCAGGAACCTGCTGTCCTCTCTCAGGATGACAGGATCTCAGGATCCCACCACTGGCACTCCGCCATTGCACTTGTCTCTTTCTGTCATCCAGCCAGCCCAGACTGCCGTTACCCAACCTGAGATGGTGCAGTGTACAGCCGGGCCTTCCAGGCCCAGAGCTGGTCGAGGGCGTCCTGCAAGGCCATCTGTAGTCTCTGGCAGCGACACTCAGCAGCCTTCCACCAGCCCTGCTGCAGCCATTGGGGAGACACTACGTAGGAGCACTAGATTAGGAAAAGGGGACTGTAAAGAGGGGAAGTAAGGGTTTGCACAAGGGTGATTAGTCAATGTTGTTGTTGTATATATGCGGTTAATGGTGTTTGATAAATTTATTACTGGAATGTTGCGGATTTGGTGCTGTGTCTCATTTCAGTTTTGGGGTGTGGTGTGGAATCACAAAGTGAGGGAATGATGGCGATGTGCTCAGCAACCGGAAAGAGGATTCAAAGTCACTGGAAATAAAGTCTGATGAGGTGGTCACAGACCGACCTTGCAGAACGCCGATTGAGTGGCTGCCTCCTCCGTCGCTGCTGTTTATCCTCCTCCTCCTCCTGCTCCTCTTCTTCCTCCTCCTCCTCGTCCTCCTCCTCCTCCTCCTGAGGTGGTGCGGCTAAGCCTGGTGGCAATGGCTGCGCCCTCATAATGGCCAAGTTGTGCAGCATGCTGCAGATGATGACAATAAGTGACACCCGCTCAGCCGAGTACAGGAGGGCTCCTCCCCAGCGGAACCGTTGCTTAAGCACTCTGATGGTCTGCTCAATGATGTTCCTGGTGGCAGCATGGCTCTCATTATATGAGTGTTGCGATTGCAAAGGGGAGTCATGAGCCGTGCAGTAACCTGGGAGGTTATGAGTAACCTGATCCACCAGGTGGTGCTGTGGCAATTGGTCTCCTGAGTTAAGTCTGGTCTGTACTAGTTGTACTCTTTGTTTTTGCTGCCTCATGGCAGAAGCTTTTATGTGCAAGTGTTGATTAAACCATGTTACGGAGTTAACCTGTGTCCGTCTCCATCTATGGCCACCTCAAGATACCACATATGGCGATGAGAATAAAGCACGGAAAAGTTTTGGTGGATCAGTCATAGTTATGGAGTATTCGGAAGAGGTGCTCGGGTTGGTTAGCAAACTAGTCGGAAAAGCACGAGGCTAGGCCGCGGGAGTCGAAACGGAGTTTGATTTTTTGGCTGAAGTGACCGGACTCCAAGGATGGCAGGAACGGTAGGCTCCGTGGCACCTTTTGACAGCAAGTCGCAGTCTTGGGAGGAGTATTGTGAAATACTGAGCCATTTCTTTATGGCAAACGAGGTGGACAGAGCTGAAAAGAAAAGGGCCATTTTACTGAGTTGTGTGGGAGCGCAAACCTATACACGGATAAGGAATCTGCTGAGCCCGGAGCGGCCAGGAGAAAAATCTTTTGACGAGTTGGTGAGTCTACTAAAGAATCATTTCAATCCGAAACCTAGCGAAATAGTACAGAGATGGAAATTCAATTCGAGGATTAGGAGGCCGGAAGAAAGCATTACTGAGTATGTGGAGGAGCTTCGGAAGCTCGCACAGGACTGTAATTTTGGAAATACACTCACAGTCATGTTAAGGGACAGACTAGTATGCGGAGTTAATGATGACAGTATACAGCAAAGGTTGCTGTCAGAAGAAGGATTAACGTTTGAGACGGCACTTAAAAAAGCACAAGCCATGGAGACGGCTAACAAGGACATTAAGGACTTAAACAGTATGAGCAAGGAGAAATGGAGTAAACCAGTGGGAGGAGCTGTTTTCAAGATGGAAGCTGGCACGAAAAGTCCACCAGTCGGGGTTTGGGATTGCTACCGATGTGGCGGGACGAGCCATTATGCAAAGGACTGCAGGTTTGCAAAGGCAAAGTGCCACAATTGTGGAAAAATAGGGCACTTAAAGAAAGTCTGTAAAAGGGCAGTGAGTGAGAGAAGCAGTGCTAAAGGGGCAAAGCATGCTAAAGGGGGGAGGGAGAAGTACACAAAGCGGGCAAATTACATACAAGAGGAGGAAGAGTCTAGTGAGGAGGTTTTCACTGTATACAGTATAGACACTTCAAGGCCCAACGTACCCCCTCTCACTCAGTATTTGATAGTGAACGGAGGTCAAGTAAAGTTTGAGATTGACACCGGATGTAATGTAACCATAATGTCGCAGACTGAGTACGCCAAGCTATGGGGGGAAGCAAAAGTACCAGAGCTAGGTACATGCCCCATTAGTCTCAAACCCTACACCGGACAGAAGGTGGACATTTTGGGGGCGGCCGAAGTACAAGTGGAACACAAAGGAGTCACCAAAGAGCTTACGGTGGTAGTGGTAGCAGGGTCAGGGCCAAACCTGTTAGGGCGAGGGTGGATCAGTGAGTTGAGTGTGGACTGGCAGGCAATGAATAAAATGGAGGACAGTACAAAGGCACTGCAAGAAGTGCTGATGAAGCTTGAGTTAGTGTTCAAGGACGAACTGGGCACCTTAAGGGGAGCCACAGTCAAGATTCATGTAGTCAGTGATGCCATGCCTCGTTTCTTTAAACCAAGGTCGGTACCTTTTGCAATGAAAACCAAGGTTGAGGCGGAACTAGATCGCCTGCTAAAGGACAAAGTAATAGAACCAGTGAAATTTTCAGACTGGGCGGCACCAATAGTCCTGGTATTGAAGCCCGACGGTAACGTAAGGGTGTGTGGTGACTATAAGTTAACAGTGAACAGAGTATCATCACTGGAACAGTACCCCATCCATTACCAGGGAAAGTGCGGGCAGTGCAGGATGCACCTGCACCCACCTCAGTGACTGAACTGAAAGCCTATCTAGGGCTCCTGAATTATTATAACCGGTTTCTTCCAAACTTATCGATGCTGCTGGCACCCCTGCACAAACTGCTGAGAAAGGAGGAGCCATGGCGTTGGGGGCCAGAGCAAGCGAAAGCGTTTCAGCAGTCAAAGGAGCTACTTCAGTCCAGCAGGGTGTTAATGCATTACGACGAGAAGAAGGAGCTGATAATGTCCTGCGACGCATCACCCTATGGAGTGGGGGCAGTGTTGGCCCACCGCATGCCAGATGGAGCGGAAAGGCCCATCGGGTTTGTTTCACGCACGCTCACAGCTGCGGAAAAGAACTATTCACAGCTTGATAAAGAGGGGTTAGCCATTATATTTAGAGTAAAGAAATTCCATAAGTACATATATGGGAGGAAGTTTGTAATCAGTACTGACCACAAGCCTCTTATTAGCTTACTGAATGAGATGAAAGCGGTGCCTCAAATGGCATCACAGAGAATAATGAGATGGGCAGTAATACTAAGAGCCTATGAATATGTGATCACGTACAGAGCCGGCAAGGAAAACGGGAACGCGGATGCTCTCAGCCGCCTGCCCCTCTCAAAATCTCCTCGCAGTACTTCCCCTGAGGAGCACGTCCTGATGCTGGATCAGGAGATCAGTCCCCTGATGACTTCAGTGCAAATCCAGGGCTGGACAGCCAAGGACCCCGTTCTGTCAAGGGTCCGTGAGTATGTGTTGAAAGGCTGGCCAGATCACCGTGAGGGACCGGAGTTCGCGCCGTACAGACAGAGACAGCACGAGCTCAGTGTCCAAGATGGATGTGTGCTATGGGGAGCACGCATCATAGTCCCAGAGCGGGGACGCTCTACTTTGATGGAACAGTTGCATGAATCGCACCCAGGAATGACTAGAATGAAAGGACTGGCTAGGAGCTACCTGTGGTGGCCTAACTTGGATGCTGAAATTGAGTCAAAAGTAAAGTCATGCACTATATGTCAGGAACAGAGGAAAGCACCTGCCAGGGCAGCACTCCATCCCTGGGAGTGGCCCAGCAAACCCTGGAGGAGGATTCACATAGACTATGCGGGACCTTTTATGGGCAAAATGTTTTTGGTGCTGGTAGACGCTCACTCAAAGTGGATCGACGTTTATCCAGTGAGCTCTGCAACGACTGATGCCACACTGGATTGTCTCAGGAACAGCTTCAGCACGCATGGTATTCCAGAAATGATTGTATCCGACAATGCATAGTGTTTTGTTAGTGAAGGGAGCAAAGAATTCATGGTAAGGAATGGAATCACACATGTCACCTCGGCTCCATATCACCCAGCCTCAAATGGGTTAGCCGAGCGAGCCGTGCAGACTTTTAAGGAGCTCATGAGGAAGAGCTCAGGTGACACCCTGGAGACCAAGCTCAATAGAGCCTTGTTTAGTTATCGTATAACACCCCAAGCTACCACGGGGCTTTCTCCGGCTGAGTTGATGATGGGGAGAAAGTTGCAGTGCACGTTAGACCTGATACACCCAGATCTCAAAAGCAAGGTTGAGACAAAACAAACAAGCCAAAAGGCGTACCATGACAAACATACTAAAGCTCACCATTTCGCCATAGGGGACTCTGTGTACACCCGGAACTTCGGCTATGGACCTAAATGGATACCAGGACTAATCCAGGACATTACAGGACCTGTGTCATACTCCATGTTACTAGGGGATGGTCGAGGGGTTTGTCGGCATGTGGATCAGTTTTTCAGCCGGCAGCAGGGGGAACTGCCTCAGATGGAACAAAGGACAGTAGAGGAGGCTGTTCCAGGACCCAGCACGGCTTATAAGGTGCCAGTGAACACTGGTACTGCCAGGCCACAGCGGGACAGAGTAAAACCAACATCAGAGACTACTCCAATCTCAAGTGCGAGTGAATCTGAGAATCCACCACAAGTGGAATTAAGACGTTCACAAAGGATTCGCAAGCAACCAGAAAGACTTATACAAACCTGTTAAATTAGTCAGGGGTTAACCATGGTTAGAGCATACTGGTTAATTAAAACATAGTACCTAGTAAGGGTTATTGTTTAAGAATTGCATACTGCAATCTTAAGTGGGGAGGAGTGTAGTAACCTGGGAGGTTATGAGTAACCTGATCCACCAGGTGGTGCTGTGGCAATTGGTCTCCTGAGTTAAGTCTGGTCTGTACTGGTTGTACTCTCTGTTTTTGCTGCCTCATGGCAGAAGCTTTTATGTGCAAGTGTTGATTAAACCATGTTACGGAGTTAACCTGTGTCCGTCTCCATCTATGGCCACCTCAAGATACCACAAGCTGGGTGGAGAGTGAATAGCCCTGGTCTCCCAGCAGCCAGCCGCAAGCTTGATGTGGTGGCTGGAATAGAGCTGGCACACCGGCCTGGCGCAGGATGAAGGCATCATGGCTGCTGCCAGGATAGCGGACATTGATGGTCAGGATTCACCGTGTGTGGTCGCACACCAACTGCACATTAAGTGTGTTATGCAATACCTTAGGATTGTTATGAGATGCCCGCAAAGCAACGTGGCTGCAGCCAATACGCCCTGCACCATGGGGAAGCCCGCTATTCTGGCAAAGCCACATGCACACTCGCGCTGCTTCTCTCTGGTCATGGGGAAGGAAATGTAGTCCCTTCTCCTTCTGTACAGGGCATCTGTGACCTGGCGGATGGAGCAATGGACAGCAAACTGGAAGATGTTGCCTATCGCACACTGGAATGATCCACTGGTGTAGAAATTGAGGGCAACGGTGACCTTGACTGCCACTGAGAGAGCCGTGGTGATCCTGATCTAAGGCTCAAGGTCTGGCTGCAGGAGGTGGCAGAGCTCTGTGACCACATCCTTGCTGAAGCGGAGCCTTCTAACACACTGGTCCTCAATGAAATTCATGTAGGAGAACTGCTGCCGGAATACCCTGGGTGGGTAAGGCCTCCTGTTGAGAGCCCTGTTGGCCCTCCTACCTCTGGCCACATTTTGCAATCTTTCTCTGTGCCTCAGTTGCCTCCGACGTTGATGCTGGAGGGTGAGGTCCAGTGCCAGTACAGCCCCCATGAAAGGATCCAAATGTTGCACTTTCAAATCTCCCCTCAATGAAACTGAAGAATCTTTATGTGCCAGAAGACGTTAAAATGCAAAACGCTCAAATTGGTCAAAAGGCCTCTTTGCCTATGTGAAACTAACATCGCAGCATTGTTGGCCGACGAAAACTACACCAGATGTGGACGTCTTTAAATAGCCCTCCTCCAGGGGACATCTGACTGAAAGCTGCCTCCTCTACCTGTTGTAGTTAACGGCAGGCGCACAAGCAGGGGGCGAGAGGGAATTTTTCATCCGGGGCGCTGTGCACGGTAGTGACGTCATGATCTCCGGGCGCAGGAGATCGGGGCGCAACGTCTTACCGCCGCCGCAAAACTCCCGCCGAATTTAACGGGAGGTGTTGATATCGCCGCGCCCGGTCGCAAACCCATTTGTGCCCTGTTAGCGCCTGAGGCACTAATGGGAGGTGCAAAGGAGCCTAATTTTTAGCCCCTGGTGTCTCAAGTCTATAGTTTCCAATCCCTGGCATCATTCTGGCTTCTAGAACTAGGGGGTCAGAATAAGGGGTCAGCCATTTAGGACTGAGATGAGGAGAAATTTCTTCACTCGGAGAGGTTTGTGAATCTTTGGAATTCTCTACCCCAGAGAGCTGTGGATGCTCAGTCGTCGAGTATATTGAAGGCAGAGATCGATAGATTTTTGGATACCAAAGGAATTAAGGGATATGGGGATAGTGCAGGAAGGTGGAGTCGAGGTAGAAGATCTTATTAAATGGTGGAGAAGGCATAGAAGGGACAAATGGCCTACTCCAGCTCCTATTTCTTATGTTCTTATGTAATCTACGTTCTAAGCTGCTTTAATATCCTTTCTATAAAAGGGTGCCCGGAACTGCACAACTGTAACCTAACTAATGCTTTGTACAAATTTATCATTACTTCTTTACCCTCGTCCTCTATGGCCCAAGTTATAAAATTCCAAATCAGTTGGCCTTTTTTATTGCTTGGTTGGATTTGCCATGTTAGTGTAATAGCTAGCAAATTATGCAGTTTTATGCCATAGAACTCACATCCATTAGAAACTGGAGATTGGCCAAACTCCAATCATAATTCGATGATCTCTATTGACTCTTTTGGCCTGTCAGAGAGAGCAGACTTCCATCCAATAAAGTCTGAGCTGGATTTGAATCCAGATTCCCAGAGATAAAATAACAACGCTCTAACTCTCTGCGATTCTGGAACATTAATGGCTTTTACATGGTGGGGACTGCGTGATTTCCCCATATGCATCAGAAGGGCACATTTTAAAATCAGCCTTATGGGCTCAGTTTCAATCATTTACAGGTATATATAAATCTGAAATAATTAATATAGTGCTATTGGAGATATTGGCATTCTTCATTCATGTGTAAATCGAGGGCCACGTGTCCATGATTTGTCAACGTGGCAGTTGGTGGGTGAGAGAACTTGTTGGCACCACGAGATCAGGAAATATGCCCTCCGGTGTAAGTTGCCCCATTCGAATTTGTCATGCAATATAATGATTTAGTCAGGGATAATTTTTCTTGCAATTTAATATCATCTAAAAAATAATTAAAGTTCCACTAATGACTTGGCCAGTTTATTTAGTGAATACCTGAACCCCACAGACCAAGAAAGTCATAGGTTCAATCCATGATCTGTGTTGATTAGCTGGTCGTCGGCAAGGCAGAACCAGGTGTGTATCAGTTGGCCTCAGCACCTCTATAGGAAGAACAGGTATCCTATGGAAAACTTATTTTTTTCTGTTAGTGCTATCGACTTTGGCTGTGCCACTGAAATTCTGGTTGTTTTTAACAGATTCTGCTGCAATGATAATATTTAAAAATTGATTTTGGCTTTCAGAACGCTGATGCACCTGAGCATTTGTTGTCTCGTTTATTAGCACTGTATCAGTACTCTGAGTGCTAAATGTCTCATGATTAATACCATGATTGCTAGCAATTGTTATCACTTTTGTTTCTCTCAGTGTTAACCAGCATTCACACAAAATGCAGTTTGGACTAAAAGCTCAAAGGTAACTAAAAGAGAGGCTTAAGTTTGGCCCTTACTGATTGCCTGCAATATCGAATCTCAATGAAATCGTTGTGCTAAAAATTAAATAAAATATTAAAGAGGGAGTGGAGAATAAAGAATGCAACAAGAGAAGTGTTTCTTATGGTAGTGTTCACTGAATAAACTGAAATCTTTTAAGCCTTTTTTTTAAATGGAAAAAAAGACTTTTGGGCAACAATGCAGCCTCTAGCATGCTACACTATGCATGAGCGTCTGTGCCTGCAGTCCCCTGGGGTGAGACTTTTCAATCTCAGTTGGGCTGTTAGAAGAGGAAGGAAAGTCAAAGAATGAGTCACTCTGGATGCTCTTCTGCACCTGCCAACAATTGACTTAAGAGCAGCGTTGGCAGAAACCTGGGAGCAAATCGCCTCTGCCTGTCCTCATGGTTAGGGAATGTACTGAGAGTACGAAGGAAGGGGAATCATTTTTTACAAAAAAGGAAAATAGAAATAGTAATTTTAAAAATTGGTTAGCATCAATGGCTACAGAAATTTTAGGAGATTTAAAGGAGTGAATTATGAAATGGGAAGACCAAGAGACTTGTATCCTCTGTATTGGAAAAAGGTTCAATAAGGAAAAGAAACGTGTAGCCAGCTTCCCGGCGCCTCATGCTGCCATCATCCTTATCGCTCGATGTTAATGGTTTCATCTTTCCATCTAAACATATGAAAAAAAGCTCAAGGTAAAAGTTTTTTCAGTTTATTCAAAGATATCTTGATAATAAGCTTCTCCAACATTTAAAAGGTATAATATAACAACATTTGTTAACAATGCAAATGTTATGTACATTCTCTTTGATCAATGTGAAAATGCAGTGTAATAAAGAACTCATTACATCACAAAGGCTGCATTGTCAGCTGCAAAATGTGCAATTTACATTTCTGTTGCTAGGAAGAACAATATTAAGATGGGTAAAAAAAAAGTACAAGGACACTCATTTCCCATCTGTTATTGTAAAATATTTTACTGTGCTTTGTTGAATGTATTTGCTCTGTACATCAAATTAGAAAGTGGAATTTGTGTTTCTTCAAACTTGGTTATACTATGGCAACTGAATCTTAGATCAGGGTAAATTCCAGATTTACACAGTTCACTCAGAGCAAAAGCTGAGAGACACTGAGAGATGAGAGAGGGAGAGACTGCTGTGCAGCTGCAATATGATTCATGAGTGTTACCGAAGAGACAGCATCTCTTTTAACATCTTAAGAAAATTGTACTCGATAATTGTCAACAGTTGGCAGCTGTGTGGCAATAGTGGGTTTCCATACTGTTGTTCTACTTCTGGGATCTAGGTTCATAACCAGCCCAGACTGATGAGACAAAGGGTACTTCAATCTGCTCCCTGTAAAGGTCTTAAGAGAAACGAGTTTGAACAGTTTCGACTCAGTTCCTAATGGGTATGAATCCATGGCACAAATGGCTCTTAATTTGTCACTAAATTGGCAATCTCACTCAGGGAGGTCACAAGAATAGCTGCTATGGGAACTGGGGAGAAAAATTACACTGATGCATTAGGTTTTTCTCTTCAGAGGTAAGGGTTAAAGGACCTTGTAAAGCTGCATCTAGCTGTGCTGTACCTCACCTAGGAGTGCTATATACTGCCACTGGATATAATCAGTGGAAAAAGTGTTTGATTTCCCAGTACTGACATCCATCACTTTATTTTTTTTTGGACGTCAAAAATAAAATTCTTAATAGTTTACCTAGACATTAATATCTCGCACTTTACTCAGCCTGGTAACAAAATTGGCACAGGATTATTGAAAGGACAGGACATTTTATGAAAAACTGTTAACCTCCTTTGTTCAGGGCTTTTTAAAGTGCAACAATAAAACATAAAAACAGCTCCAAAAAGGTCAACTGACATTTTTGAAAATTGTTCTTATAGACTTTGTTTTAAACACATTTGACAGAAAAAGTAGAGAAAAAAGCAAGTGGTACTGCCTCTTTAGTTAAGCAAATGTAAATTGTGATGAGTTATTCTTAAAATGAGAAACTAACTGAGATTGATAGATGTATTAGGTGTGTGCAACCTGTAACCTGAGATACACAGTTCTTTAGCAGGTAGGATGTGATTTTGCTTCCTGGTTTTTAGAGTCCTTTCCCTTGTATTATTCCATTGGGAAGCGATGTTATTTATTTGTAAAATCTACTGTCAATCTCTGGTCGTGACCCGTGTGCCAGGATGTAATTGTATCTGCACTTTAAGACTGATGAATTTTGCATGTTAACAGTATAAATCAGATAAACTCCTGGTTTTGTAGGACAAAGCCAACTGCTATTTGTGATTTTTCATTGATGCCTAACATCTAATGTATTAGTCTTTGACATCCTGTAAAATAAAGATATGTTTGACGGTTAAGAATAGTGTGGTGTTATTTTCTGGTGGACGTGTTCATGGATACAGTCATATGCGTTAACCTGGTAAAGCACCAGCAAAGCATCCAACTGGAAAAGTAAATAATCCTACACTTGTTACTATCATGTCCGACTCTGCTTTGATGGAAATTGACACTTAACGAGTGAACCATTCTGAATTTCTCATGTTTTATGTAGATATATATGTAGCCTTTCAATTTGCAGATATCTAATAGTATATGTGTTAATGGAGTGAAACCTTTTAGTTTTTTTCTTAAGTGTCTGTAAATATATTACTAGACAGTTCCCCCAATAGGATAATGTATAGGATACTAGCTGGGGGAGCCCGGCGTTGCCGAGGCTTTTTCGAGGGCATGTTGTTGTTGGAAGAGAGAGAGCCCTCTCCCTCACACTCTCTCTCCCCCCCCACACTCTCTCTCCCCCCCCTCACACTCTCTCTCCCCCCCCTCTCCCTCACACTCTCTCTCCCCCCCCTCTCCCTCATACTCTCTCGTGTCTGTAAATATATTACTAGACAGTTCCCCCAATAGGATAATGTATAGGATATAACACAGGCAGCAATGCTTTACAATACAGTAACACATCAAGGGCTGGAGAACATACCATTAACCATAAGAATGAAACTCAAAATGACTTGTCAAACTGATGCCAACCTCAAGGTGTACTACACCCTTAAAATACATCCTAACCTTCTGTACAATGTATATCAATGGGAGTCATGGGCAGGAGCAAGGAACATAAAACAAAATAGTAAAATATTCCACAGGCACATAAATAAAAAAAGGAAAACTGGGATGGGAATAGGGCCACTAAGGGATGGTCAGGATAAAATCACAGGCAGCAATAACAAAATGGCAGAAATATTAAATAATTACTTTGCTTCAGTATTTACCAGGGAGACAGATTAGGTGGACATGGCATCAGAAGATGAGATTGAAATGATATAACCGCATTTAAAATAAAAAGAGGAGAAATATTAAATAAACTAATCAAACTCAAAGAGGATTAAACCCCTGGTCCGGACGGATTACATCCACGCATTTTAAAAGAATTTAGGGAAGAGATAGCAGAGGCACTATTATACATATTTAATAATTCATTAGGAAAAGGTGTCGTGCCAGAGAACTGGCGGATAGCTAACATAATAGCTATATTTAAGAAGGGAGCTAGGACATGTCCAGGGAACTATAGACCAGTCAGCTTAACATCGATGGTAAGAAAAATAATAGAATCCCTACTAAAGGAAAAAACAGAACATCTACAAACCAAAAATATAATAATGAATAGTCAGCATGGATTTCAAAGGGAAAGTCTTGCTTGACCAACATCATTGAGTTCTTTGAAGAGGTAACAGGGAGCAATGTGAAAATTACCAGATAATCTGTTTTTGTTATGTTGGTTGAGGCAGAAATATTGGTCAGGACACCAGGGATAACTCCCCTACTCTTCTTCGAAATAGTGCATTGGGATCTTTTACGTCTGCCTGAGAACAGAGAGTAGGGGTAAAGGGTAGCTATTCAGAGTGGCAGAAGGTGGAAAGTGGGGTCCCACAAGGATCAGTGCTAGGACCAATGTTATTCACAATTTATATTAATGATTTAGACTTTGAAATCAAAAACACAATTCCCAAATTTGCAGATGGCACCAAATTGCGGGGGGTGGGGGGTGGGATAATCAATGCTAAGGAGGACTGCAACACATTAATAAACTTGCAGAATGGGCATATAATTGGCAAATGAATTTCAACACAGATAAATGTGAGGGATTACAATTTGGTAAGAATAATAAGGAGGTCACATATTACTTGGAAAATAAGAATCTAAATGGGGGAGAGGAGCAAAGGGATCTCAGAGTAGAAATACACAAATCACTACAAGTCACAACGCAGGTTAATAAGGCCATAAAAAAGCAAACCAAGCACTAGGGTTTATTTCTAGAGGGATCGAATTGAAAAGTATAGAAGTTATGCTAAACTTGTATTGAAACTTGGTCAGATCACACTTCTGGTTGCCATATTATAAAAGGATATCGAGGCACTGGAGAGGGTACAAAGAAATTTATAAGGATGATACCAGAAATGCAAGGTTATACCTATCAAGAAAGGATGAACAGGTTGGGTCTCTTTTTTCTTGAAAAGAGAAGGCTGAGGGGTGACCTTTATAGAGGTCTTTAAAATTATGAAAGCTTTTGATAGAGTAGACAGAGAGAGAGTGTTTCCACTTGTGGGGAGGAGCAAAACTAGAGGCCATCAAAATAAGATAGTCACCAAGAAATCAAATAGGGAATTCAGAAGAAACTTCTTTACCCAGAGAGTGGAGAGAATGTGGAACTCGCTACCACAGAGAGTGGTTGAAGCGAATAGTATAGATGCATTTAAGGGGAAGCTAGATAAGCATTTGAGGGAGAAGGGAATAGAGGATTATGCTGATAGAGTTAGACGAAGGATGGAGCATAAATGCCGGCACGGACTGAGTGGGCCGAATGGCCTGTTTCTGTGCTGTATATCCTATGTAAATAGAAGTGCCACTGATTTTTAACATTTTTTTAAGCAAAATAAATTTAACAGAATTTTATTTTAATTTTCATGATTAATAAAGGTACTTTCATAACTCCAACCAACAGCACTTTTTGATGTTAAAAGTTTATTTAGTTTGAAACTGAAAGATTATTTTACGATTTAAAACATTAGTGATAAACAAATGTAGATTTTTCTCAGACCAGCTCACCAGAGAATGTTCCTGTTTAATATTTAATATTGACCTATGGACAATATGGTAGCAGGACAGTCCTTATTCTGCAAAATCGAGCTGCACGTAGTTTTCACTGTGTGTATTGATTAGATTTCTAATGACTCTCATTTACATTATTTTATTATATGTCGGGACTCCACCATAAAACAGAATTAGTTTCCCTTGCTGCACTACATCACTGTGTTGCCTTCTGCAAAACCAGTACAAATTAAACCAATTTTTTTGAAAAAGTAGACAGATCCATGCCCCAAAAATTCAGACATTAATTTTGTCCGGGCATTTTGTTAAAACAAGTAATATATATTACTAGAAAATATTACAACTTACATTCAATAGCAGCTATAACAATCATCAAAAATACTCAACCATTTTGTTATAATATGGTTTAGTAATGGAATTACCTTGTTGGCAACCTACGACCATTGAAAGGAAGGAATTACTGTTTAACTCCCTGAATTTTTGGCTGTGTGGTGAGTCATTACAGACATCTTCTCATACTCTGAAAGCACTGCACAACCAATTGATTACTATTGAAGTGTAGGAATTGCTATGTAAGTAAACACAATAGCTAATTGCAAATGAGATGAATGAGCAGTTAATGTTTTCTTGGTGGCATTTATTGAGGGAGAACTTGATGCTATAATTGGAATAGTGCCATGGGATCCTTTGCATCCAACAAGACCTTGGTTTAACATCTTATTCTTTGGAATGATCAGTAGTGCACCACAGCTATCAACCGTCTGCATTATGTGGGGATGGTCATTAGTTCAGGCACAAGGGTTCACATGCCACATGCCCGCATTTGTGTTTAAAAATACATGGGATTCAGGGGACTAACTAGATCACCCCATAGTGTACCCGCTCTGGAGTTGTGGGGCTGCATTGATGGCTAACTTGTTGGTATCGGCTGGACTTCAAACTGCAGTGAAGAAAGTGAATGGTGAATGTGAGTGCCAGACACACCAGCGATGGAATTATTCCTATGTCGGTGTCAGGGGATTTGACTGAGAATGGGTTTGCACAAATACATCCAATGATCAAAGCAAATGGAATTGAATGAGAAGAAATATTAGTGTCAATGTTGACAAATATCACCATGGTTGAGGTGCCAATGCTTTGCAAATAAAAATGAGTTATTCAAATGACTGTCTGCTGATGATCTTTATCTATATCTATATATCCTTCAATTCGGCCCTCTTGTGTCCCTGATTTTTATCGCTCTACCATTGGCGCTGTACTCTGTCTGGGCTCTAGGTTCTGGAATTCCCTCCCTAAACCTCTCCGCCTCTCTGCCTCCTCCTTTAAAAGCTACTTCTTACCTGTCTTAATATCTGCTTACATGGCTCGGTGTCAAATTTTGTTTGATAACGCTCCTGTGAAGCACCATGGGCTGTTCTACGATGTGAATAGCGCTATATAACTGCAAGTTGTTGTTTTATGTTATTCTATATGCAGTTATTGTTCATCATCCATTTGGCTGTCCCAGATGGGAGCCTCATTCATTAACTGAACTCTTACAGAAGTTCCTTAGTAACCAATCCTGCAGTGACTGGACTCATGGTAGTTCAGTGTGAAAAACATTTACAGGAGGAGGAAAAATATATTATAACTTCAAGTAGAGGAGCTCGACCTCACCTCCTGCACTGTTTGCAGTTCTTTGTTGAGAAAAATAAATCTTTCTTTGCACCTACTTATTTGTTCAATTGATCAGCAAGAGATGTTGAACATCACAAAGGACATAATCAGTGACAATAAAACTGGCAGCATTTTTCCAGGAGGGAATGAGAAAGGAGGAGGAGGGGGCAGACAGTAAAGCAATGCTGGGGAGAGACAGATAAATTTTATTTATATTTGTTCTTTTAGTATATGGTTAAAGCATTTGTAGCTTTTAGTTTCTTTGTAATTTATTGCTGATTTTTTTTAAATGTGCAGTAAACTGAGTATTTGATTTTCTATGAGTTGTTTGACTAGAATTTTCTCCCTGCACATTTTGAGCCAGTTGATAAAAATGCCCTGAATATCCCATTCAATGTATTGCAGGGACCAACTCACATAAATCGAGATCGATTTGTTTTAAAATTAAGTTTAAAAAACGTATCCTAAAATTAAATAGTATGCATTATTTTTAAATTTTCTGCTTCCTCCACTAGCCCTAAATTCAGATTTTAAAGAATCGCAGCGGGAAAGCCATTTGACTCTGAGGTCCTCCACCGCCTACACAATTTAAAGAACTCCAGCGTGTCGGAGATTACGTTAGTTTCATTGTTAATTTTCAGTCCTGTGAAGACTTGTCATTTTGGATTTCCCCTCGCAGCAGGAGCGGCTCCAGTAATGTCAGTTACAGATATATTAGCGCACAATTTATTTCAATGGGATGAAAATCAGACTGGTTGTACAACAGAAATAACAACAGAAAATGCTGGAAAAACTCAGCAGGCCAGGCAGCATCCGTGGAGAGAGAAACAGAGTTAACGTTTCAGGTCCATCACCCTTCGTCAGAACTGGAAAAAAGCAGGAAATGGAAAGCAAGTTTAGGGGCTGGGAAAAGGGGGAGGGGATGAAAGAACAAAAGGGAAGGTCAGTGATAGGATAGAAAGCAGGAGAGATTAAGAGATATTGAGAGACATTAAGAGATATTCAAGGCAAGAGGAGGTGGTAATGGGACAGGTTAAGGAACAAAGGATGGCTCTAGATGAAGTGTGAATGCGCTGGCAGAATGAAGGACAGCTGCCATGTGGGAGGGAAGAAAAAAAAAGGGGGCCAAACAAAAAATGTGGATAAAAAAAAGAAGAAAATATATATATGTGATAGGGGCCGAGGTTATGATCTGAAATTGTTGAACTCTATGTTGAGTCCAGAGGGCTGTAGAGTGCCTAATCGAAAGGTGAGGTGCTGTTCCTCGAGCTTACGCTGAGCTTCCGTGGAACAGTGCAAGAGGCTGAGGACGGTGAGGTCTGAGTGGGAATGGAGCAGTGAATTAAAGTGACAGGCCACTGGGAGCTCGGGGTCACCCTTACGGACTGAACGGAGGTGTTCCGCAAAGCGGTCACCCAATCTGCGTTTGGTCTCCCCAATGTAGAGGAGACCACATCGTGAGCAGCGAATACAGTATACTAAATTTCAAGAAGTACAAGTAAATTGCTGTTTCACCTGGAAGGGGTGTTTGGGGCTGGTTGTACAACAGACAGGCAATCCGTTCCACCAGGTCGGACAACAAAGGTGAAGATTGCCCCCATTTGGATTTCTGCCATTCCTCCACATTGCCTTGAAAGAGCCGGAACTTCTGTCTGTCTCTTAGAAGGCAAATTACGGGCAAGGGGTGGGGACTCCCTAAGCCGCGAGTTCCTGCCACTGGCATTGGATAATGACTTGGTGCACTGGCCTCCACAATGGCACATGTGGGTCCCACTGGTGGGAGCCTGAGCTGGGCAAGTGATCTGTACCCTTAAACAGATCGATTTTTAAAAAAAGAATCACTTCCAGGATCAGCCCCCTTGCTCAGGGGCTGATTGGAGCAATGGCAGGGTCGCTACAGGCAGGCAGCCACCCCAGCTCCCTGGCACTTGGAGCAAGAGAGCACCAAAAAAACACCCAAATGCCACGTGTGCCCACCAGCGCCATGCAAATGAGGTGCCCCTGGTGACGGACGCTATCCTGGTGCAACTGCTGGGATCACTGCACATGCAATGTGGATGATGACGGCCTTCCCGCGGCCCACCCTATTACGTGATCTTAGATCACAACTAATGTCATCTCAAAGGACACCGAACTTGTCGATAAATTGACCTCCTGGAGACAGTAGCAAACCAAGCAAATTGAACAGTCCTCTCCAGGAACAAAGAAAACTACAGCTAGGCCCAGACATCCGAATATGCCAACTTAACATCGAAGGCATCTCTCGGTCAAAATGCGAATACCTCAAAAGATTACTGAAGAAACACAGCGTTCGATGTCCTGGTGCATCAAGAAACACACATCGAACACATCCACCAGTTCAACACAAGAGGGCGTATCACAGGTTTTGACCTAGTCGCTTGCAATAACCACCCCAAATAGGCTTGGCGTGCTATGTTAAACAAGGCATCGAAGGCTGCACTGAACTCAAGCATACCAGTCTTGCCGGAGTTTTCACTACAGCAATACGCGTAGGAGAGCTAACAATCTCCAATGTCTACAAACCACCACTCGTACAGTGGCCTGATCCACCGCTCCCTCCTAGTCAACATCCATCCATCCATTTCCGAGACTTTAATAGCCACCACACTGTCTGTGTGGAGTTTGCACATTCTCCCCGTGTTTGCGTGGGTTTCCTCCGGGTGCTCCGGTTTCCTCCCACAGTCCAAAAGATGTGCGGGTTAGGTTGATTGGCTATGATAAATTGACCCTTAGTGTTAGGGGGATTAAATACGTGGGGTTACAGGGATAGGGTGGGATATGTGTTGGTGTAGGGGTTACGGGGATCGGGTGGGATATGTGTCGGTGCAGGCTCGATGGGCCGAAATGGCCTCTATCTGCACTGTGGGGTTTCTGTGATTTCTGTGAATGTGGGGCTATGCAGACGCCAACTATAATGGAGAAGCAATTGTACAGTGGGCTTCACTGGAGAATAAATTCCTCCTTATTGTCACCAAATTTCGAGGCACGTTTCATTCGTCAAGGTAGCAGAGAGAATATAACCCAGACCTATGTTTCCTCTCTAAAGACAACAAAGGAAACCCAATCATCACCTCCAGGACCGTTCTTGATGATTTCCCCAACAGTCAACACAGGTCCTCAATCATCAACGTTGGCATCGAAATTCCTGTCATTACATCAACACTGGAACCACGATGGAACTTCAGGAAAGCAGACTGGGAAACCTTCCAAAGGTCAGTGACACCAACATCAGGTGGATTCCACAAACCACCAATGCCTTCAACAGATTTATAGGAATTATTCAAGCTGCCGTAAAACACAGTATACCTCAAGGATTTAGAAAGACATATATTCCTTGTTGGACGGAAGAAAGCGAGGCTCTCTACCAGGAGTATTTGCTGAACAAGAACCCAGCCACAGCCACTGCAATGCTGGAGTCCTTGAACTCGGAAAGACGTGAAAAGTGGAGGAGCTTTGTGGAGAAGACTAACTTCACTCACTCCAGCATGAAAGCATGGACCCTGCTCCATCAACTTGGGGGAGCAAACCCCGGCTATAAACACAGGACGACCATCAGAGCGGAGGCCATTGCCTCCCACTTGATACAAACATCAAAGGCTCCGGTGGACAATGAACTTCGACGCCAGCTGAAGTGGCAGCTTTCGACAAACTTGATGGCGGCACCAAGATCGTCAACGATGTCTGATCCATTCACCTTGGACGGACTAAACGCAGCCCTGTCGACAAGTCTGGAAAAGCTGCTGGTCCAGATGGTGTTTACCCAGAATTCCTAAAAGCACTGGGGCCCAAAGCGAAGAGATGGTTGAACTCCTTCTCTGAGGTACTGGCAACTGGTAAAATTCCACCTATTTGGAGGGAGACTAAAATAATTGCTGTCCTGAAGCAGGGGAATAATGCTTGTGAAGCTTCCAGCTACTGCCCGATCTCCTTACTTTGCACTTGTTATAAAGTGCTGGAGAGGCGACTACTCCACAGACAAGCCCCCATCATGGAGCCAACCATTCCTAAGGAGCAAGTGGGCTTCCAGAGCGGCCGTAACTGCTGTGACCAAGTGTTAGCTTTAACAACGCACATCGAAGCAGGCTTCCAGCGCCAGCTCTAGACCATCGTAGTACTTGTAGACCAGTCAGCGGCGTCTGATACAGTATGGAAGCAACTGCTTTTCAAGTTCTCCACCATTTTACCCTTAAGAACAACAATCCATCTTCTCAACTCCGTGCTTAGCAACCGACACTTCCATGTGTACTCTGGCACCCAGAAGAGCAGATAAAGGACATTGAACAACGGACTCCCACGGGGTTCTGTCCTGGCACTCGTGTTATTCAATGTTTACACCAGCAACCTGCCCGAAACAGAGTCCCGCAAGTTCGTATACGCTGATGACATTGCCTTGGCCACGCAAAACATGAATCTGTCCATCACCGAGGAGACCCTGACCAGTGATTTACAGAGGATGGAGGCCTACTTCCACTGATGTCGACTTTGGCCAAACCTGCAAAAGACCGTCACCTTGACATTCCACCTCAACGCCCATCAAGCAAACCAAGCTTTGAAAGTCTCCTTTTGCGACATAGAGGTAAACCATGCCAAAAAACACCTCCTATTTAGGAGTCATGCTCGATCGCACCGTCATATAAACAACATCTCCAGAACCTTGGGAAGAAACTAAATAGTAGAGTCAACTTGATCTACAAACTCGCCGGATCCATATGGGGAGCAGACACTCAAACCTTCCATACGGCAGCACTCACCCTGGTGTACTCTACAGCGGAGTACTGCTCTCCGGCATGGCTATCAAGTCTGCATGTCAAATCTGTTGATGTCAAGCTGAATTCTACTATGAGTATTATCACTTTTATCGACACCAACATCTTGGCTGTCCGTGCTTACAAACATCGCACCACCACACACGTCGCGAATATACAGTGTCCAGCGAATACAGCCGCTACACCAGCAAAGACATGCCAATCCAGGCCAACTTGAACAACCTACCACCAACCCGTCTCAAATCTAGAAGGCCATTTTGGACCATCGTCAAAGCCCTTCAGTGATCTCCCCTCAGCTCTTCAACGGTCTCCCCTCAGCCTTGATGATCGATGGCGAAATGCTTGAAAGAACTGCGACATACAGAATGGGCTCCTTATAGAACAACCTGAAGGATCAAACCTCCCTTGCAAACAGTGGACAAAACTATCAACCGCCTCAGAACTGGTCATGGTAGATGCTGTCACCTTCTCCATAGATGGAAGATTAAAGCATCCCCGTCATGTAACTGTGGAGCTCCTAATCAGAACCTGGAGCACATCATTGAGCACTGCCCTCAGAGGAAATTCGCAGACAGCCTATAAGATATCCACGCTGTTACACCGGAAGCTTTGGCCTGGATATCTGACTTAGATATTGACGTTTGATTTGCTTTGCTACTACCATATGAAATAATATAAGAAGTCACACAACACCAGGTTATAGCCCAACAGTTTTATTTGAAATCACAAGCTTTCGGAGCGCTGCTCCTTCGTCAGGTGAAGTGGAGAGATGCATACTCATGTGACTCGGCCAACGTTGTCTACCTCATACGTTGCAGGAAAGGATGCCCCGGAGCATGGTACATCGGCGAGACCATGCAGACACTGCGACAATGGATGAACGGACACCGCGCAACAATCGCCAGGCAGGAGTGTTCCCTCCCAGTCGGGGAACACTTCAGCAGTCAAGGACATTCAGCCTCCGATCTTCGGGTAAGCATTCTCCAAGGTGGCCTTCGAGACACACGACAACGCAAAATCGTAGAGCAGAAACTGATAGCCAAGTTCCGCACTCATGAGGACGGCCTCAACTGGGATCTTGGGTTCATGTCACGCTACATGTAACCCCACCTGACGTAGGGTCACCCAGACTCGAGTCGTCGTTGGCTTGTTCTCGCTACACAGATGCGGCCGGACCTGCTGTGATTTCCAGCAAAAAAAAATGTTTTTTTGTCTGTTTTTTGTTTTTCATACAGACCCCAGCATCTGCAACATTTGACCCCTTGTGACCCCACCTCATTGTTCTTTGATGTAATGTTTTCCTGACTGACCTGTTTGGACACCATTCACACCTTTGATTGCTGTGATTATCTCTCTGCTGAGGTGTGATAAATGGCAGTTAGAAAGATTACCTGTAATCGTCTTGCATTATTCTCTGACTATATAAGCTGTGTCTTTATGCATCTCTCCACTTCACCTGACGAAGGAGCAGCGCTCCGAAAGCTTGTGATTTCAAATAAAACTGTTGGACTATAACCTGGTGTTGTGTGACTTTTTACATTTGTCCACCCCAGTCCAACACCGGCATCTCCACACCATGACCGTATGAAATAAGAAGACTGCACATGCAATTTTGGGGCATGCTATCAAACAACATAAATGAAACAATAACTTAAATATATCATAATCTCTCAGTCACAGACAGGTTTTGCTTAATAAAAGGGAAAAGGGGGTGGGAAAGGGCCTGTTGGGAAATCAGGTGGGACCCAAAATAAAAAAGGTAGATTTTCATCTTTACTGCCTGGGTATTAGGCATTACCTAGGCGAAGCACAGAAAGGAAAATCTGGTGGGGAGCAACACACAAAAGATTATTACACAAAATTAGGGCTCATGGGATTGGGGTAATATACTAGCATGGATTGAGGATTGGTTAATGGACAGAAAACAGCGAGTAGGAATAAACGGGTCATTTTCAGGTTGGCAGGCTGTAACTAGTGGGGTACCGCAAGGATCAGTGCTTGGGCCTCAGCTATTCACAATCTATATCAACTACTTAGATGAGAGGACCTAGTGTAATGTATCCAAGTTTGCTGATGATACAAAGCTAGGTGGGAAAGTAAGCTGTGAGGAGGATGCAAAGAGGCTGCAAAGGGATATAGATGAGTTAAGTGAGTGGGCAAGAATATAATGTGGAGAAATGTGAAGTTATTTTGGTAGGAAAAATAGAAAAGCAGAATATTTTTTAAATGGTAAGAGATTAGGAAAGGTTGCTACCTTGGTGTCCTTGTACACGAATCACTGAAATTTAACATGCAGGTACAGCAAGCAAATAGGAAAGCAAATGGTATGTTAGCCTTTATTAGAAAAGGATTGGAATATAACAGTAAAGAAGTCTTACTGCAATTATATAGGGCCTTGGTGAGACTGCACCTAGAGTCCTGGCCAATATTTATCCCTCAATCAACGTCATTAAAGCAGATTATCTGATCATTACCACATTGCTGTTTTTGGAAGTTTGCTGTGCACAAATTGGCTGCCACATTTCTTGCATTACAACAGTGATTACACTTCAAAAAGTATTTCATTGGCTGTAAAGTGCTTTGAGACATCCAGTAGTCATGAAAGGCGCTATAGAAATGCAAGTCTTTCTTTCTTTCTTACTGTATACCTAAGGAAGGATATACTTGCTTTAGAGGGAGTGCAACAAAGGTTCACCAGACTGATTCCTGGGATGGGGGGATTGTCCTATGAGGAGAGATTGAGGAGACTAGGCCTATATTCTCTAGAATTTAGAAGAATGAGAGGTGATCTCATTGAAACATATAAAATTCTTACAGGGCTTGACAGGCTAGATGCTGGAAGGATATCTCCCCTGGCTGGGGAGTCTAGAACTAGGGGTCACAGTCTCAGAATAAGGGGTCAGCCATTTAGGACTGAGATGAGGAGGAGTTTCTTCACTCAAAGGATTGTGAATCTTTGAAATTCTCTACGCCAGAGGGCTGTGGAGGCTCAGTCGTTGAGTATATTCAAGGCAGAGATCAATAGATTATTGGATATTAAGGGAATCAAGGGATACGAGGATAGTGCGGGAAGGCAGAGTTGAGGTATGTAACCTGTTCCACCTTAAGAGAACTTAAGCCTGTTCCACCTTAAGAGATGTACTACTTTCTCTGGCTGCTGTATACGTAATACCGGTGGTGACCACACCGGTATATAAGCACTGTGTAGTAATATTGTATTCAATATAGTCCCGACCTCCAACCAGTAAAGACCTGTTGAATTTACTCTCTTAGTCTGTGTAGTAATTATCACTATAACACACAGACTTAACAGTGGCGACGAGTCCGATTCTTACCCTGCGGCAGTTATTTCCACAGCGGCTTCGTCCACAGACAGGACGTCGAAGAGAGGTTTCCACCCTCATCACCCTACTGGAAGACACGTCGAGCGGCAGGCATCGAGAAACCAGAGTGCAGAAGACATCCTGACCTCGAAGCCTCCATCAGTGACTGTCAGCTTTCTTCTTCTACCTCGGTGGTGGGTAAGCCGGGCAGCGACGCGACAGAAAGTCAACCGCATTGGCTGTACAGACGGGGCTGGGAAGACGGAGGAATAAGGGCGGTGAGATCGATCGCGACCGGAGATAAGGGCCGGGCCGCTTTCGAGCGAGAGGCGCAGCGCGGGGACATCGATCGCGACCGGAGATAAGGGCCGCATTCGGGCTAAAAGGCGCAGCATCTGGGGAAACTGAAGGCGCGAGAGCCGCGGTGAAGCGGAGACAGCGTCGGGGGATGGTTGAAGACCGCCAAGCGCGGGAAAACCGCCATTTTGTGGGCGGAGGACGACGACAAAGAGCGGGAAGCCGCCATCTTGGATAACATAAAAATACAATAAATTGCAACGATGCCTAAACATGGGAACATTAATACCTTTGATAGTGACATCGAAGATTGGGCCATGTATGTAGAACGCATACAAAATTATTGTAAGGCAAATAAAATTCCTGATGCAGATAAAGCACTAACATTATTAAATTTAATGGGTGCGAAGACATACGGGCAATTGAAACACCAGTTATCACCAGATGAACTGGCGGATAAGACGTTCGATGAGATTGTTACTGTCCTGAAAAATCATCTAAACCCCACGCCGCTGATGCTAGCGGAACGATTTAAATTTTACGACAGAAGGCAGCTGCAGAATGAAAGCAATGCTGAATATTTGATGGAATTACGTAAGCTAGCAAAATATTGTCAGTTTGGAACGGGACTGACAGAGGCACTACGAGATAAATTTGTATGTGGTTTATTTAAACAGGATACACAAAAGCGACTGCTCGAGGAGAATGAGCTGACGCTTGAGAAGGCGGTCACTATGGCAGCAGCACACGAAGCCGCAGCGAGAGGCACGGCAGTAATGCAGCTACGGTCACCGGAACTCGGTACAAACAAATTGGGTTTGAGTTCTGTCAAATGTTATCGTTGTGGAAAGACAACGCACGATCAGAACCAGTGTTGGTTTAAAAACCAAGAATGCAGAACGTGTGGCAGGCTTGGCCACATAGCTAAAGCATGCCGGTCAGGAAAGAAGACCAGCAACAAAAAGTCACCGCAAGGAAAATACGCAAAAGTACACAAGGTGACAAAGAACAGTTTGACCGAACAGAAGTCAGATTCAGACGCTAGCAGTAATGAACTGGATAGCTTAAGAGTACACAACGTTGGTAAGGATGCAGATCTCCAGACAATTTGGGTCACTCTTCAGATAGCAGGAGTCCAAGTAAAAATGGAATTGGACACTGGATCGGCATTGACGGTCATGAATAAGAAAGATTACAGAAGGTTATTCCAACATATTCCCCTACAGGATACGGAGATTATATTGAAAACATACACGGGGCAAAGAGTGCACCCCATCGGAAAAATAGAGGTAGAAGTGGTCCACAAGGGCGAAGAAAGCCAAGTAATGGACTTATATGTGCTACCTGAAGGAGGTCCACCACTACTAGGACGGGAGTGGATTAGGAAAATGAATATGGACTGGCACTCCTTGAAGGCACTAACGGTAGATTCCGGGGAAACAGATGTCAAACCTAAACGATTGTCCAGAATATTGGATGATGCTAAAGAGGTGTTCCAGCAGGGACTGGGAACACTGAGAGGAATTACGGCAAACATCAAGATTGATGAACATGCACAACCAAAATTTTTTAAAGCCAGACCGGTACCCTATGCAATACGACCTACTGTTGAAGCGGAACTGGAAGCACTAGAACGTTCAGGTGTACTGTCTAAGGTAGATTGGAGTGAGTGGGCTACGCCCATTGTTCCCGTTATGAAACGTCCTGCGAGCAACAAGCCAGGAGATCCAGGGAAGGTTCGCATCTGTGGAGATTTCAAAATCACCGTTAATCCAGTGCTTCACACGGTGCAGTATCCACTTCCACGGATTGAGGATATTTTCGCTTCATTGTCTGGCGGGAAACACTTCACCAAGATAGACCTGGCGCAGGCATACTTGCAGATGGAGGTTGAGGAAGAGTCACGCCAATACCTCACGATCAACACGCATCGAGGGTTGTACCGGTACAATAGGCTGGTTTTTGGAGTGGCATCGGCTCCAGCAATTTGGCAGAGGGCCATGGAGCAGGTATTACAGGGAATTCCAGGCACACAATGTTACCTGGACGATATTCTGATCACAGGTGATGGTGATGAACAACATCTCGCAAACTTGGAACTGGTGCTCAACAGACTGAAAGAGTATGGACTTAGAGTAAATCGGCAGAAATGTGTGTTCTTCCAGAAGCGGATCTCGTACTGTGGCCATGTCATTGACCGGGAGGGGCTTCATAAGTCTCCTGACAAGATTGAGGCAGTTGTAAAGGCTCCCGCTCCGGAGAATGTCTCTCAGTTGAGGTCGTTTCTAGGATTAATTAACTATTACCATAAATTTCTGCCAAATCTATCCACGGCACTGCACCCGTTAAACGCTCTTTTACAGAAAGGGGTACCATGGGAATGGGGCGAAAACTGTAAGAAGGCATTTCGCAAAAGCAAAGAATTGATCACCTCAGAGGAAGTGTTGGCTCACTTCAACCCGACACTGCCTATTCGGTTGGCTTGTGATGCTTCCCCATATGGTATTGGGGCAGTACTCTCACACAAGTTGCCAAATGGCACGGAAAGGCCAGTCGCGTTTGCATCCAGATCATTGACCACCGCTGAGCGCAACTATGCGCAGATCGATAGGGAGGCTCTTAGCCTTGTATGGGGAGTGAAGAAGTTTAATCATTACCTGCAGGGCCAAAAATTCATACTTCTGACAGACCATCAACCGTTGGTATCCATTTTTAACCCTAAGAAGGGTGTTTCGGTGATGACAGCGCAGCGTCTCCAGAGATGGTCTCTTTTCCTAGGGGCACATCAATATCAAATAGAATTCAAAGGTACGAAACAGCATGGCAATGCTGATGGGCTGTCGCGCCTGCCACTACCTGAAGAAGAAGACACGACGAAAGTTGACCCTGTTGAGTTATTTCATTCGACCATCATCGAGTGTTTACCAGTCACCAATGCAAGTATTGAAAGAGAAACCAGGAACGACCCGACACTGTCCAGAGTCTACGAGGTGACAGTGAAAGGATGGCCAACACGGGGTGATCCTCTGTTACCGGCATTTTCGGCAAGGCGAGACCAGCTGTCCGTCTGCCATGGTACCTTCATGTACGGGACAAGAGTGATTATTCCTCCCAAGTTAAGGGAAAGAGTTTTAAACGAACTGCATGAAGGTCATCTGGGGGGTGTTAAAATGAAAAGTCTTGCTAGGGCTTATGTATGGTGGCCGGGTATTGACCAACAGATTGAGGAGTTAACGAAAAGCTGCGCTGGGTGCCAAAAAAGTGCAAAATGCACCTCCGATAGCACCGCTACACCCATGGGAATGGCCTTCAGCCCCATGGCAACGCGTACACATTGACTTTGCTGGTCCATTCATGGACTCCATGTTCCTAATCGCGGTGGACGCACATTCCAAATGGCCAGAAGTCATCAAGATGAATACAACTACTTCAGAAAAGACAATTGCGGTGTTAAGAACAATATTCGCAAGGAACGGATTGCCAGAACAGATCTGTTTGGACAACGGACCACAGTTTGTATCGGAAGAGTTCCGACAATTCTTAAAGAAGAATGGAGTAAAACATTATACCTCTGCCCCATATCATCCGGCGACAAACGGGTTGGCTGAAAGATTTGTCCAGACATTCAAAAAGGCAATTAAGGCCATGAACGATGATCAGATTCCGCTGCAACACAAGGTCGACAAGTTCCTGATGTCATATCGAAACGCCGATCATGCAGTGACTAACCAAAGTCCTGCCATGATGTTTTATAACAGGAGGTTGCGGTCCAAGTTGGACTTGTTAAAACCAAATGTGCGGAGGGAAGTGGAAAACAAACAGTTTCGGCATATTAACAACAAGACCACTCGAACTTTCGACGTAGGACAACCAGTGTTGGCAAGGGGCTATGGAAACGAAAAATGGCAGTCCGGAACAATTCGGGCCAGACAAGGACCTCTGATGTACACGGTAGATATTGGTCATAATGTGATAAGGCGTCATGCGGATCAACTGGTAGAGTCGAGAGCAAGGGTCGAACCCATGGTTGTGACAGAGACAACTGTGGAAGACGTTAATGAACCTGAAGCATCTACCTCGGCAGGGAATGTACTTGATGATGATGACACCCAATACATTGGAAACCAAATAGAGGAGGCACCTCAACAACAAGAATCAGAGACTACTGAGAGGCGTTATCCAAGCCGCATCAGAAAGCCTCCTGAGAGACTGAACCTTTGAACTGTTATACCTGAAGTTATATATGTATATATGTTATTATGTTATGTTAAATGGGGATATGACTGTTAAGCTAAAAAGGGAGGATTGTGGTGTATGTAACCTGTTCCACCTTAAGAGAACTTAAGCCTGTTCCACCTTAAGAGATGTACTACTTTCTCTGGCTGCTGTATACGTAATACCGGTGGTGACCACACCGGTATATAAGCACTGTGTAGTAATATTGTATTCAATATAGTCCCGACCTCCAACCAGTAAAGACCTGTTGAATTTACTCTCTTAGTCTGTGTAGTAATTATCACTATAACACACAGACTTAACAATGATCTTATTGAATGGTGGAGCAGGCTCGAAGGGAAGAATGTTCTACTCTTGCTCGTAGTTCTTATGTTCTTAACCCACATTGGTAACCAAACCTGCCTGATTTCCCCTCTGCTGACATTAATGTAATGATAAGGATATGAAGGCTTTAGAGAGGGTACAGAAAAGATTTAGAAGAATGGTTCCAAGGATGAGGGACTTCAGTTACATGGATAGACTGGAGAAGCTCAGGTTGTTCTCCTTAGAGCAGAGAAGGTTGAGAGGAGACAGAGTAGACAGAAATAAACTGTTCCCATTGGCAGAAGGGAGGAGAACCAGAGGACACAGACACAGGCAGGGGAGTGGGACTAGCTGAAGTGCTCTTGCAGAGAGCCGGCACGGGCTCGACGGGCCGAATGGCCTCCTACTGTGCTGTAACGATTATATGATTCTATAATCCAGCAGGTTCTGTAAGGGACATGCAATCTTCGCTGCCAGATTTTCCCTCCTGTACTTTGCCCAGGTGATGTTTAATGCCCAGGTAGTAAAGACAAAAGCCTACTCCCAGGTCTCTACCATGAAAAGTAACACAAGGAAACCCCCAGGTGGAGCTGGGGATGGCAGACATTCCGTCCACCGCAGTAAAGGCCTAATGGTGAAAATGAGGTGGGGCTGGAGAGATGGCATCACCTGCCAAATTTCCAATGGCTATTATTACCTGAGAGCCCAGCAACCTGGACACTGGCATCCAGGTCAATGGAAAAGGCAAGTAGCGCCGACAGAGGTGTCCAAGCCTGAGTCTTGACCTGGAACATCCGAGAAGACAGCAAGCAGGTACTGTACAAGGATTTCTGAAGAATTGAAACTGGGCGGATCCGGGTGTCTGCCACAGAGAACAAACAGAGTCAGCTCCGAGGCTGTGCTAACGCTAGTCAGTAGCCAGTAGCTAGAATGTGAATGAAAGTGAGCTATGATGTCTCTGCTTCTCATTTTACACCTTCCCCCTACAGAGAAGCATGTGCCTCCTACTGAGCATTGCTCCATGACATGGTTGAGATTGGGGAACCGTGGGTATAAATCCATGCTGCACCGGTCTATAGAACAGTATGTTGGCGCTGTGCCATTGTGATATTATTGGAATTCTTGTGCTAAGATTTGGTGAACGAGGTTGGTTGCCAAGTTTGGCCCTCCAGTGCACTCACCCCGAGGATGAGAATGCACCATGCCTGACAAGAGGTGGCTGCCAAGCTCAGGAGCTGTAGGGCATGGGGACAGATGTAGCAATAGATGGCACACCTTGTGGTATCTGTCCAATAATAATATATACCAGGTAGAAGGACCAAGATTCCATGTCAAGCATTAACACGACCTGACAGATCTTTCATTGCATCTCATTCATATCCAGTCCTCAGCGTGGCACAAAGTCAAGATATAGCCTAGAATTGAAGACTTTACTACACTCACATCTTCCATGGGTTTCAGACATCAAAGCTCTGAAACATAACCTAGCTGTTTGATGCATGATTACATATTGACAGTGAGGAGGGTGCAAGGAAGCTTCAAGAGGATATAGACAGGCTAAGTGAGTGGGCAAGAACATGGCAAATGGAATATAATGTGGAGAAATATGAAGTTATTTTTTAAATGGTGAGAGATTGGGAAATGTTGGTGTTCAGAGGGACCTGGGTGTCCTTGTACACGAATCACTGAAAGTTAACATGCAAGTACAGCAAGCAATTAGGAAAGCAAATGGTATGTTAGCCTTTATTACAAGAGGTTTTGAGGATAAGAGTAAAGACGTCTTACTGCAATTATATAGGGCCCTGGTGAGACCACACCTGGAGTATTGTATACAGTTTTGGTCTCCTTACCTAACTACTCTGGTCACCTTGCCAAACACAGCCCTGCCCTCCACCAGCCACATGAACCCGCAGTCACGGAGGTGCGGATTCCTGAGCAGAGGCTCCCGAAGGACAGCTGCCACTCCTGACAGGGGAAAACTCCGTCTGCAGGCGACCTTGCTCCAGACCCATAGCAGTTCCTGGTAGAAGTCAGGCAGCTCCCACAGGCAGGCATGGGTAGCCTCTAGTTTTACAAACAGGATCTGCGTGTCATAATTGATGCCGTGCAGCTGGTGGAAGAAATACGTCGCCAGCACACACCATCTGGGAGGATCCTCGACATACAGGTATCTCTGCAGGGTCCAAAGATGGAAAGTTGCAGACTGGGTGCGAAGGCACACCAGCGCCTGACCGCCCTCCCTAAGCGGGAGACTTTGTATCTTGGCGACAAACGCAGGGGGAGGGATCAAAGTGACCAACCGGTACCACAACATGGCGGCCACCAGTTGATTTATGACCAGCGCTCGACCCCTGTAGGACAGTACTTGGAGCAGTCTTGTCTAGTGTCCTAGGCGAGTGGTGACTTTGACCTCCAGCTCTTGCCAGTTCGCTGGCCAGGCATCCTCAGCAGGGCTAAGGTAGATTCCCAAGTAGAGGGGATGAGTAGTGCTACAGGCAAAAGCCCTGAGCTCCTCCGGCAGGGAGTCCACCCGCCACTGACCCACCAGGAGCCTGGAACATTTCTCCCATTTGATCTTGGCGGAGGATGCGTCCGAGTAAATCTGCTGGCACTCGCGCATCCTCCGCAAGTCGACAGGATCCGTGACCGTGAGGAGCATGCCATCGGCATAAGCCGAGAGGATGACCTCCATGCCCGGCCCTTGCAGAGCCAGTCCCGTCAACCTCTTCCGCAAGAGGCGCAGGAAAAGTTCCACGCAGATGGCATATAACTGAGCGGACATGTGGCATCCCTGACGCGCACCTGTCCTGAAGCGAAGGGGCGCCGTCAAAGACCCGTTAACTTTAATCAGACACTCCGTGGCGGCATACAGAAGTCAGACCCGGGCGACGAAATGCGTGCAATTCATGTGTAATGGGATTCCTATAGCAAACTGGATATTTCAGCATTAAGTGTTGCTTTCATGGATACCCCTGCGGGATAATCCTCTTTACAGGGAAGGGAAATTGTAACTGAAGGCTTCAGACGTACACAGAAAATGTTTAAATGTTCAAAATTGATCTAGACAATGTAAAGTTATGGCCAAACTTTTTTTTAGCTCACATGAAAGCTGCAGCAGTTTTCCTTTAAGAAGCTGGATGAACGCAATTCGAGTGGATCGTAAGCAGAGTGGTAGGATTTGGTAATAGTAGGAATCGGTGGAGTGAAGGAATTCACTGGTAGGTATACTCTTTTGATGCACACTTAAACAAATAAACTGTAACTAATAAAACTTTAAATAAAACTTAACAAATTAAATAAAAATTTTGTTGGCTGGTGGTGATGAAGCACTCCAGTCCCCGCGGCGCCCACCGGTCGCAGAAGGCCTCGAGCGTGCCGGCGGACACCGCGTGCTCCATCTCCAGGGCCACCCGGGCGCAAATGTGGCCATGGAAGAGAGGCAGGCAGTCGGGCCGAACGACCCCCTCAACCACCCACTGCCTGGACCAGTTAATGGCCACTTTGGCCAGGCCCAGGAGCAGTCCTAAGAGGAGGCCCTCCGATCTGCCCGCTGCCCTCCGCACCGGCTGACCAAATATCAGGAGCGTGGGACTGAAGTGCAGCCAAAAATCGAGGAGCAGCCCCTTCAAATAATGAAAGAGGGGCTGCAACCTCTTACATTCCATGTAAACGTGGAACACGGACTCCTCCAGGCCGCAGAAAAGGCAAGCGGCCTGGGAGTCCGTGAACCTATTTAAAACCTTATTGCACGGGACTGCTCCGTGCAACACCCTCCAGACCAAGTCCCCAATAGATAAAGGGAGGACTCCCACATAAAGAGCCCCCCATTGGGGACCCCCACCTCTGCCGGACAGCAAGATGGTACGCCAAGGCGTGTCCGGACAGCAGACTAAGATGGCAAAGTGGAGAGTGTGCAGGAGCAGCCCACACAGGAAACCCCTCCGTGCAGAATGAAAAGGCACGGAGGGCATTTCCCAGAGACGGCTCAAGTTGTGAGGAGCCGGTTCCCGAGAGGGGTTTCAGGGCCAGGCGCCGATGAGGAATTCCGTCTGAACAGGGGTCAGTTCAGACAGGATCGCCCCACGTGCTTGAGGCTCCTCGATACACCTAGTGGAGTCAGGGCCCAGTGCCACTCTCAGCAACTCGATGGCTTTGGCCGTGAGGCGGACGTTGGCCCAGGACAGGTGCAACGCCAGCTCTTCCTCCGCCATCCAGCCCGCTCCTCCGCCATCGAGCAGGTCCCCGACTCTAATCACCTTGCCAGGCACAGCCCTGCCCTCCGCCAGCCACCCGAACCCGCGGTCGTGGAGGTGCGGATTCTTGAGCAGCAACTCCCGAAGGACAGCCGCCACTCCTGACAGGGGAGAACTCCATCTGCAGGCGACCTTGCTCCAGACCCATAGCAGTTCCTGGTAGAAGACAGGCCGCTCCCGCAGGCAGGCACGGGTGACCCCCTGTTTCACAAACAGGAGCTGCATGTCATAATTGAGGCCGTGCAGCTGGCGGAAGAAATACATCGCCAGCGCACACCATCTGGGAGGATCCTCGACATACAGGTATCTCTGCAGGGTCTGAAGATGGAAAGTCGCAGCCTGGGTGCAAAGGCATACCAGCGCCTGACCGCCCTCCCTAAGCGGGAGACTCTGTATCTTGGCGACAAATGCAGGGAGAGGGATCAAAGTGACCAACCGGTACCACAACATGGCGGCCACCAGTTGATTTATGACCAGCGCTCGACCCCTGTAGGACAGCATTTGGAGCAGTCCTGTCCAGCGCCCTAGGCGAGCGGTGACATTGACCTCCAGTTCTTGCCAGTTCGCTGGCCAGGCATCCTGGGCACGGCTAAGGTAGATTCCCAAGTAGAGGAGATAAGTAGTGCTCCAGGCAAAAGGCCTGAGCTCCTCCGGCAGGGAGTCCACCCGCCACTGACCCAACAGGAGTCCAGAACATTTCCCCCAGTTGATCTTGGCGGAGGATGCGTCCGAGTAAATCTGCTGGCACTCGCGTATCCTCCGCAAGTCAATGGGATCCGTGACCATGAGGAGCACGTCATCGGCGTAAGCCGAGAGGACAACCTCCCCGCCCGGCCCTTGCAGAGCCAGTCCTGTCAACCTCTTCCGCAAGAGGTGCAGGAAAGGCTCCACGCAGATGGCATGTAACTGACACACCCCTGTCCCGAAGCGAAGGGGCGTCGTCAAAGACCCGTTAACTTTAATCAGACACTCTGTGGCGGCGTACAGAAGTCAGATCCGGGCGACGAAATGTCTGCAATTCGTGTGTCCTCTTTTGATTGGGTACACTTAAACAAATAAACTGTAACTAATATAACTATAAATGAAACTTAACAAATTAAATTAAAATTGTGTTGGCTGGGGTGATGATGCACTCCAGTCCCCGCGGTGCTCACCGGTCACGGAAGGCCTCGAAAAGGCAGGCGGCCTGGGAGTCCGTGAACCTACTTAAAACCTTATTGCACGGGACTGCTCCGTGCAACACCCTCCAGACCAAGTCCCCAATAGATAAAGGGAGGACTCCCGCGTAAATAGCCCCCCGTGGGGGACCCCCACCTCTGCCGGACGGCAAGATGGTATGCCAAGGCGCGCCTGGATGGCAGACGAAGATGGCAAAGTGGAAAGTGTGTAGGAACAGGCCATACAGGAAACCCCTCCGCGCAGAATGAAAAGGCACGGAGGGCATTTCCCCGAGACGGCTCAAGTTTTGAGGTGCCGGTTCCCGAGAGGGGTTTTAGGGCCGGGCGCCGATGAGGAATTCCGTCCGAATGGGGGGCAGTTTGGACGGGATCACCCCATGTGCTTGAGCCTCCTCGATACAACTAATGGAGTCAGGGGAATTATAACTGAAGTCTTCAGACGTACACAGAAAATTGTAAAACGTTCAAAATTGATCTAGGCAACATAAAGTTATAGCCAAACTTTTTTTTAGCTCATATGAAAGCTGCAGCAGTTTTCCATTAAGAAGCTGTATGAACGCAATTGGAGTGGATCGTAAGCAGAGTGGTAGAATTTGGTGATAGTAGGAATCGGTGGAGTGAAGGAATTCACTGGTGGGTATACTCTTTTGGTTGGGTGATTAAACAAATCGTCTGTAAATTAATAAAACTTTAAAAGAACCTTAACAAATTAAATTAAAATTTCATTGGCCGGTGTGATGATGCACTCCAGTCCCCGCGGCGCCCACCGGTCGCAGAAGGCCTCAAGCGTGCCGGCGGACATCTCGTGCTCCATCTCCAGGGCCACCCGGGTGCGAACATGTCACTGGTAGGTATAAGGTAAGTTAGGAAAGTAATCATCAGCTTGGAATTTAGCTTTGTCTTCTAACATAAAAGAAACTACATGGTCAGTGGTAGTTAGCAGTTAGGTGGTAAAAGTTGTGAGCTAGAAGCTGATTAAGTTGTTGTAAATTGTTTGACTCTCAAAAAGTATATATTTGGCACTAGTTTTCAAAAGCACAGAGCTTGGAGACAGAGTTGGGTGAACACAATCGGGATGGATTGCAAGCAGAGTGGAAGAATATGGTGATAGAGGGAATCAGTAGAGAGGAGTAAGGCGGTTGAGATGCTTAACTAAAAAGGAGGTATGGAGCCACTGAACCCAAGGACTCTAAGTTAATAGGCCTGAGAGCAAGAGGAGCGGCCAGCGATAAAGGTAGGCCTGAGAGATTAGAGGGAGTGTGAGTGTCAGGGAGCACGGTATAAAAACCTAAAGTGATGTCAGCGCAAGGGAAGGAGCTGATTGGTGAGTAGCTGGTGATATTTTTTTTAAGTCTTGTGTTTATTTCTGTTCAGTTAGTTAATAGTCTATTAAATAGAGGCATGGCAGGGCACCTCAGTCCTGTGGAATGCACCTCTTGAGCCATGTGGGAACTCCAGGATGCTTCCTGTGTCCTGGACAACCACATGTGCAGGAAGTGTCGTCAGCTGGAGGACATCGAGCTCTGGGTTTCGGAGCTTGAGCAGCAGTGGCGTCACTGCAGTGCATCCGTGAGGCCGAGAACTATGTGAACAGCATGTTTCAGGAGGTGGTCACCCCGCAGCTTAAAAGTATGCCGGCAGAGAGGGAATGGGTGATTGCCAGAAAGACAAGGAGGACCAGCAGGTAGTGCAGGAGTCCCCTGAGTGCAGCTCACCCTCTAACCGGTATTCAGTTTTAACTACGGGTGAGGGCGGTGGCTCCTCTGGGGAGTACAGCCAGAGCCAAGTCCATGGTGTGATGAAATATATGCCTTCATCAGCCCCTGTATTTTACCTGCATTGTATTGTGTGTACCGCCCCCCCCCTTTTCCCCTATTGTGTGTATTGGCTCCGCCCCTGTCTTTTGTCATATAAAGGTCTCAAGAGCTGTATGAGTCATTCTGCCAGACGAATCCGATGTGGAATGACGTGCAATGTTCTTAGTGATTAAAAGCCTTCAGTTGAATCCTTTAACTTCTTGTCTTTGAGTTACTGATGGCACATCAATTTTAATCGCTAAAACACCAAGATGGATCGACTCCTGAAACCAGAGCACTTGGATCTGGACCCCCATGCCACAGACGCAGCCACACAGTTCGGACACTGGTTCCAATGCTTCGAATTTTTCATCGAAACCTCAGCCACCGCCATAGCAGCCGCGACCGCCACCGGAGACGTGAAACTGGGAATCCTGCGAAACCGGGTGAGTCATCTGGTCTCCCCTCTCATTCGAGATGCCACCAGCTACGAGGATGCCTGCACCATTCTGAAGGCCCACTACGTGCGGCCAATAAACGAGGTGTACGCCAGGCATCTTCTGACTACTCGCACGCAGCGGCATGGTGAGTCACTAGAGGACTTCATGCTAAGCCTAAAAGTACTGGGCAGAGACTGTAATTGTAAGGCCGTGTCTGCCACCGTGTACACGGAGGAGCTGATCCGAGACTCCTTTATTGCGGGCCTCAGTTCAAATTACATTCGGCAGAAACTGTTTGAAAAGGAGGGACTGGACTTAAAACAGGCTATGGGCATAGCGCGATCGCTGGATATGGCCCAGAGGAACTCTGAATCCTGTTCCTCAGGCCACGCGGCCCACTCCGCCTCGTGCGCGCCGTGGGGGCCGCCATCTTGGAAGCCATCTTCACCTCCCAGGTCTCAGGCCAGCCCAGCACCGTCGGAGCCCCAGCCTCCACCCAAGAGCCCCACTATTGCCGCGATGCATCGGGGCCCGAAATGCTACTTCTGCGGCCAGGACAAACACTCCAGGCATCTGTGCCCAGCGAAGGGCACCACCTGTTTTAAATGCGGGAAGAAAGGACATTTCAGTAAAGTCTGCAGAGGGAACCCCGCCTCCAACTCCGCCATCGCCGCGTGCGCGCCGTGGGGGCGGCCATCTTGGACGCCATCTTGTCCACCCTCATGGAGTCCACCATCTTGTCCCGACTACACGGACCCCCAGGACCCACTGGTGGCCTCAATCACAGTGGATCAATCCAGGCCGCATCCATTGTCTAGATCGATGATGGACATAGAGGTAAACGGGAACAAGGTTAAGTGCTTGATTGACTGCGGGAGCACCGAAAGCTTTATTCATCCTAGCCTGGTAAAACGACTTTCACTAACGATAGTCCCTACACAGGGCAAAATCGCCATGGCTGATAAGACTCATACCTCAAAAATTACAGGTTTCTGCGCGGTTATGTTGTCGGTAAAAGGCACTGATTACAGAGATTTTAAACTGTTGATAATGCCAGATCTCTGTGTGAGCGTGATCTTGGGTCTGGACTTCCAGTGCCACCACCGAAGTATCACGCTTACCTACGGTGGGTCCCAGCCGCCCCTCACAGTGTGCGGTCTGGCTACCCTGAAGGTCAAGCCGCCCTCTCTGTTCGCCAACCTCGCACCCAACTGTCGACCCATAGCGACCAAGAGTAGGCGGTACAGCTGGGAGGACAGACGGTTCATTGCGTCTGAAGTAGAAAGACTCAAGCGGGAGGGTATCATCGAATGCAGTACCAGCCCGTGGCGCGCCCAGGTAGTAGTGGTTAAGGGTAGCGAAAAGAAGCGGATGGTGATAGATTATAGCCAGATGGTTAATCTATACACCCAGCTAGACGCCTACCCTCTGCCCCGCATAGCGAATATGGTTAACCAAATTGCGCAATACCGGGTGTTTTCCACCATCGACCTAAAATCGGCATACCACCAGCTCCCCATTAGGCCGGAGGACCGTCCATACACCGCCTTCGAGGCGAACGGATGCCTCTACCACTTCCTCAGAGTCCCCTTTGGGGTAACGAATGGGGTCTCGGTCTTCCAGCGGGAGATGGACCGCATGGTCGATGAGAACCAGTTAACAGCCACCTATCCATACCTAGACAACGTCACCATCTGCGGCCACGACCAGCAAGACCACGACTCGAACCTCGCGAGATTTCTGAAAACCGCCCTCAGACTCAATCTCACCTACAACGAGGATAAGTGTGTCTTTAGCACCATGCGCCTCTGTATCCTGGGCTGCGTGGTGGAAAACGGGGAAATCGGTCCGGACCCCGACCGATTGCGCCCCCTACGGGAGCTACCCCTATCAAACACTCCCAAGGCCCTGAAAAGGTGCCTGGGGTTTTTCTCCTATTACGCCCAATGGGTCCCCAATTATTCCGACAAGGCCCGTCCCCTCCTGAAATCAACGTCCTTCCCGCTCACGGCCGAGGCCCACGCCGCCTTCAACAGCATTAAACACGACATTGAGAAGGCCGCGCTGCGGGCAGTGGACGAAAACATCCCTTTCCAGGTCGAAAGCGATGCGTCCGACTTCGCTTTAGCAGCCACCCTCAACCAGGATGGGCGGCCCGTAGCCTTTTTCTCAAGAACCCTCCAAGGGCCCGAGATCAGGCACTCCTCGGTAGAGAAGGAGGCCCAGGCCATAGTGGAGGCAGTGCAGCACTGGAGGCACTACCTAGCCGGCAAACGCTTCACCCTGCTTACCGACCAGCGGTCGGTAGCCTTCATGTTTAACAACAAACAGAGGGGGAAGATCAAGAACGACAAAATTCTCAGGTGGCGGATCGAACTCTCCACATTTGAGTACGACATAATATATAGGCCGGGGGCCCTCAACGAATCCCCCGACGCCCTATCACGAGGGATGTGTGCCAGCATCCAGGGGGACAGGCTACAGGGCCTCCACAATGGCCTCTGCCACCCGGGGGTCACCCGGCTATTTCACTTTATAAAATCCTGTAACCTGCCCTATTCCATCGAGGAGGTCCGGTCTATGACCAGGGACTGCCGCACCTGTGCAGAATGCAAGCCCCGTTTTTACAGGCCCGACCGAGCCCACCTGATCAAAGCTACACGACCATTCGAGCGCCTGAGCTTAGATTTCAAGGGACCACTCCCCTCCACCGACCGCAATGTGTACTTTCTCAACATTGTGGACGAGTACTCCCGCTTCCCATTCGCCTACCCCTGCCCAGACATGACCAGTGCCACGGTCATCAAGTGCCTCGGCAGCCTGTTTTGCACGTTCGGCATGCCGAACTACATCCACACTGACAGGGGGGCGTCGTTCATGAGCGACGAACTGCACCAATACCTGCTGTCGAAGGGGATAGCCATGAGTCGGACCACTAGTTATAACCCCCGGGGTAATGGGCAAGTGGAGAGGGAGAACGCGACGGTGTGGAAGGCGGTCACCTTAGCACTAAGGTCTAAAGGCCTCCCTACCTCCCGCTGGCAAGAGGTCCTCCCAGACGTACTCCACTCGATAAGGTCGCTACTGTGTACTGCTACTAATGCCACTCCTCATGAGAAGATGTTTGTTTTTCCCCGCAAATCAACCTCGGGAGTGTCCGTACCTTCATGGCTCTCCACCCCAGGGACAGTCCTATTACGGAAGCATGTGAGCGGCCACAAAATGGATCCCCTCGTGGAGGCAGTACACCTACTCCACGCAAACCCACAGTACGCGTACGTCAAGCACACCGACGGGCGTGAGGACACCGTGTCCATAAAGGACCTCGCCTCGGCAGGAAGCGACGACGACCCATCCTCACCACCCCCAGAAGAACCTCCACCATCCCCAGAGGTATCCTCACCACCCCCAGAAGTACCTGCAACACCCCCAGCACATGGGTATGCCCAGGAGGGCACCACGGACTCCCGGTCGGAACCCGAGGTACTGTTGCGACGTTCAGGAAGGACTATCACACCCCCGGACAGACTAAATCTGTAGAAGGGGTGAATGTGATGAAATATATGCCTTCATCAGCCCCTGTATTTTACCTGCATTGTATTGTGTGTACCGCCCCCCTTTTCCCCTATTGTGTGTATTGGCTCCGCCCCTGTCTTTTGTCATATAAAGGTCTCAAGAGCTGTATGAGTCATTCTGCCAGACGAATCCGATGTGGAATGACGTGCAATGTTCTTAGTGATTAAAAGCTTTCAGTTGAATCCTTTAACTTCTTGTCTTTGAGTTGTTGATGGCACATCACACGGCACCACGGGTGGCTCAGCTGTACAGAGGAGGACGATCTGGAAAGCAATAGTGATCGGGGATGCAATAGTTAGGGGAACAGACAGGCGTTTCTGCTGCTGCAGACGTGATTCCAGGATGCTATGTTGCCTCCCTGGTGCCAGGGTCAAGGATGTCACTAAGCGGCTGCAGGACATTGAGGGGCGAGAGTGAACAGCCAGAGGTCGTGGTCCATAGCGGTATCAACGACCTAGGTAGAAAGAGGGATGAAGTCCTGCAGGCAGATTTTAGGGAGCTAGGAAAGAGATTAATAAACAAGCCCTCAAAGGTAATAAGCTCCAGATTGCTCCTGGTGCCACGAGCTAGTGAGTATAGAAATCGGAGAACAGATGGTACAGGAGGGAGGGCTTTAGATTCCTGGGGCTGGTTCTAGGGGAGGTGGGACCTGTACAGGCCGGACGGGTTGCACATCAACAGAGCCAGGACCAATATCCGTGCCGGGGGGATGGGTTGCTAGTGCTGTTGGGGAGGGGTTAAACTAATTTGGCTGGGGCTGGACACCAGGATGTAGCATTAGAAAGGAGAAACCAGGTGCACAAAGCTTTGGGAGAGACGGATAGCACTAGAGTAAGAAATAGTACGGTATTTGTAGTGTATGTGCCTTTAAGTCAGAACTACTTTTACAGCTCCTGTATACTGTAGTACCGGCAGTGACCACACCTGTATATAAGCTTTGCGCATGCCTCTGTACCCCCAGTCTTGAGACTACCCTCCTCCAGTAAAGACCTGTTTATTGTTAATGTACAGCATCCGTGTGATTATTTAATAACAGTATATCCACTGAACCACGGATCCAACAGTATTAGGTGTGGTCAGACTAAGGGAATACAAGAAGGTCTAAGATAGGTTTACAGTGCATGTGTGTAAACACGAAGCATGGTAAATAAGGTTGGTGAGCTGCACGTGCAAATAGCCACATGGGAATATGATGCTGTGGTGATAACAGACCTGGCTGTCAAAAGGGCGGGATTGGGTACTAAATATTCCTGGATATAAGGGGGGAGAAATTCGGTATCGCCCCATTTGGGGCGCAATTATCGGCCGGGCGCAAAGATTAGCGCCTGGCGCTAATTATCGCCTCCGACAGCAAACTTGGCTTTTATCGCCCCTGGAGGTGATTGGAGCACTAAATCAGGTGCTACACACCTCTCTTAAGGCGCTAAGGAAGAGGAGCAAGGCGCTACCTCACAGCACTGGCAAAGCTCATGTGATTTCAGTCAGCAATGTAACACAAACACACTGGCACCGTCCAATTCTTAAAGGGGAGTTCTGATGAATGGTCATCGACCTGAAACGTTAAATCTGTTTCTCTCTTCACAGATGCTGCTTGACCTGCTGAGTTTCTCCTACATTTTCTGTTTTTATCTTAAAGGGGAGGGGTGATCTTGCTCTCCATCCACATCCTGCTCATTGCAGCCTTGAATCTCGGCCTGAATCTCAGCCTGGGGAGACCTGTACATCAAATCTGCTGGAAAGAACAATGGAGAGAACCGGGGAAAGAGCTCAGAGTGCAGCCCCCATAGTCTCTTCTAAATCGATACAAGGAAGGGCAAATCAAAACCAACCTGCAAAGTGCTGCTCAGTACCCAAAACTCCTTCACACAGCGTTGAATCTCTCCAGAAGTCTCTCTCTCTCTCTCAGAATGTGTGGTGCAAAAATGTTACCGACATAAAAAGGCAGGAAGTGGTCGCCTTTAAATAGCGCTCCCCTAGTCCCTTTCTGACAGCAGAACGCTCCCCTCAACCTGTCGTTGCTAGCGGCAGGCGGTAAGGCAGGGGGTGCCACTCAATTTCCGGTCCGGGGTGCTAACGGGGTGTTGCACACTCGACTGACGTCACGATCTGCTGGCGCAGGAGATCGTGGCGGTATTGTTTAGCGCCGCCACAAAATGTCTGGTCAATTTCGCGAGAGGCGCAGATATCACTGCGCCCGGACGCTAGTTGCTTTGCGCCCCACTTAGCGCCCTCCTAAGGTGCTAACGGGTGGCGCTACCAACTGAATTCTTCCCCCAAGGTGTTCAGGAAAGAAAGGAGGTGGGGTGGCAGTATTGATTAAGGAGATTACAGTGCTAGAGAGAGGATGTGCTGGAATGGTCAAGGACAGAATCTTTGGTTAGAGTTAAACAATAGAGCTGCCATTACACTACTCGGTTTATTCTATAGGTCACCAACTATTGGGGAGGCTATCCTAATATAGACTGGGATAGAAATAGTGTAAAGGGCAGAAAGGGGGAAGAATTTCTGAAGTGCTCAGGAGAACTTTCTTGAAGGAGGCATTGCTGGTTCGGGGGAATGAGATGGGGCAAGTGTCAGTAGGGAAACATTTAGAGAACAGTGATCATAGTATCATAAGGTTTAGATTCGCTATGGAAAAGGATAGGGAGCAATCTAGAGTAAAAGTACTTAATTGGAGGATGGCCAATTTCAGTGGTTTCAGAATGGATCTGGCCCGGGTAAATTGGAATCAAAGATTGGCAGGCAAAACTGTAATCAAACAATGGGCTGCCAGAGGAGATGGTTCAGGTACAGTGGAGCTACATTCCCATGAGGGGAAAATGTAGGGCAACCAAAGCCAGAGCTCTCTGGATGATGAAAGAGAGAGAGAGTAAGATGAAGCAGAAAAAGTGGGTGTATGACCTATCAAGTTGAGGATACAAGTGAGAACCAGGCTAAATATAGAAAGTTCAGAGGGGAGGAGAAAAAGGAAATAAGAGGGGCAAAGAGAGAGTATGAGAATAGACTGGCAGCTAATATAAAAGGGAATCCAAACTTCTATAGACATATAAATAGTAAATGGGTAGTAAGAGGAGGGGTGTGGCCGATTAGGGACCAAAATGGAGACCTACGCATGGAGGCAGAGGGCATAGCTGAGGTCCTAAATGAGTACTTTGCATCTGTCGTGACTAAGGAAGAAAATGCTGCCAAAGTCAGTGAAAGTGGAGGTAGTTGAAATATTGGATGGGCTAAAAATTGATCAAGGAGGTACTAGAAAGGCTGGCTGTACTTATAGTACAGGAAACTTTGTGATATCCGGCACCGACGGGACCGGCATGTTGCCGATCTATCAAAACTGCCGGACATACAAAGTTAATGTTGAAGCATACGGAGGTTTTCATCTCCGTATCTGACAACAAACACTGTTGCTTAGCAACAGCTTCTAAAGAGTCGGCTACAGCTGCAAGCATCTCTAGCTGAAGCTGTTGCTATAGCTACAGACCTTGCAGTGCCTGACTGGGAAAAAAAAAGAACAAGAACTAAAAAAACTTATAGAAAACGGCTCCTGAATTTTGCCGTTAGATTGAGTATTCCGGACATACAACCTCTGGATAAACCAAAGTTTCCTGTAGATAAGTCACCAGGACCGGATGGGATGCACCCTAGGATGCTGATGGAAGTAAAAGTGGAAATTACGGATGTACTATCCATAATCTTACAATTTTCCTTGGATACAGGGGTGGTGCCAGAGGACTGGAAAATTGCAAATGTTACACCCTTGTTCAAAAAAGTGTATGGATAAGCCCAGCAACTACAGGCCAGTCAGTTTAATCTCGGTGGTGGGGAAGCTTTTAGAAACGATAATCCGGGACAAATTAACAGTCACTCGAACAAGTGTGGATTAATTAAGGGAAGCCAGCACAGATTTGTTAAAGGCAAGATGTGTTTAACTAACTTGATTGAGTTTTTCGATGAGGGCAATGCGGTTGATGTGGTGTACATAGACTTTCAAAAGGTGTTTGATAAAGTGCCACATAATAGGTTTGGCAGCAAAGTTGATGCCCATGGAATAAAAGGGACAGTGGCAGCATGGATATGAAATTGGCTAAAAGACAGGAAACTGAGAGTAGTAGTGAACGGTTGTTTTTTGGCCTGGGGGAAGGTATACAGTGATGTTCCCCAGGGTCAGTGCTAGGACCACTGCTTGGAGGTATAGTGAACAGTGAGGAAGATAGTGATAGACTTCAAGAGGACATAGACAGGCTGATGGAATGGGTGGACACGTGGCAGATGAAATATGATGCAGAAAAGTGTGAAGTGATACATTTTGGTAGGAAGAATGAGGAGAGACATAAACTAAAGGGTAAAATTCTAAAGTGGGTGCAGTAACAGATCTGGGGGTATATGTGCACAAATCGTTGACGGGGGCAGAGAAGATGGTTTTAAAAAAGCATACGGGATCCTGGGCTTTATAGATAGAGGCATAGTACAAAAGCAAGGAAGTTATGATGAAACTTTATAAAACACTGGTTCGGCCTCAACTGGCGTATGGTGTCCAATTCTGGGCACCGCACTTTAGGAAGGATGTGAAGGTCTTAGAGAGGGTGCAGAAAGATTTGCAAGAATGGTTCCAGGGATGAGGGACTTCAGTTATGTGGACAGACTGGAGAAGCTGGGGTTGTTCTCCTTGGAGCAGAGAAGGTTGAGAGGAGATTTGATATCATGAGGGGTCTAGGCAGAGTAGATAGAGAGAAACTGTTCCCATTGGTGGAAGGGTCGCGAACCAGAGGTCACAGATTTAAGGTGATTGGCAGAAGAGCCAAAGGTGACATGAGGGAAAAACTTTTTTATGCAGCGAGTGGTTATGATCTGGAATGCACTGCCTGAAAGGGTGGCGGAAGCAAATTCAATTGTGACTTTCAAAAGGGAATTGGATAAGTATCTGAAGGAAAAAAATTTGCTGGGCTATGGAAAAAGGGCGGAGGAGTGGAACGAGCTGAAGTGCTCTTGCAGAGAGCCAGCACGGGCTCGATGGGTCAAATAGCCTCCTTTGGTGCTGTAACCATTCATTCTGACTTGGTCAGCTGATCCTGGCAAGAGCGCTTACTTTGTACAGCCATTCATTAGAAGGGTGGATGAGGAGGCAGCTATGATTTTAGGACGGAGGATGTCCTCACATTCTAATTCCGTTAGTTGCATGCTGCTTCTTCAGCCCACCACCATTTCTGCAGGAATTCTGAACGTTGCGCAGTTGGGGAGAAAACCTAGCAGATCTAGAGCCTGCCTCAAACTCCAGGACCCCAGGAGAAAAGTGCTTGATTTGTGCTCCTCCCATCCCAGGAATTGTGGGCCCATGGTCTCTGTTCCTTGCTTGATGCCTTTGTGGAAAACACTTGGAATGAACAAGTGCTTTGTCATTGTGATATCACACCAGGGAAAATCTGATTTTGATCATATCTCCACTAGTGACATTGGGGGGGAAAAATTAACAACTGGAGCATTACAAATTACTGTTGTAGTTTGTATTTTGAACTCTTGTTTCAGCAGATGCAGGATTTTCTTCTCCTTTTAGAAAAATTAAGACATATCCAAATCCTTCAATCCTAATGTCTCAAACTACATTCAGGACTTGTTGGTTGATAACCATTAAACAATAATGGATTGTCTCAGGTTTTTGCTACAGGGTGAGATGTGGCCTTTCTACTATATCAACAATCTGAACAAGTTTTCAAAGGAATGGACCACTCCTACTACCCAAAGGACAATAACGGGTAACATAATTCTCAACTGTACTTTGTAAACTGCTGCTCAAATACTGTAATGTATTAAGTCTCACTTATGCTGAAATAAAATCATAACTGTTACCAATATGGAGTCAGCTTCGAATCATTGAACAGACAGTCCAAAGGGACTTCTAATTGTTTCTTAGTGTGGAGGAGGTAGGTTGATTCGAAGGTAATAAGGGCGGGGGGGGGGGGGTGGGGGGGAAATCACGAGAAAAGTTCACCACAAGAGAGAAATGGGGGGGAGGGAGTTTCTACTTGAAGGAGAAGAAGCCTTTTTATTTTTTTTGTCCAAACTGCACAAAGACAAACCAAAAAAAATGAATTATATAAAGGAAACCGCATAATAAAGACATTAAAACTGCAAACAATAATAGAAAAATAAAGGTAAGAAATAAAATGACAGGAGGATAAGAATAAAATAACTTGAAGTAAACAGAAATTAGCGTAAGGATGAAATAATGCAATGAAGATAGAAAGAATTGCATTTATACAGTATCTTATCACATTCTCAGAACATCATAGCCAAAGAATTACAGTACTTTGAAGTGTAGTTACGGTTGTTTTATAGGCAAACACAGAAATTAATTTTCACATAAGACCTGACAAATAGAAAATTCAATGAATAACCGTTTGATGGCACCACTCCTGTTTTGTGGACTCTAAATGGGCGCCTAAACCTCCAATGTGATGTGCAGGAAGCAGGCGCTCATTACAAATTGCAAGTGCGCTGCACGCCATATTGGTGCAGGCAATAAGAGTTGTCCCGGGCGCTCACCTGAAACGGGTGTGAGTTCCTTTGCATGTGCAAATAAGGGACCCAACATCTGTTTGAGGCCCCCTGTGCAAAGTTGGGTTGTCCTGAATGCAGCCGGCGCAGGGACGTTGGGTCTACGTGCGGCCTAATCAGTGGTCGTTAAAGGGGCCGCTGCGGGCTGCCAACAAGTCTTGGCAGAAAGTAAATTTGTAAAAAAAAACTTGCCTGAATTTGGAGCTGGGAGGAGCAGAAGTGCAGCTCCTGACCCCACATTAAAACCGCCGGCCGCTACTGGCCTCTACTCGCTCCCCCACTTCCTGATCGCCATCTCAACCCCTGTCCCAATCGACCCCATCCTGGTTGTCTGATCGACCCCCAAGTTGACACTTCCTAATCAAATTATGCTTTCTACCGAATGCTATTGACTGTAGTTGCAGAGAACTCTGTGGAGCAGACAAACTATCTTGCCTGCCTGGCTAGGGATTCAGGTAGAAATTATACTTTATAATAATGCAGGGAGAGGAAAAACTGACACTGCCTGATTTGCCCTGTATCATAGAGGGACATTTAAGAACTGGTGCCAATCTTACCAGAATGGTAATGTGCTATGAATACTTAAGTTTAATGGGTTAAACTTATTTGCATAATTTATTCAGTGTAGATATGGTTTGGTGCAGAGAGCATCACAGTTGTTGAAGCAGATTACAAATAAGCAAAATTAAAGAGATGGGGAGCATTAAAGGTGAGCGTTACAATTGCAGGACCAAAACGATGAAAACTTTTTGAAAGGCTCAAAAGGCATCTTGACCATTAGCCGCCATTGCCAAGGCTGAAGAATGAACGGAGCTAAGAAATGACAGACAAAAATGGAGGGAAAGGAAGCCCTTTGTGCAGGCATAAGTCTGCAGGCAAGTGATAGGTGCAGTCCAGCACTCAAACCCGGATGGATAGTTGCTGAAGTGGAGGTTGTGCTGCGTGAAGTGGCTGCGAGGATGATGCCCTCTGTGCCACTCCATGATGCCATCCCCATAAGAACATAAGAACATAAGAAATAGGAGCAGGAGTAGGCCATACGGCCCATCAGGCCTGCTCCGCCATTCAATAGGATCATGGCTGATCTGAATCTAGACTCACGTCCACTTCCCTGCCCTCTCCCTGTAACCCCTAATTCCCTTATCTGCCAGGAAAACGTCTATCTCCATTTTAAATTTATTTAATGTTGCAGCTTCCACAGCTCTCTGGGGTAGCAAATTCCATAGATTTACTACCCTCTGAGTGAAGAAGTTTCTCCTCATCTCAGTTTTGAAAGGGCAGCCCCTTATTCTAAGATTATGCTCCCTAGTTCTAATCTCACCCATACGTGTGTTCCAGCAAGCCTAGGAGAAGGTTGGGGGTACGCTTCAGTCAACACCTGACCACTGCTGTCACTGGCTGTTCACGTAGCAGTTGGAGCAGTACCCGTCTCTCTGCTGATCTTTGAAGACACCGACTCTGCTGTGGTATCTTGAGGTGGCCATAGATGGAGACGGACACCGGTTAACTCCTTAACATGGTTTAATCAACACTTGCACATAAAAGCTTCTGCCATGAGGCAGCCAAAACAAAGAGTACAACCAGTACAGAGCAGACTTAACTCAGGAGAGCAATTGCCACAGCACCACCTGGTGGATCAGGTTACTCATAACCTCCCAGGTTACTACACTCCTCCCCCCTTAAGATTGCCGTATGCAATTCTTAAACAATAACCCTTACTAGGTACTACGTTTTAATTAACCAGTATGCTGTAACCATGGTTAACCCCTGACTAATTTAACAGGTTTGTATAAGTCTTTCTGGTTGCTTGCGAATCCTTTGTGAACGTCTTAATTCCACTTGTGGTGGATTCTCAGATTCATTCGCACTTGAGATTGGAGTAGTCTCTGATGTTGGTTTTACTCTGTCCCGCTGTGGCCTGGCAGTACCAGTGTCCACTGGCACCTTATAAGCCGTGCTGGGTCCTGGAACAGCCTCCTCTACTGCCCTTTGTTCCATCTGAGGCAGTTTCCCCTGCTGCCGGCTGAAAAGCTGATCCACATGCCGACAAACCCCTCGACCATCCCCTAGTAACACAGAGTACGACACAGGTCCTGTAATGTCCTGGATTAGTCCTGGTATCCATTTCAGTCCATAACCGAAGTTCTGGGTGTACACAGAGTCCCCTATGGCGAAATGGCAAGCTTTAGTATGTTTGTCATGGTACGCTTTTTGGTTTGTTTGTTTTGTCTCAACCTTGCTTTTGAGATCTGGGTGTATCAGGTCTAACGTGCACCGCAACTTTCTCCCCATCATCAACTCAGCCGGAGAAAGCCCCGTGGTAGCTTGGGGTGTTATACGATAACTAAACAAGGCTCTATTGAGCTTGGTCTCCAGGGTGTCACCTGAGCTCTTCCTCATGAGCTCCTTAAAAGTCTGCACGGCTCGCTCGGCTAACCCATTTGAGGCTGGGTGATATGGAGCCGAGGTGACATGTGTGATTCCATTCCTTACCATTAATTCTTTGCTCCCTTCACTAACAAAACACTGTGCATTGTCGGATACAATCATTTCTGGAATACCATGCATGCTGAAGCTGTTCCTGAGACAATTCAGTGTGGCATCAGTCGTTGCAGAGCTCACTGGATAAATGTCGATCCACTTTGAGTGAGCGTCTACCAGCACCAAAAACATTTTGCCCATAAAAGGTCCCGCATAGTCTATGTGAATTCTCCTCCAGGGTTTGCTGGGCCACTCCCAGGGATGGAGTGGTGCCCCGGCAGGTGCTTTCCTCTGTTCCTGACATATAGTGCATGACTTTACCTTTGACTCAATTTCAGCATCCAAGTTAGGCCACCACAGGTAGCTCCTAGCCAGTCCTTTCATTCTAGTCATTCCTGGGTGCGATTGATGCAACTGTTCCATCAAAGTAGAGCGTCCCCGCTCTGGGACTATGATGCGTGCTCCCCATAGCACACATCCATCTTGGACACTGAGCTCATGCTGTCTCTGTCTGTACGGCGCGAACTCCGGTCCCTCACGGTGATCTGGCCAGCCTTTCAACACATACTCACGGACCCTTGACAGAACGGGGTCCTTGGCTGTCCAGCCCTGGATTTGCGCTGAAGTCATCAGGGGACTGATTTCCTGATCCAGCATCAGGACATGCTCCTCAGGGGAAGTACTGCGAGGAGATTTTGAGAGGGGCAGGCGGCTGAGAGCATCCGCGTTCCCGTTTTCCTTGCCGGCTCTGTACGTGATCACATATTCATAGGCTCTTAGTATTACTGCCCATCTCATTATTCTCTGTGATGCCATTTGAGGCACCGCTTTCATCTCATTCAGTAAGCTAATAAGAGGCTTGTGGTCAGTACTGATTACAAACTTCCTCCCATATATGTACTTATGGAATTTCTTTACTCTAAATATAATGGCCAATCCCTCTTTATCAAGCTGTGAATAGTTCTTTTCCACAGCTGTGAGCGTGCGTGAAACAAACCCGATGGGCCTTTCCGCGCCGTCTGGCATGCGGTGGGCCAACACTGCCCCCACTCCATAGGGTGATGCGTCGCAGGACATTATCAGCTCCTTCTTCTCGTCATAATGCACTAACACCCTGCTGGACTGAAGTAGCTCCTTTGACTGCTGAAACGCTTTCGCTTGCTCTGGCCCCCAACGCCATGGCTCCTCCTTTCTCAGCAGTTTGTGCAGGGGTGCCAGCAGCATCGATAAGTTTGGAAGAAACCAGTTATAATAATTCAGGAGCCCTAGATAGGCTTTCAGTTCAGTCACTGAGGTGGGTGCCGGTGCATCCTGCACTGCCCGCACTTTCCCTGGTAATGGATGGAGGCCTGTGGCATCCACCCGATGTCCCAGGAATGTAACTTCCTTCTCCATGAAGCTACACTTACTCCATTTCAGGCGTAGCCCCGCCTCTTCCAGCCGCTGTAACACTTTGTCCAGTGTTTTTAAGTGATCCTGATCGTCACTTCCTGTTAGCAGAATATCATCTAAGTACACGGCCACCTTTGGAATGCCCTGCAGAATGCCCTCCATAGTCCGTTGGAATATTGCTGGGCTAGAACTGACACCAAATGGTAACCTGGCATACGTGAACAGCCCCTTGTGCGTGTTCACCGTGACAAACTTTTTTGATTCTTCATCTAGCAATATCTGCTGATACGCATGACTCATGTCCAGTTTGCTAAATCTTTCTCCCCCAGCGAGCGATGTTAACATATCCTCCATTCTCGGAATGGGGTACTGTTCCAGTGATGATACTCTGTTCACTGTTAACTTACAGTCACCACACACCCTTACGTTACCGTCGGGCTTCAATACCGGGACTATTGGTGCCACCCAGTCTGAAAATTTCACTGGTTCTATTACTTTGTCCCTTAGCAGGCGATCTAGTTCCGCCTCAACCTTGGTTTTCATTGCAAAAGGTACCGACCTTGGTTTAAAGAAATGAGGCGTGGCATCACTGGCTACATGAATCTTGGCTGTGGCTCCCCTTAAGGTGCCCAGTTCATCCTTGAACACTAACTCATGCTTCATCAGCACTTCTTGCAGTGCCTCTGTACTATCCTCCATTTTATTCATTGCCTGCCAGTACACACTCAACTCACTGATCCACCCTTGCCCTAACAGGTTTGGCCCTGACCCTGCTACCACTACCACCGTAAGCTCTTTGGTGACTCCTTTGTGTTCCACTTGTACTTCGACCGCCCCCAAAATGTCCACCTTCTGTCCTGTGTAGGTTTTGAGACTAATGTGGCATGTACCTAGCTCTGGTACTTTTGCTTCCCCCCATAGCTTGGTGTACTCAGTCTGCGACATTATGGTTACACTACATCCGGTGTCAATCTCAAACTTTACTTGACCTCCGTTCACTATCAAATACTGAGTGAGAGGGGGTACGTTGGGCCTTGAAGTGTCTATACTGTATACAGTGAAAACCTCCTCACTAGACTCTTCCTCCTCTTGTATGTAATTTGCCCGCTTTGTGTACTTCTCCCTCCCCCCTTTTTCATGCTTTGCCCCTTTAGCACTGCTTCTCTCACTCACTGCCCTTTTACAGACTTTCTTTAAGTGCCCTATTTGTCCACAATTGTGGCACTTTGTCTTTGCAAACCTGCAGTCCTTTGCATAATGGCTCGTCCCGCCACATCGGTAGCAATCCCCAACCCCGACTGGTGGACTTTTCTTGCCAGCTTCCATCTTGAAAACAGCTCCTCCCACTGGTTTACTCCATTTCTCCTTGCTCATACTGTTTAAGTCCTTAATGTCCTTGTTAGCCGTCTCCATGGCTTGTGCTTTTTTAAGTGCCGTCTCAAACGTTAATCCTTCTTCTGACAGCAACCTTTGCTGTATACTGTCGTCATTAACTCCGCATACTAGTCTGTCCCTTAACATGACTGTGAGTGCATTTCCAAAATTACAGTCCTGTGCGAGCTTCCGAAGCTCCTCCACATACTCAGTAACGCTTTCTTCCGGCCTCCTAATCCTCGAATTGAATTTCCATCTCTGTACTATTTCACTAGGTTTCGGATTGAAATGATTCTTTAGTAGACTCACCAACTGGTCAAAAGATTTTTCTCCTGGCCGCTCCGGGCTCAGCAGATTCCTCATCCGTGTATAGGTTTGCGCTCCCACACAACTCAGTAAAATGGCCCTTTTCTTTTCAGCACTGTCCACCTCGTTTGCCATAAAGAAATGGCTCAGTATTTCAATATACTTCTCCCAAGACTGCGACTTGCTGTCAAAAGGTGCCACGGAGCCTACTGTTCCTGCCATCCTTGGAGTCCGGTCACTTCAGCCAAAAAATCAAACTCCGTTTCGACTCCCGCGGCCTAGCCTCGTGCTTTTCCGACTAGTTTGCTAACCAACCCGAGCACCTCTTCCGAATACTCCAAAACTCTTCCGTCCTTTATTCTCATCGCCATATGTGGTATCTTGAGGTGGCCATAGATGGAGACGGACACCGGTTAACTCCTTAACATGGTTTAATCAACACTTGCACATAAAAGCTTCTGCCATGAGGCAGCCAAAACAAAGAGTACAACCAGTACAGAGCAGACTTAACTCAGGAGAGCAATTGCCACAGCACCACCTGGTGGATCAGGTTACTCATAACCTCCCAGGTTACTACATCTGCCATTTCCAGGTAGGTGTGACAATACCATGTAAGAATAAAAATATATGTTTTGTATGTGTGATGGACTCGAGACTATTAATATAAGATGTATGTAAGAGGTGAATTTGATGTGTATGGATCTCCCTGCTCAAGGCAACGGCGTGAAACTTAACGAAGGAAACCTGCATTACAGGATAACCCCCCGCAAAGACAGCATCAAAAACCCATCGAAACTCAAGAGCCATTAAAAGGTGTTAACAAACAATTAACATAATCAAGGACCTTTGTCTTACGCCTTGCTGTATGCCCACCCTGCTGTATACCTCAGACATGGACCATGTACAGCAGGCACCTCAAAGCACTGGAGAGGTACCACCAACGCTGCCTCTGCAAGATCCTGCCAATCCATTGGCAGGATAGGTGCACCAATGTCAGTGTTCTTGCTCAGGCCAACATCCCCAGCATCGAAGCTTTGACCACGCTCGATCAGCTCCGATGGACGGGTCACATTTTAACCGCATGCCCGATACGAGACTCCCAAAACAAGCGCTCTACTTGGAGCTCCGGCATGGCAAGAGAGCTCCAAGTGGGCAGAGGAAACACTTCAAGGACACCCTCAAAGCCTCCTTGAAAAAGTATAACATCCCCACCAACACCTGGGAATCCCTGGCCCAAGATCGCACAAAGTGGAGGAGAAGCATCCGGGAAGGCGTCGAACACCTCGAGTCTCTTCGCCGGGAGCAAGCGGAAGCCAAGCGCAGGCAGCGCAAGGAGCGCACGTCAACCCAAGCACCCCACCCACCCGCCCCTTCAACCACCATCTGCTCCACCTGTGACAGAGACTGTAGGTCCCGCATTGGACTCATCAGTCACCTGCAAACTCATTTTTAATGTGGAAGTCATCCTCGGTTCCGAGGGACTGCCTAAGAAGAAGAACTTAATCAAGAAATGGCACCAGCCACTGCAGACAGACACATGTTCAAAGGAAAGCCAATCAAGAACTGCCATGAAACTAAAACCCAATCCTGGGGTCTTAGCAATTTAGACTAGAGACAATGGACTTAAAAAGATATAAAACAAGGAATCCAAAGGCTCTCTCTCTCTCTCTCTGGATGACCACGCGGAAAAGCAGAAAGCCTTCCCTCTACAGACCAGACCAAGAAACAAGGAAAAGGGCCGCGTGCATTGCTTGACTCAGGGAAGTACAAGTCTGTGTAAATCTAACCCATTACCTTACCTGTTGTAATCAAGTAGAGTCCATAGATACCAGTAGGCTATTGTTTTGATGTGCATGAGTGTGTGTGTTTAATAAACTTATTCCAAATTGTTTCAAAAGAATTAGTCTTGCTGTCAATTTAATGCCAGTCGAAATAAAAAGCTTACAACCACAAATACATCTGGTGGCATTTTGCAGCTGTGGCCAGTCGGGCTTTGCTGGCTATTGATTGCCCTGCATACATACTTTCATGCAATACCACTGAGCATGGTGTACTGGGATTTAGGTGCTACTGAGGAAACATCCAGTTAGTCATGCATTCAAATATCTCTGGTGCTATCGGATCTGCTGTTCTAATTTCCAAAGCAGATGGGCACAGAGCGTCTCATGCAGTCTTACTGCCTGGCATCTCTCTTCTTGCAAACAAGATAGATAAAGGGAATCCCACTGCGAAACCATTAGTTCCAGTAATGATGCTCGGGGCAAACAAATTATGCCAATTGGCACAAAGGCTCGTGAGAAAATAACAGAAAAATAACCAAAAAAATGAAGAATAATGGTGGAGATATAGTCCTAAAGCCATTGAATCAATCTTCTTACTGGGCACTTTAAACTTGCTGTCATAAACGACACACTGCGTGGTGACCCTGGATGCCCGTTACAGGGGAAACTTTCCACTTCAGTATTCCTAGCACATGCTGCTTTTATGTGCATATAGGGAAATTGGATGCCTCCAGCCTATATTTGTATAATCATTAAAATTAATGGGCAGAAAATCACCGGCATGTATAATTTTCCAATACGTTCCCCCAGCACGCCCTGTTAGTGCCCAAGAGGAAAAAGCTATCTTTTATACATGGGCGGCATCTGTAACTGCTGTTGCCCCGACATTCGCAGCTGGAATATGATGTGGAAGGTATAATGAAATCACTTTCACGTCATTATAATATTATTATGAAGCTTCTGCCCATCACTGTACCTGCCTGCTGACCTGCCAAAAATGTGCATCGGGTTAAGGATACCTACCCCTTCCTCTGAGCATTTAAAAAATTGCAATTACATTCACATAGACCATCAAGTCAAGTGTGTTAGTCCAAGTGTTCGAACCGTGCAATAGCTGAGCGAAGGATATTGTGCGAGTTCCATTAGGGCACCAGGCAGCCATTGCCAATGGATGCAGCCTGCAAGTATGTGCCAGCAACTTCTAAGTAGCCAGAGTGGCAAAAGGGTGGTGGTTGTGGTAGGGAGTCACGAAGTCCCCACTTAGAGTTTTTTTTATTCATTCACGGGATGTGAGCAGCGCTGGTAATTTGATGCCCATCCCTAATTGCCCTTGAGAAGGTGGTGGTGAGCCAGCTTCTTGAACCGCTGCAGTCCATGTGGTGAAGGAACTCCCACAGTGCTGTTAGGGAGGGAGTTCCAGGATTTTGACCCAGCGATGATGAAGAAACGGCGATATATTTCCAAGTCAGGATGATGTGTGACTTGGAGGTGATGGTGTTCCCATGCGCCTGCTGGCCGTGTCCTTCTGGGTGTTAGAGGTCACGGGTTTGGGAGGTGCTGCCGAAGAAGCCTTGGCGAGTTGCTGCAGTGCATCTTGTAGATGGTACACACTGCAGCCACGGCATGCTGGTGGTGGAGGGAGTGAATGTTTAAAGTGATGGCTGGGGTTCCAAGAAATTGGGCTGCTTTGTTCTGAATGGTATTGAGCTTCGAGTGTAGTTGGAGCTGCACTCATCCGGTAAGTAGAGTGTATTCCATCACACTCCTGGCTTGTGCCTTATAGCTGGTGGAAAGGCTTTGGGGAGTCAGGAGGTGAGTTACTCCGCAGCATGCCCAGCATCTGACCTGCTCTTGTGGCCACAGTATTTATGTGACTGGCCCAGCAAAGTTTCTGGTCAATGGTGACCCCAGGATGTTGATATTGGGCAATTTGATGATGGTAATGCCATTGAATGTCAAGGGGAGGTGGTTAGACTCTCTCTTGTTGGAGATGGTCATTGCCTGGCACTTGTGTGGCACGAATGTTACTTGCCACTTATCAGACCAAGCCTGAATGTTGTCCAGGTTTTGCTGCATGCGGGCATGGACTGCTTCATTATCTGAGGAGTTGCAAATGGAACTGAACACTGTGCAATCATCAGTGAAGATCCCCACTTTTGACCTTATGATGGAGGAAAGGTCATTGATGAAGCAGCTGGAGCTGGTTGGGTCTAGGACACTGCCCGGAGGAACTCCTGCAGTGATGTCCTGGGGCTGTGATGATTGGCCACCAACAACCACAACCATCTTCCTTTGTGCTAGTATGACTCCAGCCAGTGGAGATTTTTTCCCCTGATTCCCATTGACTTCAGTTTTACTAGGGCTCCTTGATGCCACACTCGGTCAAATGCTGCCTTGATGTCAAGGGCAGTCACTCTCATCTCACCTCTAGACTTCAGCTCTTTTGTACATGTTTGGACTAAGGCTGTAATGAGGTCTGGAGCCGAGTGGTCGTAGTGGAAACCAAACTGAGCACAGTGAGCAGGTTATTGGTGAGTAAGTGCTGCTTGATAGTACTGTCGATGACCCCTTCCAACACTTTGCCGATGATTGAGAATAGATTGATGGGGTGGTAATTGGACGAATTGAATCTGTCCTGCTCTTTGTGGACAGGACATAACTGGGCAATTTTCCACATTGTCGGGTAAATGCCAGTGTTGTAGCTGTACTGGAACAGCTTGGCTAGAGGTGCAGCTAGCTCTGGAGCACAAGTCTTCAGCATGACAGCTGGAATGTTGTCGGGCCCACAGCTTTTGCTGTATCCAGTGCACTATACCATTTCTTGATATCACGTGGAGTGAATTGAATTGGCTGAAGACTGGCTTCTGTGATGGTGGGGACCTCAGGAGGAGGCTGAGATAGATCATTCACTCAGCACTTCTGGCTGTAGGTGGTTGCAAACGCTTCAGCCTTGTCTTTGCACTCACGTGCTGGGCTTCGCCATCAGAGGATGGGGACGTTCATGGAGCCTCCTCTTTCCATTAGTTGTTTAATTGTCCACCACCATGTAGAACTGCAGAGCTTTGATCTGATCCATTGGTTGTGGGATCTCTTAGCTCTGTCTATAGCATACTGCTTCCACTATTGAGCATGCATGTAGTCCTGTGTTGTAGCTTCATCAATTTGGCACCTCATTTTTAGGTACACCTGGTGCATGCTGTTCTACACTTTTCATTGACCAGGGTTGGTCCCTTGGCTTGATGGTAATGGTAGAGTGAACATGAACATAAGAAATAGGAATAGGCCATTTGGCCCTTCGAGCCTACTCCGCCATTCAATAAGATCATGGCTGATCATCTACTTCAACTCCATCTTCCCGCACTATCCCCATATCCCTTGGTTCTCTTAGTATCCTTAGTGAGCCTTCATTGCAGTCCCTCTGAGGCAAGTACAGTATATCCTTCCATAGGTAAGGAGACCAAAACTCTACACAGTACTCCAGGTGTGGTCTCACCAAGACCCTATATAATTGTAGTAAGACTTCTTGAGGGAGAAATTCCCCCAGAGGGCCATTTGGGGCGCTAAGTCAAAAATGTTTGAAAAGTTAGCGCCAGGTGCTAACCTTGTCAAACATTTGCGAATTTCCCATTTTTTGCTCCAAGAGGGAAGTGGAACGCTAAATCAAGTGCTCCACTTGCCTCTTGGCGCACATGAGGCGGGAAATGTCCCGATCCGGGGCGATGTGCTTAGCAGCACCACAAGTGGCCGCACGTGGCACTGCTGCATTGCAGGGGCTCTTCCCTCATTAAAGGGAAGGGCTCCCCACTGCGAGCTCTGCATTTTTTTTGACATGAGTGGGAGTGCTGCGCGATCAGCCTGGCTCTCAAACCGAGTGCCGGGCTGACTGACCGCGGCACTCAGCCCGCGTCCGGTGTGCAGAAATTTTCTTTTAAATCAGCGATTTTTTTTTTCATGTCGGCTGGCCACTGCGCCTTTAAATGGCGTCCCGCAAGCGGCCGGCCTCACTGTTTGCGACCCCTGAAGCAGTCGGTAACATCGGCCGCGCTGCTGCAGGGTGCGAGGGGGAACCTTTCTCCCGAGGCGCTACCAGAGGACGGCATGATCTCTGGGCGCAGAAGATCAGGATGATACCTGGTAGCGCTGCCACTAACCTCCTGCGGAATTTTGCAGGAGGCGTGGTTATCGCCTCTGGTGGGCGAAAATCCACACCGGAGGCGCAAACTAAGGGAATTTCGCCCCCTTTTACTCTTATACTCCAATCCTTTTATAATAAAGGCCAACATACCATTTGCTTTCGTAATTGTTTGCCATACCTGCATGTTAACTTTCAGTGATTCGTGTACAAGGACACCCAGGTCCCTCTGAACACCAACATTTCCCAATCTCTCACCATTTAAAAAAATGTTCTTCTGTTCTATTTTTCCTACCAAAGTGGATAGCTTCATATTTCTCCACATTATATTCCATCTGCCATGTTCTTGCCCACTCACTTAACCAGTCTATGTCCCTTTGCAGCCTCTCACGTCCTCCTCGCAGCTTACTTTCCCACCTAGCTTTGTATCGTCGGCAAACTTGAATATATTACACTCAGTCCCCTCATCTAAGTCATTGATATATATTGTAAATAGCTGGGGCCCAAGCAATGATCCTTGCGGTACCCCACTAGTTACAGCCTGCCAACCCAAAAATGATCCCTTTATTCCTATTCTGTTTTCTTCTGTTAACCAATCCTCAATCCATGCTAATATATTACCCCCAATCCCATGAGCCCTATGTTCGTCTAACAACCTCTTGTGTGAGGAATATGCTGGGTCATGAGATTACAGATTGTGGTGGAATTCTGCTACTGTTGATGGCCCACAGTGCCTCATGAATGCCCAGTTTTAAGCAGCTAGATCTGTTCTGAATCTATCCTATTTAGCACGGTGGTGGTGCCACACAACACGATGCAGCACCTGATTCCACATCTGAAGCAATTGAGTTTTATCCACAGATGGTGTGAAAGGTCAAAACCAGGGGGCTGGACAGTTGGATCTGTCATTAAATAGGCATTGGCCATGTTTGAAGCTTGTTCTTGCCATTGTACACCCTACAGGAATTGCCCAAACAGGTTGTCTTGAGCTAAGAGAGTGGCTCAGTGGATTAAACATGTGTGCCCTTATGCCCTGTAAACAGGTCATTAAAACACCAAACACAATCCTAAAATATCTTTTAAAAACTGACAATTGGATTTTTTTTATATACTTTATATCGATCATGGACTGCAACGAGGATTTTTTTTTCCAACAAAGCTTTTTCTATTCAGTCGGTCAATGTTCCTTGATTACATTTTGACAAGATTATGTTATACATAGAAAGAAACTGGTCTGAGTCTGTCTGATTCTTTGCTTTGTTTAAAGCTACAAGTGTTTCAGAAATTCAGAGCTGTCAACGGCCGTTGAATATGGGTCAAAAATTTCCGATTCCATAAAATAATTACTTTTATCTCCTTGACGCGTCAAATCTCCTGGTGCATGGTGTTTGCTGGGGTGTTGCGCTTCCCTCAGCGGGAGCGTAGCTGGGCGCGGCGGTGGCTGACGGGGTCGCGGCGGCGGCGATCCACGTGGATACGGAACGGTGCTCGGGCGCGGCGGTTGGTAGGCGGAAGGAGGTGCATTCGGGCGGGGCGGCGGCGGCCCGCGTGGGCGGGTTGGCATTCTGCGTGGCGATGAGGGATGTGTCAGTAATGGCGGCGGCGGGCGTGGCGGCGGGTTGCTGCGTCGTGACATGGAAGCAACTGTATGCCCCTCCTGCTTTCTCACGTTATGTTTCAACGATTTCTTTGCTCCTTTTCTCCCGCCGTGGTATTGAGGCGGTAGTGGAGGTCGGGGAGGTGGTGATCTTTTTTTCCCACGCTGCTTAGATCTCCTGTAACGGAAGAAGGGGATAAAATGAGCTGCCAGAATACAGTCGCCCACATGCCTCCTTTCAGTTGTTTTGCCTCCATTTCTGGTCATATTTTTTATGTACGGAGTTTATGATTAAAAAGATGTTGATACATTTGATGACTGTCATTAAACTTATGAAGTGGTTTGATAGGGTAGACGTAGAGAAAATGTTTCTGCTTGTGGGAGGAGTCCAAAACTAGTGGTCATAAATATAAGATAGTCACCAATAAATGCACTAAGAATTCAGGAGAAACTTCTTTACTCAGAGTGGTGAGAATGTGGAATTCGCTAACACATAAAATAGTTGAGGCGAATAAGGTAGATGCATTTAACGGGAAAATAGTTAAGTACACGAGGGGGAAAGGAATTGAAGGATGTGCTGATAGATGAAGTAAGGTGGGAGGAGGCTCATGTGGAGCATAAACACTGGCATAGTGGGCTTAATGGCCTGTTTCTGTGCTGTCAATTATATGATACCCTTTCAGAGAATTGTTGGTACATGCTCAGTTCCTAGAGCAGCCTGCTTTGAACATACGAATTAGGAGCAGGAGTAGGCCACTCAGCCCCTCAAGCCTGCTCCGCCATTCAACAACATCATGGCTGATCTGATTACTCCACATTCCCGCCTACCCCCGATAACCTTTCACCCCCTTGCTTATCAAGAATCTATCTACCTCTGCCTTAAAAATATTCAAAGACTCTGCTTCCACCGCCCTCTGAGCAAGAGTTCCAAAGACTCACGATCCTCTAAGAAAAAATGTCTCCTCATCTCTGTCTTAAATGAGCAACCCCTTATTTTTAAACAGTGACCCCTAGTTCTAGATTCCCCCACAAGAGGAAACATCCTCTCCACATCCATCCTGTCAAGACCCCTCAGGATCTTAGATGTTTCAATCAAGTCACCTCTTACTCTTCTAAACGCCAGCGGATACCAGCCTAGCCTGTCCAACCTATCCTCATAATTCAACCCGCCCATTCCAGGTATTAATCTAGTAAACCTTCTCTGTACTGCTTCCAACGCATTTACATCCTTCCTTAAATAAGGAGACCAATACTGTACACAGTACTCCAGATGTGGTCTCACCGATGCCCTGTATAACTGAAGCATAACCTCCCTACTTTTGTATTCAATTCCCCTCGCAATAAACAGTAACATTCTATTAGCTTTCCTAATTACTTGCTGTACCTGCATACTAACCTTTTGCGAGTCATGCACTAGGACACCCATATTCCTCTGCATCTCAGAGCTCTGCAATCTCTCACCATTTAGATAATATGCTTCTTTTTTATTCTTCCTGCCAAAATGGACAATTGCACATTTTCCCACATTATACTCCATTTGCCAGATCTTTGCCCACTCACTTAACCTATCTATATCCCTTTGTAGCATCCTTATGTCCTCTTCACAATTTACTTTGCTACCTATCTTTGTGTCATCAGCAAATTTAGCAACCATACCTTCGGTCCCTTCATCCAAGTCATTAATATAAATTGTAAAAAGTTGAGGCCCCAGCACTGATCCCTGTGGCACACCACTTGGGTCATTTTCTGGTTGGCAAAATGTAACATTTATGCCTACTCTGTTTCCTGTTAGCTAGCCAATCTTCTATCCATGCCAATATGTTACCCCCTACACCATGAGCTTTTATTTTGCACAATAACCTTTGATGTGGCACCATATCAAATGCCTTCTGGAAATCTAAGTACAGTACATCCACCGGTTCCCCTTTATCCACAGCACATGTTACTTTCTCAAAGAACTCCAATAAATTGATTAAACATGATTTCCCTTTCACAAAACCATGTTGACTCTGCCTGATTACCTTGAACTTTTCTAAGTGCCCTGCTATAACGTCTTTAATAATAGCTTCTAACAAATTTCCTATGACAGATGTTAAGCTAACTGGCCTGTAGTTTCCTGCTTTCTGTCTCCTCCCTTTTTGAATAAAGGAGTTACATTCGCTATTTTCCAATCTAATGGAACCTTCCCCAAATCTAGGGAATTTTGGAAAATTAAAACCAACGCATCAACTATCTCACTAGCCACTTCTTTTAAGAACCTAGGATGAAGTCCATCAGGACCCGAGGACTTGTCAGCCCACAGCTCCAACAATTTGCTCAGTAGCACTTCCATGGTGATTGTAATTTTCTTGAGTTCCTCCCTCCCTTCCATTTCTTGATTTACAGCTATTTCTGGGATGTTAACTGTATCCTCGATAGTGAAGACCAATGCAAAATACCTGTTCAATTCAATTGCCATCTCCTTATTTTCCATTATTAATTCCCCAGATTCACTTTTTATAGGACCAACGCTCACTTTGTTAACTCTTTTCTTTTTTAAATATCGATTGAAACTCTTACTATCTGTTTTTATATTTCTGGCTAGCTTTCTCTCGTACTCTAATTTTTCTCTCCTTATTAATCTTTTAGTCATTTTTTGCTGTTTTTTATATTCTGTCCAATCTTCTGACCTGCCACCCATCTTTGCGCAATTATATGCTTTTTCTTTAAGTTTGATACTATCTTTAACTTTTTTAGTTAACCACGGATGGTGGGTCCTCCCCTTGGAATTTTTCTTTCACGTTGGAATGTATATATTCTGTGTATTCTGAAATATCCCCTTAAATGTCTGCTACTGCAACTCTATTGACCTATCCCTTAACCTAATTTGCCAGTTCACTTTAGCTAGCTCTGCTTTCATGCCCTCATAAATGCCCCTATTTAAGTTTAAAATACTAGTCTTGGACCCACTCGTCTCTCCCTCAAACTGAATGTAAAATTCAATCATATTATGATCGCTGCCTTCACTATGAGGTCATTAATTGCACAATACCAGGTTAGCCTACTCTTTGGTTGGCTCCAGGACGGCTGTTCTAAGAAACTATCCCTGAAACATTCTATGAACTCCTCATCTAGGCTACCTTTGCCCATCTGATTTTTCCAGTCTATATGTAGATTAAAATCCTAAAATCCCCCATGATTATTGCCGTACCTTTCTGACAAGCTCCCATTATTTCTTCCTTTATACTCCATCCTACCGTGTGATTACTGTTAGGGGGCCTGTACACCACTCCCACAAGTGACTTCTTGCCTTTATCATTTCTCATCTCTACCCAAACCACTTCTACATCCTGGTTTCCTGAACTTAAGTCATTCCTCTCTATTGTGCTAATACCATAATTAATTAACAGAGCCACCCATCCACCTTTTCCTAGCTTCCTGTCCTTCCTAAATGTCATGTACCCTTCAATATTCAGGTCCCAATCTATGTCATCCTGCAACCATGTTTGTTTTGTTGTGGAGCTCATAGTGTGAGAGCTGGGAAAGTTCATGCTGCAACAGATGCATGCAGAACAAATGTTTGAAATGTATTTTTGAATAGGTGCTCAATTTTGCTTTACATATACTCGCAGATCCCCCGTGGTATTGCTGACAGTGAGTTGGGTCTTACAGTATAGTGGGGAGTGGGATGGTATATTGCCATAGAAAGAATTGAGAGAGAGGTTTGTGGGAAACACTGAAATGTTTTTTTGAAACACCCTGGAAAATAAATGGTGTTTTCATTATCTACAGCACAATTATCTACTGGATAATGGAATAAAGAAGCACATCACAGTTATTATATATATAAATAAATCTGTGCATCAAACAGTTGTCATTACATAAATAAAAAGTCCCTTTAGATACAATGGAGTAGAGCTTCCTCATTGGTCGCAATCAAGAAATTGCGCCCAAAATGCGCTTGAAATTGCACTGGTTAGGTTACATAAGAACATAAATAGGAGCAGGAGTAGGCCATTTGGCCCTTCGAGCCTGCTCCGCCATTCAATAAGATCATGGTTGATCTTCTGCCTCATCTCCACTGTCCGGCACTATCCCCATATCCCTTGATTCTGTTAATATTCAAAAATCTATCGATCTCTATCTTGACTATACTCAACGACTGAGCCTCCACAGCCCTCTGGGGTAGACAAGCTCTAAAAACATGCCTACTAGTACCTGTGCGCCTAAGAAAATGAGTGCAATTTGAAGAGCCTTCCCAAACCAGTGCAATCGACAGATTCTCGCAGTTTTGACCCGGGGGCGCGACCAGTTTCGTAAACGGGGTCTGATTCGGGCAAACTGAGCCTTGAACCAGTGTAAAAGATCACGGAAAACACGAATGTAGGTGGTTTTGGGCTTAGGTTTAAAATTCCCCGATCTTTTGCACTGGTTCGGTCGATTCTGCCCAGATTACGCTGCTATTACTAGCATAACCAAACAAAGATGCGACCCCAATTACCTCAAAGAGTTCAAAAGTTCACAGCTTTGAGGTAAACAAGTTCACCTTTAAAGTATTCCCTGCTGTTAATTAAGGTTTCACTTTTTTTTATTGCTGCCATTCCTCTGTTGTCGCTGGACTGGTGGTGGGTGGGGGGAGGGGGGAACATACCGAACTAATAAATAGCAAGTCCTGGCACGTCCTGTGAATGGCTATTCTTTCTTGTCGACCATAAAAATACCCCTGCGACTCAAAAATATGGCTGTGTTCATCTGGCTCAGAAGGGAAGCAGTCTCAGTGAGTGCTGGGAATTTTATCCTTACACAGTCTTTCACGCAGTCACACTGGTATAGGCTGAGAACTGTAGAGGTGACAGATTGATAGATCTGGGGAACCCACAAACTCAATGGTCAGGGAGGGATAGACGTCTGACTGAAAACATTGTTAGAGGCATTTCAAGCACACATGAGGCATGTATAGGTAAGTTTGCTTTATTATGTTACAAAACTTGGCACGACTGATTATTCTAGATTGGTTGTTTTCCTACATCCTCAGTAGTTCTTTATCGGAAGCTTATCTACCTGTTTTTACTGTGTTGTGTGGCCTATCTCTTTTGTTGTGATTTTTTTACTGACCAGTCAGACCATCAAGCCTGACCGCCATTCAATTATATCATAGCTGATCTGTACCTCAAGTCCATTTACCTGCCTTTTCTCAAGCCCTTGAACATCCTGTCGTCTCTAAAATCCATGCCCATCTTTTTCGAAATTCCATGTTTGAATCCCTCCAATCAGGTTTCTGCCCCGCCACAGTACCGAAACAGCTCTTATCAAAGTCACAAATGATATCCTATGTGGCTGTGACAAAGGTAAACTATCCCTCCTCGTCCTTCTCAACCTGTCTGCAGCCTTTGACACGGTTGACCACTCCATCCTCCTCCAATGTCTCTCCACCGTTGTCCAGCTGGGTGGGACTGCACTTGCCTGGTTCCATTCTTATCTATCCAGTTGTAACCAAAGAATCATCTGCAATGGCTTCTCTTCCTGCTTCTGCACCATTACCTCTGGTGTCCCCCAAGGATCTATCCTTGGCCCCTCCTATTTCTCATCTACATGTTGCCCCTCGGCAACATCATCCAAAAGCACAGCGTCATTCCACATGTACGCTGACAACGCCCAGCTCTACCTCACCACCGCCTCTCTCGACCCCTCTACCGTCACTAAATTGTCAGGCTGCTTGTCCAACATCCATACTGGATGAGCAGGCATTTCCTCCAACTAAATATTGGGAAGACCGAAGCCATTGCCTTCAGTCCCCACCACAAACTCCGTTCCCTAGCCATCAACTCCAGTCATTTCCCTGGCAACTGTCTTAGGCTGAATCAGACTGTTCGCAACCTTGGTGTCATATTTGACCCCGAGATGAGCTTCCGACCACATAGCTGCGTCATCACTAAGACCACCTATTTCAACCGACATAACATCGCCCGACTATCCCCTGCCTCAGCTCATCTGCTGCTGAAAACCTCATTCATGCCTCTGTTACCTCTAGACTTGACTATTCCAACACCCTCCTTGCCAGCTTCCCACATTCTACCCTCGATCCTTGTTTTCAAATCCCTCTATGGCCTCGCCTCTCCCTATCTCTATAATCTCCTCCAGTCCTACAACCCTCCGAGATCTCTGCACTCCACTAATTCGGGCCTTTTCAGCATCTTTTAATCGCCCCACCGTTGGCGGCCATGTCTTCAGCTGCCTAGGCCCTAAACTCTGGAATTCCCTCCCTAAACCGGTCCGCCTCTCTACCTCTCATTCCACCTTTAAGACGCTCCTTAAAACTTACCTCTTTGACCAAGCTTTTGGCCATCTGCCCTAATATCTCCTTATGTGGCTCGGTGTCAAATGTTGTTTGATAACACTCCTGTGAAGTGGCTTGGGATGTTTTACTACATTAAAGGTGCTATAGAAATGAAAGTTGTTGTTGTTGCTGTGCCCTTACCCATCAAAAATCTATTGATCTCAGTCTTAAACATTTTAGTTGACCCAGCATCCACAACCTTCTGGGGGAAGAGAATTCCAGATTTCCACTACCCTTTAAGTGAAGAAATGCTTCTGATTTGATTCCTGCATGGCCTGGATTGTGGCCCCTTGTTCTGGATGTCCCCCACGCGAGGAAACGGTTTCTCTGTCTGTACCTTGTTGAAACCCTTGATCATTTTAAAGACCTCAATTAGGTCACCTTCTAACTTCAAGAGAATACAAACCAAGTTTATGCATCTTTATGTGCTCATAATTTAACTCTAAGCGCTGGTATCATTCTGGTGAACCTGTGCTGCACCCTCTCATATCGTTCGATGCCCTAACTGAACACGGTTCTCCAAATGGGGTCTGACCAAGGCTCTGTACAACTCAAGCATCACTGCCTCACTTTTGTATTCCAGATCCCTTGAGATCAAGGCTAAATTTCATTAGATTTTTTAATTATTTTGGTACCTTTGCACAAGCTTTCAGTCCCTTTGCTTCTTCAAAGCTCCTAGGGGGAAAAATTCGGTATCTATCATTTTGGGGTGCTAACATTGCCTGGTGCTAATTAGCACCAGCGAACCCGAAATTGAGTTTTAGCGCCTCAAGGGGGAAGTGGAGTGCAGAATCACGCGCTACACACTTCTCTTAGGGTGCTAACATCGGAGAGCGGAGCTCAACCTTCAGAGCGCTAATCAAATTCCGGCGTTGTCAATTAGAGAGTCCTCAGGCAGATTGGCGCCTTCCAGTTCTTAAAGGGGCGGTTTAATCATGCTGCTCAGCCTTACTCTGATCATTGCTGCTTGTGAACTGGGCCTGCAAGGAGCTGCAAGCCTTCACTCAAAGAAGTCATAGCTGATCAGAGGCCCAAGGAGAGAGCTCGCCGGTTCAGCGACCTCGCTTTGAAGGTACTGGTCCCGGCTGCGGAACGCCGATGGGCAGTGCTCTTCCCGGACACTGGCAGGAGGCCATTGCCACAGGCCTTAAGGAGGATGTGGAGGGAGATCACCCAGGAGGTGTCGGCCAGAAGGTGGTCCACAGAACTCTCACCCAGTGCCGGAAGAAATTCAACGACCTTACTCGGGTGGTCAGGGTGAGTACATGCTTCAAAAATCTCTACATGTCACCATCTCAACCTCACTCTGTGCACACACTGTATAAACCACCACATCCCCAACACCCACACACCAACTATGCCCACCTACTAAAAGTCACATCCACATCTCATGCCTTGCATACATTAACAGCTATTCAACTACGGTAGGCACATCTGCCAAGCACATAGCTGCACACTCACTCACACGCTTTCCTTTTTCTTGGAGGCCAAGCTTGCTCACAACAGGAGGGAGCAGCTACGAATGGGAGGTGGTGAGGCGGACCTGCAGCCCCTTACAGACTTGGAGGAGCAAGTGGGGTGCATCATTGGGTCCCAGGGCGTGTGTGCTGTGGCCGTCGGAGATGTCGACCTCCTTGGGGACAACAACGGTATGTTCATCACCTCTCCCTCTTCTCTCACACCACTTCCCCCTCACACCACAAGCCTTTCCATCTATACTGTCTTCATTCCTAGCTTCCTCCCTGGCCCCCTCCCCTGATCTTAACCCCACTCTTGTGCCTTTATGCTTTCAGATAATCAGCCACCAGCTGACCAGCCTGTCCCTCAGTCTCCCAGTGGCAGCAACGCGGGAGAGGAGGAGGAAGAACAGGCCAGAGCCTCACTGCCTGTGTCTCCCGAAGGTGCAAGGTCTAATAATGGAGCGACGCGGTCACTCCAGGGGAGCCTAGTAGATGGGTCTGATGTGGGTGAAGCTCCGGGACCCAGCGGGCTGCAGCAATGACACAGGGAATGGGAGGTTCGGGGGCCATCTCCCCGGAGGGTGAGTTCGCGTGCGAGTTCTGCTGCACAGGATTCAGATGAGGACGTCGATGTGGGGGCGATGGGCATGCACACTGAGCTCATGGGTCCAATGGCAAGGGTGCCTGAGAGCATGGCTACACTGGCAAGGAGCGTGGAGGATTCCGCTTCCAACACTGCACTCCGCTCTGCTCATACCATCGAGCCCATCCTTGGCAGTTTGCAAAGGATGGTCGACTCGCAGAGTTACCGTGGGGACCCAGACCTCATGCACCGTGTCATGGGTGAGGTGGCAGCAGCTATTGCAACACAGGTCGAAGCAACGCAACGGCTTAGTGCTGTAATGGAGTCAGTGGTTGGTGCCATCCAATGTCAGACTGCGCTCACACAGTCTCAGATTGATGTCACGCAAGCGCTGACTGCTGCCATCATCGCTGGGTCGCACACTGTCCACCGGAGAGCTCACGGTGCCGCAGCAGGCCAGCAATCTGTACTCGAGTAGATTGCTCCGGATGCTGAGGTTCTGCCCCGGGGGAGTGGCAGTCTGTCGGTCGAGCAGGAAAGTGCTGTCCTCTCTCAGGATGACAGCATTCCTGCTCCCACCACTGCCACTCCGCCATTGCACCTGTCGCAGCCTGTAACACAGCCAGCCCAGACTGCTGCAGCCCATGCTGAGGTGGTGCAGTCTGCAGCCAGGCCTTCCAGGCCCAGAGCTGATCGAGAGCATCCTGCAAGGCCATCTGCAATCTCTGGCTCCCAGATTCAGCAGCCTTCCACCAGCCCTGCTGCAGCCACTGGGGCCACATTACGGCGGAGCAGTAGGGTTGGGAGGGGGGAACTCAAAAGGGGAGGGAAATCATTGAAGAAGGGGGAGTAAAGAATACTTTAGAAGCGAATGGAGGTAGTGTGTGTTAATAAATTGATGTGTTTGCAAATATATTGTATTTGTGAACAAATAGTTATGCTTGTAAATAAATATTTGTGTTTGGTAACAAATAGTTCAGTTTAATAGAGTTGTGTTTGCTGATAAATGGTTGTTTGTTTATGAATAGTTGTGTTTCATAAGAGAGTTGTGTTCGATAATAAATTTTTAATTTGACGTTGCACATTTTGTGATGTTTCTCATTTCACCTTTGCCCGGTGATAGGGGCTGCGAGCTGGATGTAATGATGTGGTTGTGCTGCACAAACGTCATGTGCTATATCAGAAGCAGGATTGAGTGCCTCCCTCCTCCATTGCTGCTGCTCCTCCCCCTCTTCCTCCTCCGCCTCCTCCTCCTCCGCCTCCTCTCCCTCTTCCTCCTCCTGAGGTGGACCTCCAATCCCTGGTGGAAATGGCTGGGCCCTCAGAATGGCCAGGTTGTGCAGCATTAAAAGGGAGACTCGATCAGGGGAGCACTGCATGGCTCCTCCAGAGCAGTCAATGCAGTGGAACTGTTGCTTTAGCACTCCAATAGTCAGCTCGATCAGCTTCCTGGTGGCGGTTTGGCTGTCATTGTATGCGTGCTGAGCAGGTGTGTTGGGGTTGCGGAGGGGTGCCATCAGCCAGGTGGTGAGTGGATAACCCTGGTCTCCGAGCAGCCAGCCGCGAGCTTCATGTGGTGGGTGGAACAGTGCTGGGACACCGGTCTGTCGCAGGAAGAAGGCATTGTGGCTGCTGCCAGGATAGCGGGCATTGACGGCGTGGATGAGCTGTCTGTGGTCGCACACCAACTGAACGTTCAGAGAGTGGTAGCCTTTGCGGTTACGGAACACCTCCGCATTGTGATGAGGTGCCCACAATGCCACGTGGGTGCAGTCAATGGCACTCTGAACTATGGGGAACCCCGCTATCCTTGCAAAGCCATATGAGCATTCATCCTGCTTCTCTCTGGTGATGGGGAATGAGATGTACTCCCTTCTCCTTCTGTAGAGAGCATCTGTTACCTCCCAGATGCAGCAATGGACAGCGAACTGCGAAATGTTTGCAATATCCCCTGTTGAAGCTTGGAAGGAGCCACTGGCATAGAAATTGAGAGCGACTGTGACCTTAACTGCCACTGAGAGAGACATCCTGGTCCTGAGCTGAGGCTGGAGGTCTGGCTGCAGGAGGTGGCAGAGCTCTGTGACCACCTCCTTGCTGAAGCGGAGCCTTCTAAGGCACTGCCCCTCAGAGAGATGAATGTAGGAGAAGTGCTCCCGGAAAACCCTGGGGGGTTAAGGCCTCCTGTTGCGAGGTCTGTCAGCCCTCCTCCTACCTCTGGCCACATTTGGCAATCTCTGGGCTGGATTTTATCAATGGAGGCGTGTAGGAGGCGGGACTACAACTTTTGGGGTTGTAGTCCAGCCTCCATCACGTTGTGGCCAACCCACTCGATTTTCACTTGATTGACCTTGTTGAGCCCGCCAGGCGGGCTCAGCAGGCCAATTAAGGGCCACCCGGCAACTGGTGACGTCACAGATTGACATTTCATCTGTCAAGAGCTTTTGACAGATGAAATATCAGCGTTTGACAGCTCTTTGAAGCTGTCAAACACTGACAATCTGTACTCCAGGTTAATTCCTTCCTCTCAGGCTGATTTAGAGAACTTTCCAGAACAGAAAGCAGAATGCTGCAGATTTTGACAGCTCGCGGCCATTCTGCTTTCTGTGCCGGTGAGATGAGGGACTCCCGAGACCTGAAGGAAGGAAGGCTGCAAAGGTAAGTAAAAATTATTTAAACACTTTACACACACCAAGCACACTTACCTCTGCAGTCATGCACCCATCACTCACCTGAACACCGGACATCTCGACCCCTCCTAGTCCTTCAGCCCGACGGTCTGCCTCGCTAACTTGGCGTGGTTTGGAGCCATCGGGAAGCCCTCACTTCAGGGATAAAAATAGGGATTAGGTTAAAAACTGCCTGTTAACTACCTGTTAACAGGCAGTTAATTGGCACTAATCCCCTTCCTACCTCGGGGAGGTGGGTCCCAGCACAGGTCGGGTACCCGCCTCCTGGGAAACGGGCATGGAGGCGGGTTGGGGGCGGGATGGGGTTCGTGCCCCCCGATTTCGCGATTTTAACCCCCCACATGCCTCCAATCCCGCCTCAACGGCCCGATGAAATTCGAGCCCTCTGTCTCTGCATCCGCTGCCTCCGACGTAGTTGCCGGAAGGCAAGGTGGAGTGCCAGTACAACCCCTGTAAATGAGAAAAGACGACGTAGAAATGTTCAGAGCAACACAAGTGGAGAAACTGTTAGAGCAGCAACAAAGCAAAAATGGAGAAAATGTGAACGCAGCCAAAACGCTATCTGACCAGCCAGCAATGAATCTGATCTCCCAATGAACCGGTAAGTGATCCCTTTAAATAGTGCTCCGGGAGCGGCAATCCCAGATATCGATGCCTGCTATTTCTGCCATTCTCAGCGCCAGGCGGTAAGTCAGGGGTAGCGACTGAATTTCGCATCCGGGGCGCTAATGGGGCATTGCACACTCATTGACGTCACGGTCTGAGCGGTGCTAGAGGGCCAGGCGCTAAGTGTTAGCGCCGGCACGAAATGCCAACTGAATTTCATGGGTGGCGTTGAAATCGCCGCATCCAGGCGATAAGCCCTTAGCGCCTCGTTAGCGCCCCGCCTGGGCGCTAACAGGAGGCACTAAGGTACCAAATTTCTAGCCTTCTAAAGTCTCTCACCATTAAGAAAACATTCTGATTTGTCTTTCTTGCCTCCAAACCTGACACTTCCGCACATTGAACTCCATCTGCCATAGTTTTGCCCACTCAAGTAGTCTGTGCTCCTTTGTAACTTTCTGCTTCCATGTACACAACTTTCTGTGTATGGCCATCATGAATAGTTGCGGGGAGTGAGCAATGAGTACTGCAAGAGAGCAGCTGAGAGGGAGTGAGAAATTTAGATGGTGCTTGGTGGTCATTGGGAGAGTAATGGGTATTTTGGGGTCAGTAAGTAGTTGGGGAAAGGGAATAGCTTCGAGATGGGGACTGGGGAAACAGTGGGCAGACAGACTGATATCTGGTTTTGGTGGATCAGTGTATTGGGGAATTGGTGGAGGCAGAGGGAATAAAATCCATGGGCTTTCTCACAGTTCTCACAGAAACCCCACAGTGCAGATAGAGGCCATTTCGGCCCATCGAGCCTGCACCGACACATATCCCACCCGATCCCCGTAACCCCTACACCAACACATATCCCACCCTATCCCCGTAACCCCACGTATTTAATCCCCCTAACACTAAGGGTCAATTTATCATAGCCAATCAACCTAACCCTTTCTGGTACATTCCCTGGATGGATGTCCTTGGGGGGCCTGCTTGAAGCTGAACATCCATTTGGCTCAAATATGACCCCGTGCATGAACATATGAACATACAAATTAGGAGCAGGAGTAGGCCATCGGCCCTTTGAGTCTGCTCTGCCATTCAATAAGATCATGGCTGATCCGATTACTCCACATTTCCGCCTGCCCCCGATAACTTTTCATCTCATTGCTTACCAAGAATCTATCTACCTCTGCCTTCAAAGACTCTGCTTCCACCGCCCTCTGAGGAAGAGAGTTCCAAAGACTCACAACCCTCTGTGAGAAAAAATTTCTCCTCATCTCTGTCTTAAATGGGCGACCCCTTATTTTTAAACAGTGACCCCTAGTTCTAGATTCTCCCACAAGAGGAAACATCCTCTCCACATGCACCCTGTCACGATCCCTCAGGATCTTATATGTTTCAATCAAGTCACCTCTTACTCTTCTAAACTCCAGCAGATACAAGCCTAGCCTGTCCAACCTTTCCTCGTAAGACAACCTGCCCATTCCAGGTATTAGTCTAGTAAACCTTCTCTGAACTGCTTTCAACGCATTTACATCCTTCCTTAAATAAGGAGACCAATACTGTACACAGTACTCCAGATGTGGCCTCACCAATGCCCTGTATAACTGAAGCATAACCTCCCTACTTTTGTATTCAATTCCCCTCGCAATAAATGATAACATTCTATTAGCTTTCCTAATTACTTGTTGTACCTGCATAGTAACCTTTTGCGATTCATGCACTAGCACACCCAGATCTCTCTGCATCTCAGAGCTCTGCAATCTCTCACCATTTCGATAATATGCTTCTTTTTTATTCTTCCTGCCAAAATGGACAACTTCACATTTTCCCACATTATACTCCATTTGCCAGATCTTTGCCCACTCACTTAATCTATTTATATCCCTTTGTAGCCTCCTTATGTCCTCTTCACAATTTACTTTCCTATCTATCCTTGTGTCATCAGCAAATTTAGAAACCATACCTTCGGTCCCTTCATTCAAGTCATTTATATAAATTGTAAAAAGTTGAGGTCCCAGCATTGATCCCTGTGGCACACCACTCGTTACATCTTGCCAATCAGGAAATTACCCATTTATGCCGACTCTCTGTTTCCTGTTAACTAGCCAATCTTCTATCCATGCCAATATGTTACCCCCTACACATGAGAAGGAGTATGGCAGAGGGGGAGGGGATTCCTAGGCCAGGAGAGTCCTTGGCCCTGGCCTACGATCTGCTGGGTGGCTGACATGCCAGGTGAAAGGAGATATACCAGCCTTTTGACCAGCAGACATCTGGCACACCTGAAGATGCAGGCCTGTGTGCTGACCTGGATTCCTCCCCCCACCGCAAACAACACAGACCACTGGGCACTTTTAAAATTGTGGGATGAGAAGCTGGCCATGGCCATTCCTCCCGCCACCCCGGCACCAGAGGGTACCCAAGGTGAGGCCCACAGTTTGGCCCTGGATACTTTAGCGGGGTCAGTAATGGAGGTTCTCATGGGTTGAGCCTGGCACTTTACACTGGGATCAAAGGCTGTTCAGGCCCAGAGTATTCAATGGGAGACAGATAAAGGCAGCAGGTTAACATGATTATAAATGGAGAGGAGTTAATTTGGATGGATGAATGGATATGGAGAATTGGAGAGAGAGGAGGACCTTAGGGACGTCAGGAGACATAAAGGAGTGCAGAGAACACAGGGCAGAAGCAGGTACCCATGGAGAAGCAGAGGCTGTAGTGAATTAAAATAAATGTATAAATGGAAGCAATGGAGTCAAGAAATAAAAAATACGAAAAAAACAATGAAAGGACCTGGCTAGAAATAAGTAAGTGGAAATGTGGAGGAATGGATATATAACAGAGAGCCGAGGAGGAGTACAGCAAGATCAGAGAGGAAGGAGAAAGTATCCTTCAGTCTTAGACTTGGGTTTGAGCCAAATTAAGTAATAAAATAGCAACTTTCCGTATGTCAGCAACTAAGAACCAACAATTCAGAAAACAGACTTCCTCCAAATGAATTAATTAAGTAAAGCTAGCCTTTAACAGGCTGGCAAGCATCCCCAAAATTAGTAAATTAATTAAATAAAGTTGCAGCTCAGTGGGCCAGACACTCCCACAGTTAAGAAATTAAATAAACAAAATTGGGCCGGAGGCACTGACTCCTGGAACAAATTAATTTAATAAAAAGTTAATTGATTGTTCAATTGTAACAGCTTCAATGTTAAAATTGAACAGGCTGGGCTGGCAGGCATCTCCAGTGATAGAAGAAATTCAAAATTACTAGTCAGTCCCCCTATGGGGTCACACACGAGAACTCAGGACCAAGTCTTCAGTTGAAGCATGGTTAGAGGATGGGGGATATTTTGGACCAACACAGTCCGATGTTACTCAGTCCCCATTTTAAAGCCATACATTCCATCTTTATTTTTCTACAATGCTTTATTATTTTATGTTATTGTTTATAGTTAAATAGCAAAACTTATGGCAGTTGGAAAAGCAAAGAAGTAACGAGTTGGTTGGAGCACAGAAGTTTCTCTGCAGTACAGGCTGACGAGCTGGGAGATGCAAAACTGAGGCACTAAAGTGTGACGGTGTCAACACAGTGTAACAAGTTTACATCGGCAGTTTCCAATATGGGTACGGGTACAAGAATTTACAATGGGGAAAAGTTGACGCAAAAGTGTGACAAGAGGAAATAGGGTTTTGTAGGCGGGAAATCGGAGCAGATGTAAGACTTTTAGTATGATGGATGTAAATTTTAAAAGATCGAAAGGAAAAGTTAGATGAGGTTTTTAAAAACTTAAAGGATTAGAAAATGGCTTCCAGTTGGCGGTAGCACAGCTGTCTGTGAATGGCGTCATGACGCATAGTTTGAAGGCTCTGCAGTGTGAGTAATAAGCAGTTTGGAGGTCTTCAAGATAAGTTGTGGTAAGTGTACAAAGCCATTCTCAGTTTAAAAATACTTTTAGATATTTTAAAAGTACTCCATCCAAGCATTACTCGGGTGCTACTCTCTGGTCACGACAGGTGTGACATAGGAAATGAGTGTGACAACAGGATCTGTGTGCTAGATGCAAGACTATTAATATATTAATAAGTATTAGTGTATCTCTCATGGCAATGCTTAGGACAAGTCAGAGAATAGGTGGATAGTTTTTCCACTGCTAAATAACATTCAAATTATAGCTGCGATGCAGAGGGAAAATGGGTGCTAATCTTTTTCTCCTGTTCTGCACCTGAACAGTGCTGCCACCAAATTTAATCCATTTTTCTCTGATATCTGCTTGTGATTGTGTCTGAAGAAGGTATGGCAATTTAAATTACATGCAATGAATACCAAAGAGGCCTCCTCCCAAATTTCCTCTTTACAGGGTAGATCAGATCAGATCAGAAACAGAGGAGCCCACAAAACCTGGCACTTCCTGAGCTGCTGTTTAGGTGCTATGAGGTAGAAAATCGTCTGGTCTATCTTTGGGCCCAGACTCAGACCTACACAGGCAGCGTACACCCCAACCAAGAGGCCCAAGGCCGGCCCAAAATCGGGCCTGATTAATATTTTATGCGTGAACTGCTGGTGCCTGAAGGTAAGTTCCGGGAGGGGGAGGTTGGAGCAGGAAATTGGAGGCGGGGAGGGCAATCGCAACAACTGTAGAATTGGGGGAGTACTCTCCTCCTCCTGAAAACAATTCTCAAAACATTTAGTTGGCGGCTGAAGTGACCGCTTAAGAATCCTGAGTTGCCAAGGGCACACCTACACCAGGATGCTGTCCCCATGGATTTTCAGGGCCTGTGTATTGACAGGCAATTTGACCGTGAAGGTTCACAGTTGAGCCCAATTCTGACCACATATATGCAATTTTCAATGAAAGTGTCACTGGATAATGATGCTTGTGTGTATGTGGAGATTCCGTGCATGTAATGTAAATCAATACATCTTTCTGTTGTGCTTACCCCTTAGAATGCATGTACTTGGTCTGTAATTGGCAAATGAATTTCAATATAGATAAGTGTGAGGTGGTGCATTTTGGTTGGAAGAATAAAGAGGCGGCATATTCCTTGGAGACTAGAGTATGAATGGAGTGGAGGAGCAAAGGGATCTAAGGGTACAGATACACAAATCACGAAAAGTAGCGACACAGGTTAATAAGGCCATAACAAAGGCAAACCAAGCACTGAGGTTCATTTCAAGAGGGATACAATTGAAAATCAAAGAAGTTATGTCAAACTTATATATAACTTTGGTTAGACTATGCTTAGAGTACTATGCATAGATCTGGTCTCCATATTACAAAAAGGCTATGAAGCACAGAATGGTATTAAACGGAGTGCATTTAAATGGAGTGTTTTATTTGGGAATTTGGAGAGAGTGGGAATTGGGGGAAGGAGTTGCTTCTTTTGCCTTCACTACTTGTGTTACAGGTAGATATTTAATTTCATTTACCCATAACTTAATCTAGCTCAAATAAGTAGTCAAGAAACTAAACTGTAAACCAAGTTACTTAAATACAAATGTAATCAAATAAAACAAGGTCATATAGGGATGGCAGTGCAGGTGGTGTGCCGCAACTGCAGCATGTGGGAGTTTGTGGAGAGCATTGTGATCCCAGACAACCACGTTTGCAGTAAGTGCCTGCATCTTGAGGAATGTAATGTTATCTTAATAACGTAATTACGAGTCTCACAAGCTGTTGTAGAGGACTGCCATTTATTCAGTCCTGACTCTGTGTCTCTAGTACAGTATCTGAAGCATGGCCAAGATGGCGTCGGATCCCGCCCCCGGATATGACATCAGCCATCAACCAGCTGTCAATCAAACCCCACTGTCTTTACGACAGCTACGGTTATCCGTACATCTTCCCCCTTCAATGAAGACATAACACAGTAACAACATAACATAACACATAGAACACTTGTTAACATCATATAGAACCAGTCAGTGTAACTACACCATTGAACTAATTGCAGGTAGGTATAAACCTTACCCACATCCAGGAGTCCATTAACTGTTTACAGTCTTATCAATCCCTGTCTACAGGTCAAGTTTAACTACAGGCCTTCTGGTGCACTGTGACCTGCGTGGCTGAACGGGTGTTTGCTGAACTACCCCAGTTGTATCCCTTAAGTTCATGTCTGTACCACACACGTCCCTTATCACATTATCACTATTGTGTCCTTCGTCACTTTGTGGCATTTCCCTCATCTCGTCTCTTTGTGGCATTTCCCTCATCTCGTCATCCTCTCTGTCCTCCTGAGGCTGAAAGGTCTCTGTGGTTTTCAGTAGGTGCCTCCTGTTTCTACGAAACACATTGCCGTTCTCTGTCATGACACTGTATGACCTGGGGGCGACCTGTTGTAGAACGGTGGCTCTTATAGGCCATGACTCAGGCCCTTCAATGCGAACTATATCCTTCTCCTGTAGAGGCACTAGTGTAGTGGCTGTGCGGTCATGAAGTGTTTTTTGTTTCTGTTGTAGTCTCCGAGCCTTGTCTGCCCACACCTCATCTCTGTGGTCAGGTGTGAGACATAACTGGGAAGTCGTGTACAGATTTTCCGACCCAGTAAGAGCTCAGCTGGAGACTTGCCACTTGCTAGCGGGCCCGCTCTGTACGACATCAGGGCCAGATATGGGTCAGTGTTGCTGTGTGCTGCTTTCTTTAATAGTCTTTTCACAATCTGTACCCCCTTCTCCGCTTTTCCATTAGCCTGAGGATAGAGCGGACTGGAGGTTACATGATTAAACTCATACTCTGAAGCAAATGACTGAAACTCATGACTGGCATAGGGAGCGCCATTATCAGAGACCAGGGTTAGAGGGATGCCCTGCCTGGCAAAGATTGACTTCAGGTGAGTTATCACAGCTCTTGATGTGGTACTGGACAAGAGAGCCATCTCTGGATAATTGGAATAATAATCAATAACTAACAAATAGTCTTTTCCTTCATAGTGAAATATATCAGTTCTGACCTTTTCCCAAGGTTGTGATGGGAGCTCTGTGGTAATGAGGGGCTCTTTTGTTTGCTTGTAGTGATACTCCTGACATGTAGCACACTCGCTGATCAACTGGTCAATATCAGAGTTCATGTTTGGCCAGTAGAGTGCCTCACGTGCTCTCCTTTTTGATTTTTCTGCACCCAGGTGCCCTTCATGTATCCTGTTGAGCATTTCTCGTCGCATAGAGGTGGGCACTGCTATCCTGTCACACTTAAGCAGTAGTCCATTGACCACAGAGAGCTCAGACTGAATGTGATAATATTGTTTACATGACCCTTTCTTCCAGCCCTCTTGAAGATTTCTCATTACTTTACTCAGGACTGGGTCCTTTGATGTCTCTGTGACTATCACTGATAGTTGTTCCTGTGTGGCGGGCAATGCTGCGTAGACCATATCCACATGAAGAGCCACATCCTCTTCTGATTCACTGTTTTGTGTGGCGTAAGGCGCAGCCCTGGATAGTGTGTCTGCAATGAACATTTGTGTCCCTGGCACTAACCAGCGACGCCCACATCCCATCAATGAATTTTTAAAAAGATGTAGGTATGAAATTTTTCACACCCAAATGCCAAGCCAAAGCACTCCTTCTCTATTTGCACATACCGGCACTCTGTAGCCGTCATGGAGCGTGACGCATACGCCACTGGTCGCCATTCTCCTTCATCTTCCTGTAGAAGGACAGCCCCTAATCCATTCTTAGAGGCATCTGTGGACACGTTTGTCCTCTTTTTAGGGCAGAAGAACTTCAGTAGGGGTTCACTTGCTAGAATGTGTAGCAGCCCCTTCCATTCTCTCTCATGTTCATGTCCCCATTGGAACTCTGTCTCTTGGTGCAGCAGTTTTCTCAGATGAACAGTTTTCACTGCTAGATTTGGAATGAATTTTCCTAGGTAGTTAACCATGCCAAGGGCCCGCTGAACCCCTTTCTTGTCCTTTGGTTTCTCCATGTCATGTATAGCCTTTACCTTTGACTTGTCTGGCTGAATCCCCTCTGAAGAGATCTTGTCTCCGAGGAATGTGATTTCATTGACACTGAACTGACATTTGTCTTTATTTAGTTTGAGTCCATACTGCTGTATTCTCTGAAGTGTTTTCTCCAGTCTGGTGTCGTGCTCCCCCTGAGTGGAGCCCCATACTACCAGATCATCTACGTATACCCGCACTCCCTCCAGGCCCTCGATGATTTGCTCCATTGCTCTGTGAAAGATTTCTGGGGCGGAGCTAATACCAAAGGGCAGACGCTGGTAGGAGTATCGACCAAACGGGGTGTTAAAAGTGCACAGCTTAGCACTTTCTTCATCAAGTTTCAACTGCCAGAAACCATGCGAGGCATCCATCTTGGAGAAGACTTTCGCTTCTGTCATTTCGCTGACTATTTCCAATCTCTTTGGAATTTGGTAGTGCTCTCTTTTGATATTGGCGTTAAGGTCCTTGGGATCCATGCAGACACGCAATTTATCAGTTTTCTTTGAATTGACGCAGACCATGGAATTTACCCAGTCAGTCTTCTTTATGACAGCTAGTCCCTCCATGCGGTCTAGCTCTTTCCTCAGTTTTTCACGGAGAGCCACTGGAACTCTCCTGGGTGCGTGAATCACAGGTTGTGCATCCTCTCTCAGTTTGATGGTGTATGTAAAGGGCAGTGCTCCGAAACCCTGAAAGACATCTGCATATTTGTGTGCTATAGTCTCATGAGTCAGATTTGTACTATCTTGGGGGGCACTCTGCACACAGTTCTGTTCATTGATAGTATAGATTCGTTTTACCAAGCCCAAATCCACACAGGCCTTATCCCCCAACAGTGACTCATGTCCTTCAGGCACCATAACAAAGGTCAAAGGGTGAATGTGATTTTTTACCTTAACATTCAGCCTACACGTTCCTTTTGTTTCAATGCTTTGTCCATTGTATGCCTTCAAAGACACTGTCTTGTTCAGTATTTTAGGTCGCACTTTGAGATTCCGTGCATCACTCCAACTTATGAGGTTTGCCTTAGCACCTGTATCTAACTTAAAGGTAACAATGGTGCCATTTACCAGCAAGGGAGCTATCCAAACTTCAGTCTTTGGTCCTACAGAGTGCACTTCATTAGCATTTTTGCCCTGTTTTGACTCATTTTGCACCATTCCAACAAACAAAGTCTCTGCTCCTGTCTCTTCAGTCTCAATAGCATACACTGTCTTTTTACTTTCAGTTTTCTCTTCCAAAAAACACATCTTGGCAAAGTGATTCCTGCCTTTACATTTTGCACAGTTCTTCCCATAAGCAGGACACTGTCTGGCTACGTGTTTATTACCGTACTGTCTGCATTTGTATGGCGTCATCGTCTTGAACTCCGTGGGCCCTCTTGTGTCCCTTTTGTGTACCACATCCACCGGCAGGTGTTTTAGCCCCAGGGCGCTCCCTTCTGCTGTGCTGCTCCCTTCGAAAGTTTTCATGTGCATGGCTGAGAGTTCACTAACATGACATATTTTCACTGCTGCATCCAAATTTAGGTCATTGTCTCTAAGCATTCTCTCCCTCACCTTCTTGTCGAGTATTCCAAAAACGACTTGATCGCGTATCATCGATTCCTTCAGGTCCCTAAAGTTGCATGTTTGTGCTTTTATTTTCAAGTCCGTCAAAAAAAATCAAAGGATTCTCCTTGCTTTTGCACGCGGGAGTGAAACACGAATCTCTCATACGTTTCATTCTTTTTTGGAGTGCAGTATTCGTCAAACCGTTCTATCACCTTGTCCAGATCATTTTTATCATCTTTGGCTGCAAACGTAAATGTGTTAAACAGCTCGATTGCCTGCGAGCCAGCCACTGTTAGCAACAAAGCTACTTTACGTGTTCCAGAGCTAGTCGAAGCGTCAATCGCTGTGAGGTAGAGAAGAAAGCGTTGCTTGAAGACACGCCAATTTTCATCCACATTTCCTTCTAGTTGCAGGCTAACCGGAGGTTTTATTCCTTCCATTGTTGTAGTATGTCCTTATCGTGAGTTCTATAAATCCTGGTACCATGTAATGTTATCTTAATAACGCAATTACAAGTCTCACAAGCTGTTGTAGAGGAGTGCCATTTAGTCAGTCCTGACTCTGTGTCTCTAATACAGTATCTGAAGCATGGCCAAGATGGCGTCGGATCCCGCCCCCGGATATGACATCAACCGTCAACCAGCTGTCAATCAAACCCCACTGTCTTTACGACAGCTACGGTTATCCGTACATTCAGCTCAGAGTTGTTGAGCTGGAGTCTGAGGTGCAGACATTGCGGAGCATCAGGGAGGGGGAGAGTTACTTGGACACTTTGATCCAGGAGGCAGTCTCACCCTTAGGTTAGGTAGTGGTACAGGTCTGGTTAGTGGTCAGGGACAGGAGGGTGTGACCAACACAGGCAGGTAAGGGGTCCCCAGGTGCAGTGCTGGAGGAGCCTCAGCCTTTGCCCTTATCCAACAGGTATGAGGTTCTTGCTGCCTATGTGGATGAGTGAAAAGCCTGCAGGATGGATGAGCAAGCTGACCATGACACCATGGTGCAGGAGACCTTTCAAGTGGGGGGAGTGAAAGGGAATGTAGTTGTGGTAGGGGACAGTATAGTCAGGGGGATAGATACTGTTCTCTGCAGCTGCGACCGGGAGTTCCGAAGGTTGTGTTGCCTGCCTGGTGCCAGGGTTAAAGACATCTCCTCATGGCTTTAGAAGAACTTGGAGTGGGAAGGGAAGGATCCAGTTGTCATGGTCCACGTAGGAACCAACAACATAGGTAGAACGAGGAATGAGGTTCTGCTGAGAGAGTTTGAGGAGTTGGAGTCCAAATTAAAATGCAGAACCGCAAAGGTAATAATCTCTGGATTGTTACCTGAGCCATGTGCCAATTGGCATAGGGATAAGCAGATTAGAAGGTTAAATGTGTGGCTCAAAGGGTGGTGTGGGAGAAAGAGGTTTTGATTCATGGGGTACTGGCACCAGTACTGGGGAAAGAGGGAGCTGTTCCGTTAGGACGGGCTCCACTTAAACAAGGCTGGAACCAGTGTCCTGGTGAATCAACTAATTAGGGCAGTAGACAGGGCTTTAAACTAATGAAGTTGGGGGGGGGAGTGGTGGGAGGATTCAGGAAAGTGTATATTTATAAGCAGCAAGTGAAATGTCAAGGCTGTAAAGCAGAGCAGGGTTTTGGGTAAAAATAAGCAGAGTGGGTCAGGAAGGGACAGAGAGAGTAACAAAGGTAATAGGGCATCAGTGACTAAGGTGATATCAGGGAAAAATCAAAGCTAAAGGCACTATATCTGAATGTGCGAAGCATTTGCAACAAAATACTGTAGATGAATTAATAGTGCAGATAGAAATTAGACATGGTTGCAAAGTGACCAAGGTTGGGAAATAAATATTCCAGGATACTTAACTTTTAGAAGAGATAGGCAAAATGGAAAAGGAGGAGGGGTAGCCCTGATAATGGTTGGGATAAAGACAGTAGAGAGAAAGGATCTTAGTTCGGAAAATCAAGTAGAATCAGTTTGGGTGGAGCTAAGAAACTGCAAGGGGCAGAAAACATTGGTGGGAGTTGTTTATCGGCCCCCAAACAGTAGTTGTAATGTAGGGCAGAGTATAAATCAGGAAATTAGAGGTGCATGTAACAAGGGTAATACAATAATCATAGGGGACTTTAATCTACATATAGACTCTCTGAGAGTTTTTTGAAGATGTAACTAATAGGATGGATAAGGGGGAACCAGTGAATGTCATGTATTTGGATTTTCAAAAAGCATTCGATAAGGTGTCACACCAGAGGTTATTACACAAAATTAGGCCTCATGGGATTGGGGGTAATATATTAGCGTGGACTGAGGATTGGTTAATGGACAGAAAACAGAGTGTAGGAATAAACGGGACTTTTTCAGGTTGGTAGGCTGTAACTAGCGGGGTACCGCAAGGATCAGTGCTTGAGCCTCAGCTATTTACAATCTATATTAATGACTTAGATAAAAGGACTGTGTGTAACATATCCAAGTTTGCTGATGATACAAAATTAGGTGGGAAAGTAAGCTGTGAGGAGGATGCAGAGAGATATAGACAAGTTGACTGGGTGGGTACGAAAATGGCAAATGGAATACAATGTGGGGAAGTGTGAAGTTATCCACTGTGGTAGGAAAAACAAAAAAGCAGAATATTTTTTGAATGGTGAGAGGTTGGGAAATGTTTGCATTCAGAGGGAACTGGGAGTCCCTGTACACGAATCACAGAAAGTTAACACACAGGTACAACAAGCAATTAGGAAAGCAAATGGTATGTTAGCTTTTGTTACAAAGGGATTAGAGTATAAGAGTAAAGAAGTCTTATTACAATTATACAGGGCATTGGTGAGACCATACCTGGAGTACTGTGTACAGTCCTGGTCTCCTTACCTAAGGAAAAACATATTTAGAGGGAGTGCAACAAAGGTTCACTAGACTGGTTCGTGGGATGAGGGGATTGCCCTATAAAGGAGAGATTGAGTAGACTAGGCCTATATTCCCTAGAGTTTAAAAGGATGAGAAGTGATCTAATTGAAACATATAAAATTCTTAAGGGGCTTGCCAGGGTTAATGCTGGGAACATGTTTCCCCTGGCTGGGGAATCTAGAACACAGGGTCACAGTCTCAGAATAAGGGGTCGGCCATTTAGGACTGAGACGAGGAGAAATTTCTTCACTCAAAGGGTGGTGAATCTTTGGAATTCTCTACCCCAGAGGGCTGTGGAGGCTCAGTCATTGAGTATATTCAAGACAGAGGTCGATTTTTGGGAACTAAGGGATATGGGGATAGTGAAGGAAGGTGGAGTTGAGTTAGAAGATCAGCCATGATCTTGATGAATGGCGGAGCAGGCTCGAAGGGCCAAATGGCCGACTCCTGCTCCGCCATTCATCAACAGAGGTTGAGTAGATTGGGACTCTACTCATTGGAGTTCAGAAGAATGAGAGGCGATCTTATTGAAACATATAAGATTATGAAGGGGTTGGATCGGGTGGATGCAGGGAGGATGTTCCAGATGATGGGTGAAACTAGAACTAGGGGGCATAGTCTTAGAATAAGGGGCTGCTCTTTCAAAACTGAGATGAGGAGGAACTACTTCACTCAGAGGGTGGTAGGTCCATGGAATATGCTGCCCCAAAAAGCTGTCGAAGCTACATCATTACATAAATTTAAAACAGAAATAGACAGTTTCCTAGTAGAAAAGGGAATTAAGGGTTACGGGGAGCGGGCAGGAATTTGGACATGAGTCTAGGTTCGGATAGGTCATGGCCCTGTGGGTAGCGGAGCGGGCCCAGGGGCCGTGTAGCCTGATCCTGCTCCTGTTTTTCGTGTGTCTAATGCTGTTAGATTCAGGAGATAGTCCTGTCATAGTGGATTGGCGGTTAGGATCAGATCAGCCATGATCTTATTGAATGGCGGAGCAGGCTCGAGGGGCCAATTGGCCTACTCCTGCTCCTATTTCTTATGTTCTTATGTTCTTATTTCTAATGTTCTTATGAGTGGTACATGTGTTTCATCAATTGCTCCTTGCACCTGTGGGAACCCTGCCTGTCTGTAGAAAAGGATCTCTCTTTCTCTTTGTTTGGTCCCATTGGGAAGGATATGAATTGTGCCACCCTCCTGAATAGAGCCTTAGTGATTTTCTTGATGCATTGGTAAGCAGCATGTATGACTAATGTGGCAAAGATCAGCTGATGCAGCCTGCAACGATCCAGGCACAAAGAAATTCAAGTTGTGGTGACCTTGAGTTGTATAGATAATGCTGCTTCTCTTGATGAGTGTGTTGCAGGCCTTCAGCTAGCAGCTGGCATATTTCTCCAATAGCTTTGGAATGGGGTGGAGGGGTCGGCAGGGGGGCAGGGGGAGGGAGGGGAACTGGCTTCTTCCACTCCTTTAACCTTTTCATAGCATACGAATAGAGGGATTACCATTGGAAGATCCTTGTCCTCATTGCAAGGCACTACTATGAACAGAGCGGAGTGAAAATAGCAGCAAAAGTCCTAACTGAACCTCCAAACTACTAAAGGGATCGATATGCAGACAAGGTAACACCATCCTTTGGTAGCAGCAAGCAAAATTCCAACCACCTCAGAGATATCTTATTGCAGCTCCTATCGTTACTTATATAATTAGCTGTAATTATTTGGGGCAGAGTTTGGGGAAATGGATCAAAAGGGTTAGTCACCTCCCCTTGAGCATATTTATGCATCACAGAGCAGGCTCCCAGCAGTCCGTAAAGGAGACTAGAATTTTTCTTGAGAGGATAATTCTGCTTCAGTATTTTAGCGGCTGTTTTGAGTCGGTAACCTTTCACAGCCCATTTTGCTCCATCTAATGGCCCAAAATGATTAATGCCAAGTCAGTTTACTCTTTCCTGCTATCCCCAGCCCAAAAAGATTATTGGCCCTGAAAATCCATGGGCCACAATCCCAGCATGTAAGCTGGAATCACACTCATTGCTGTCTTCCAGCGCTGACCCCACCAGATTTTGCAGTTTGGAGGGCACCTCATTTGCATGAGGCTGATGGGCACCTGTGCACTATGGCACATCACTGGTGCCCATATCCTCCATGTAGCCTAGCAATCTGGTGCTTCCCTGCCTTGTCAACCCTCAGCCCTACTGATCGCCTCATCCAGATTTTCTTTTTTTTAAAAGGCAACTGCTGCCCATCTGGAGGCTGGCACACCTCATCTCTCTTGGCATGCCAGCCTCCAATCATATACTGATTCCTCACTGAGCCAGTGAAGTGGGAACTCCTAGTGTAGGAAGTTACTGCCCCCACTTCTGTATCTGGTGCCACTCTCTGACATCATTGGCGTTGTAAGGATCAGGCAACAGCCTCCGCCCTTTACATGGCTGTAATGTATTATCACATGGTTTAGTATGAGCATGCTCAGTTCACTCTGGCCTAATAAACAAGCACATGGACTAGCAACTCATTTTGTCTCTGTCTTTCATTTGTTCTACCCACATTTATTACATTTTGGCAATGAGAATGGGATCCCAAAGCCATTTTTAGTGACCATGTTTGCTCCATTACACGAGATCCTCAAGAAGGATGTCCAGTGGAAGTGGATGAAAGCGCAACAGGAAGCTTACGACGCTTGTAAGAGAAGTCTCTTTAGTGATGCTCTACTTGTGCACTACAACACAGAGCGTGAGGTTAATTTAGCGTATGATGCTTCCAGTTACGGTGTGGGAGCTGTCATAAGCCACATAATGGATGATGTACAAGAGAAACCAATCGCGTTCGCATCGCGGACCCTCACAACGAGCGAAAGAAGCTACACGCAAATTGAAAAGGAAGCACTCGCCATAATGTTTGGAATTAAGAAATTCCAACAGTTCCTGATCGGCAGAAAGTTTACCCTGATAACCGATCACAAACCACTCCTAGCTATTGGGGCCCAAATCTGCCATCCCTGCAATGGCCGCATCAAGAATGCAACATTGGGCAGTGTTGTTGTCAAATTTTTATACACGATTGAATATCGCACTTCAAAGCAGAACGCAATCACAGATGCCTTGTCCATGTTGCCACATGAGGACTCGTGTGTTTGGAGTGAGGGTGAGATTTTCACGCTAGGTACAGTTGGCAAAGACTTTCCCGTGACTGCAACTGAGATGCATGAGTACTGAAAAGAGTGTATGAAAACACCTTGAATGGATGGACTGATCTGCGTATGGGTCACAATTGAAACCATTCCATAACCGTCGTACTGAATTGTCTTGTGTGGTGATTATTCTCTATGTTTAGTAAGAAGTATTGTGATTGGTTGTTTGTTTCCTGCCTTGGGATATATGCTGTAATCTCATTGGTAGTTGATGTCATGTGATTTGTGGTGGCCATCTTAAATTCAGTTCTTTCCAGCCTTTAGTTGGGACTGGGTGTTGAAGATGTGCTACAGGATTTTTAAGTTAATAAAGCCTAGATTAGAAAGGCAAATCTATTCTTTATTTCAATTTATTAACTTTATGTCAGAATGGAGCGATATCTTCAACCAGAACGATTCAATGCTGACCCTAATTCTGCAGGAGTGGATGATAAATGGAAACATTGGTATTGTACATTTAAAAACTTTTTGGGCGTGTTGGATCAAGAGTCTCTAAATAAGCTGAATATGCTGATCAACTACATTGCTCCGGATGTGTATAAGTATATTTTGGACTGTAAAACTTACGAAGTGGCTATTTCTACATTGGAAAAGATTTTTGTTAAACCAAAGAATGAGGTATTTGCACGTCACCTTCTATCTGCCCATAGGCAGCAGGTGGGAGAATCTTTGGATACTTATTTACAAGCACTTCGGTGCCTTCGTGTTAACTGTAATTATAAGGCCATGACGGCTGAAGAATATAAGGAAGAATCGGTACGGGATGCTTTTATTAATGGATTACTGTCTAGATCAATTCGTCAGCGGTTGTTAGAAAATAAGACTTTGGATCTTAAGAGTGCTTTTGAGCAAGCTTCTACATTGGATGTGGCTCAGAGAAGTTCGGATTCTTATGCTCTTTTTAATCGGCCTGTGACTGTGGTTTCGGCAGTTCTGGATGAAAAGGAATTATGTGGACTTAATAGGAGTGGTTTACTAGATTCTGAAACAGTTTCTACTTCAGCGGCTGTTGCCTCTAGGATTCAGAAGTGTTATTTTTGTGGGAACGTCCGGCACCCTCGTCTGAAGTGTCCTGCTCAGGAGGCTGTGTGTAGTAAATGCGGCAAGAGAGGTCATTACGCATGTGTGTGTAAATCATCAGGTTCAATTACCTCCTCTGTGACTATGCAGCCTTTAGATAGGGCGTTTATTGCATCAATTTCTGCTGCATTTGCTCATGGCCTAAACAAAGCTATAGTTACGGCCCAAGTTAATGGGTTGGAAGTGAAGGCCCTTATAGATACGGGCAGTACCGAGAGTTTTATAAGTCTTCAGTTTGCAAAGGAGAAGCATTTGAAAATTTCACCTGTTTCCTATCAGGTGTGTATGGCTCAGACGACTCTCACTTCACAAGTAGCTGGTTGTTGCCTTGTGAAATTGATTCTTCTAGGTAATACGTATACTGATATACGCCTATCTGTTTTGCCTAATCTCTGTGCGGATATTTTGATTGGTCATGATGTGCTTCAGTTACACGAGTCTCTTAGTCTTTCATTTGGAGGGACTAAGCCACCTTTATCTATTTGTGGATTAACCTCTTTATCCATTTCTCCATTATCACTTTTTTCCAATTTGATGCCGGATTGTAAGCCAATTGCTACCAAGTCAAGAAGGTATAGCAGTCAGGATAGAGAATTTATTAATTCTGAAGTTCAACGTCTCTTATTGGAAGGAATCATTGAACCTAGTTGTTCGCCTTGGCGGGCACAGGTGGTTGTCATGACTAACGAGAGACATAAGAAACGAATGGTGATAGACTATTCCCAAACTATTAATAGGCATACTCAATTAGATGCGTACCCTTTGCCTAAGATTGATGAGCTTATCAATAAAGTATCTCAGTATAAGGTTTTTAGCACTATTGACCTAAAGAGTGCTTATCATCAGATTCCTATTGTTAAGAAGGATCAACCATATACGGCCTTTGAGGCTGGTGGAAAGCTGTATCAGTTTTGCCGAATACCATTTGGTGTTACTAATGGTGTTGCTTGTTTTCAACGGGCAATGGATGCTTTTATAAGTGATAACTCTCTCTCTGACACCTTTTCATACTTAGATGACATCACGGTGTGTGGCAAATCAAGGGTGGAGCATGATTCTAATTTAGAAAGATTCCTTCAAGCTGCGGAAAAAGTTGGTTTAACTTTCAATAAAGAGAAGTGTACCTTTTCGACCACTGAGGTAAATCTACTGGGGTACATTATCTCGGGAAACAAGATTAAACCAGACCCAGAACGTCTGTGACCATTGATTGATTTACCTTGTCCTACTAATTCTAAGGCTTTGCAACGAGTTGTTGGACTGTTTTCTTACTATTCTAAATGGATTGCAAATTTTTCACAGAAGATCCGGCCTCTTATTCGGGTTACGACATATCCCCTATCATGGGAGGCCAGGACGTGTTTTGATAATTTTAAAAAGGATATCCTTGGAGCAGTTGTGCATTCTATTGATGAGCAGGTTCCTTTTGTGATTGAGACGGACGCTTCTGATTTTGCAATTGGGGCTACTCTGAACCAAAATGGAAGACCTGTGGCCTTTTTCTCACGTACCTTGAACAATAGTGAAAAAAGGCATTCTTCAATAGAGAAAGAGGCGTATGCAATAGTAGAAGCACTGCGTAAATGGAGACATTATTTATCGGGGCGACATTTTACGTTGGTAACTGATCAAAAGTCTGTGTCCTTTATGTTTGATGTCAAACATTTTGGAAAGATTAAGAATGATAAAATAATGAGGTGGAGGATTGAGTTGGCATGTTACCATTTTGATATAGTTTATCGTCCGGGGAAGGATAACGTTGCTGCTGATGCGCTGTCGAGGGCTTATTGTTCTGTGATTCACGGAGATACGCTTATTAATCTTCACAATGCCTTATGCCATCCTGGGGTTACGAGGATGATACACTTCGTACGCAGTAAGAATTTGCCCTTTTCAGTTGAAGACATCAAGCGGATGACTTCATCATGTTCTGTGCTCGGTGTAAACCGAATTTCTTTAAGCCTCAACGAGCTCATCTTATAAAGGCTACTTCTCCTTTTGAACGTTTGAGTGTCGATTTCAAGGGGCCTCTTCCTTCAACTACTCAAAACCGATATATATTTACTGTTGTGGATGAGTTTTCAAGGTTCCCTTTTGCTTTTCCTTGCGCAGATGTATCAGCCGCTACAGTTATCAAATGTCTGACTCAACTTTTTGTCATCTTTGGGATGCCTGCGTATATCCATTCGGATCAGGGAAGTTCTTTTATGTCTTCCCAGTTGAAGGAATACCTTCAGAGTCAGGGAATTTCTACTAGCAGAACTACCCCGTATAATCCCCAGGGTAATGGACAGTGCGAACGATACAATGGGGTGATCTGGAAGGCAGTTATGTTGGCTTTGACATCCCGGAACCTTAAGAATACACAGTGGGAAATGGTACTGCCTGATGCCCTGCATTCCATTAGATCATTGCTTTCAACGGCTACTAATGTGACCCCCCATGAAAGGCTCTTTAACTATCCGCGGAGATCTACTACGGGATATTTGGTACCTTCATGGCTTACTATGCAGGGACCTGTGCTGCTTCGACGCCATGTTAGATTGTCAAAATATGATCCTTTAGTGGAGGAGGTGGAGCTGTTGGAGGCAAATTCCCAATATGCTCATATTCGATTCCAAGATGGGAAAGAAAGTACCGTTTCAATTAAAGACTTGGCTCCTTGTGGTGGCCAGTCCTCTTCTGAGGATATTAACAATAGTCATGATTCAGATAATGTGGATGCTGTTACAGATACTACGAATATTTCCAATCCGACTGCAGATAATTATACTTCTATTAGTCAGCCCTCGATGGATGTTCATGACCGTCCCAGTTTACCTCCTGATGGGATTTCTAATCCGGAAACCGTTGAAAATCGGGATATGGATAGCCTTCCTGCAGAAGATACTTCTGTGTCTCCTGGTGTGGGAGGGCAAGGAATTTCACCAAGGTTAAGAAGGCCGACACGAACAAGATATCCGGTCGACCGATTGAAAATGGACTTTTAAATTGATAGTAATGTTTTAAAATTGTTGAAATATTATATTATATTGTTTTAGTTGAGAGATACTTAATACTTATGTGCAATGTTACTATTTGTTGTTGCTCACTTAGTATTGTGTCATGTTGAATAGTTTTATTTTGTCTGTGCATAGTTTTAGTTGTAAATAATTAATTATAAATTGTAAAGGTTATTTAGGTTGGAGTATATTTTAAAAGGAGGGGTGAATGTGGTGATTATTCTCTATGTTTAGTAAGAAGTATTGTGATTGGTTGTTTGTTTCCTGCCTTGGGATATATGCTGTAATCTCATTGGTAGTTGATGTCATGTGATTTGTGGTGGCCATCTTAAATTCAGTTCTTTCCAGCCTTTAGTTGGGACTGGGTGTTGAAGATGTGCTACAGGATTTTTAAGTTAATAAAGCCTAGATTAGAAAGGCAAATCTATTCTTTATTTCATCTTGTGAGCAAGGTTGTATCAAGTGGGGAAACAGAGTGGTGGTACCTACTTCTTTGAGCGATAGAATTGTGGCTGAACTTCATACTGAACATCCAGGGATCGTCAGTATGAAATCAATTGCTAGAAGCTTTGTTTACTGGCCTGGATTGGACAGTGATCTTGAATCACCTGTCAGCAAATGCAGTGTTTGCCAAAATTGCAGAAACAAACCTACCCAAAACTCCACTACAACCCTGGTCATGGCCCAGTAGACCTTTTCAGAGAGTACATGTAGACTTCTGTGAGAAAGCAAATGATTATTTCATGGTACTTGTAGCAAGTCACTCAAAGTGGATGAAGTAAAACACATGGGTTCAAATACTACAACTGAACGTACCATAGATGAGTTGAGGTCTATCTTTGCATATCATGGCTTACCTGAAGAGCTTGTTTCTGACAATGGACCTCAGTTCCGTTCTGTTCTATTCCAAGAATTCATGAAATGGAACAGTATCAAACACTCTCGTTCCACCATTTCATCCAGTCCAGCTTCAAACAGAGCAGCCAAAAGATCAATCAGAATAGTAAAAGAAGCTCTCAAAAAGCAAGTGTTGCAGGGAATGTTTGGGACTCAGCATGAAGCAATGTTTGGCAAATTTCTTGCTGAAGTACAGAACTACTCCGCAGACTACAACTGGATATACCCCAGCAGAACTTTTGATGAAGAGGAGATTGAGAATACAATTGAGTCTTGTTCAACTAAATTTGGCCTCAAGAGTTGAGCAGAAACAGTTGAGTCAGAAGCGTTATTATGACAGCAATCAGAAAGAACGCAGTTTCAAGCAAAACAAGTGTATTTGTGTTCTCAGTCCCCCTAGAAAGTCAAGTTCACACAAGTGCGATGTAGGAACCATAGTAGAGATTGGTGGAACCAAGAGATATTTGGTTGAAATTGGTGACAATATCCAAAGTGTACATGTAGATCAAATGGTCTCTGCCAGAGATGAACCAAGCCGTGATCTTGAACCACTTGATCATGAACTTATACTTATGAGTTTGACTCAGTTCAGACTTTGGTAACTGAAGTACCAGGTTCAAAGAAGTCTGAGAACAGGATCATCTTTGAGTTCGGAACGAAAGCAAAACAGCCCAAAAATTGGTTCAACACCAAAACCTTCTTTAAGGCGATTAGGAGGTCAGAAATGGGGATGTTCACTGATGACTGCACAGTGTTCAGTGCCATTCACAACTCCTCAGATAATGAAGCAGTCCATGCCCGCATGCAGCAAGACTTGGACGACATTCAGGCTTGGGCTGACAAGTGGCAGGTAACATGCGCACCACAGAAGTGCCAGGCAATGACTATCTCCAACAAGCGAGCATCTAACCACTGCCCCTTGACATTCAACGGCATTACCATCACCGAAATCCCCATCATCAATATCCTGGGGGTCACCATTGACCAGAAACTTAACTGGACCAGCCAGATAAATACTGTGGCAACAAGAGCAGGTCAGAGGCTGGGTATTCTGTGGCGAGTGTCTCACCTACTGACTCCCCAAAGCCTTTCCACCATCTACAAGGCACAAGTCAGGAGTGTGATGGAATACTCTCCACTTGCCTGGATGAGTGCAGCTCCAACAACACTCAAGAAACTCGACACCATCCAAGACAAAGCAGCCCGCTTGATTTGCACCCCATCCACCACCTTAAACATTCACTCCCTCCACCATCAGCGCACCGTGGCTGCAATGTGTACCATCTACAAGATGCACTGCAGCAACTCGCCAAGGCTTCTTCAGCAGCACCTCCCAAACCTGTGACCTCTACAACTTAGAAGGACAAGGGCAGCAGGCGCATGGGAACACCACCACCTCCAAGTTCCCCTCCAAGTTACACACTATCCTGACATAGAAGTATATCGCCGTTCCTTCATCGTCGCTGGGTCAAAATTCTGGAACTCCCTCCCTAACAGCACTGTGGGAGTACCTTCACCACACGGACTGCAGCAGTTCAAGAAGGCGCTCACCACTACCTTTTCAAGGGCAACTAGGGATGGGCAATAAATGGTGGCCTTGCCAGCGATGCCCACATCCCATGAATGAATAAAAATAAGTATAGGTGCTGGCCATAGGTCCTCAGAAGCAACTGTGAATCGTGGAAAATTTCTGGAAATCACTGTAGAATGAGGAAGGGTGGGTGTTTCCTATAAAAGCGGCTTGCAGGCTGGTCCAAAGTGCCAACTTCCATGTAAACAAATGGAATCGCTCCGGGATGCACTTGGGCTGTACGCATAAAAGTTACATTATCTAAGCAGCTATGGGTACAAGTGATGCCCCAAGATATCAGGTTTCCATGAAAAGAAGACAACGGATTAAATCAAATGTATTTTTGGGACTCTTAAAATGTATTTAAAATCTACAGTCCTTGCAAATGGTGGCACCTTACATGAAAGGCTGAATGGCTTTGGGGCTTAATAGTTCAGGAGCTAACTTGTGAAATGTGGCAAAATAAATGAAATCAAAGCACACCCCTTACATAAAAAAAGACTGGGGGGGGCGGTGTCACACTTTCTCTTCAGTTGCATTGGTGGGCAGAGGAAAAATTTGAGCGGGACATCATTTTGGCCGCTCCCCACCACCCACGCCACTTCCTGCGGTTTCCTGCCAGAAGTAACTTGGGTTGCAATACGTTTGCCCAAATATGTGAAGACTCATTGTAATACGCCATCCAATGTATCTCTCATCATTTTTTCCCTTAGCAACACTGGGCGCAAGGAATGCTGGTGTGTTCTTAGCGACCAAGGTTGCTATGAGCCACAGGGGACAGAGAAGGGGAATTTAAATGTTAAAACGCTGCTTTGACTAGTACAATCAGTAGCACTGGCGAAAAGGAACGTCCACTGCCTGGTTCCCCTGGTAAAACGGGGCTAAAAACATTGCTTTATGAAAAAGATGATTCAAACCTCTTCTGTAAAGGGAATGCTAGAACTTCAAATCTTTCCAGTCTTTGCTCCAGGAACATAAAAATAAACAAAACAAACAAGCAATTTCAATTTGTAGTAGGTTCATTAAATATTGTGTAGAAAACTGAAATCCATAACAGAACAAGAGTCTCATCCATGAGTTAAAACGTATGTCCATATTACATCTCCAATTTTTTTTCCTTAAAACGTACATAAAAATTTATGACTGTAATTTATGTGTATCTACAGCCCCTGTGATGTCACTTTAATTGCTTCCAACAGAAGTAGCAGATGGTGATACACAAGGACATAAGGTTTGGGTTTAGTAATTGAAAGACAGTGATAGATCAGGCGTGTTGCAATTATGTAAAAATTTGTTGTAAGCATTTGCAATCAATTAGAAGGGAGCCATCAATGGAAAGCAAAGGCTTCCTCCACCTGCACTCTTTACCTTTCACGTTCTTTTGTTTTGCTCAATGTACTGCCACCTCTCAAGTATTAGGAATGGATTTTCTGATCCAGCTGTGGGATTGGAGAACCCTGTTTGGCAATGCACCTGCCCGAAATCCAGCTCGCCTGCCGAAACTTTGAGGATCGGCCTCATTCATTCCGCGCACTGCAAACTCTTGCCGTAGTTTGCACCTACTGCTGGGAGCTTGCACTGTGGTGAGGAAGGGGGAATTTCCCGTGACTTTGCTGTTACGGAAATGACCGCAGCTGCCATTTAATGCAAAAGTGATAGTGTGAATAGCACAACATTTCTACAAGGCAAAAAAAAGTGGTTGACAAAACAATCTGGATGACAAAAATAATTAGGAGGCACGATGGAGTGGCACAGAACCCATTTCCCCATCCCTCCTTCCCCATGTGATGGACAGTGAAGTGGACATACTGCTGCATGAGGTATGTGCAAGGAAAGTCACCCTGTTTGGCCCTCCTGAGCACCCCCCCACCCCACCATGGGAGAGTAGTGTAGCATGCCTGGTAGTAGGTGGCGGCCATGGTGAGCCCTGTGTATGACATAGCAACAGATGTGGAAGAAGCTGGCAGACCTTAAGAAAGCTACCAAGGTAAGACTACTCAACAGTACCATGTGCCAGGGAGATAGCCCAAGCATTTATGCCACAAATTGTTGCCTTCAATCCATTGTACATTTACTGTTGGTCCTTGGAAAGCCCTGAAGCATTCTTACAGCTCTTCCCTTGCTTACCATGCATGCTGATATTCCAGAAGGGCACACGTTCAATCTGTAACTTTCAATCAAAATCATTTTTTAAAATTAGTTCATGGGATGTGGGCATTGCTGCCAAGGCCAGCATTTATTGCCCATCCCTAGTTGCCCTTGAGAAGGTGGTGGTGAGCCGCATTCTTGAACCGCTGCAGTCCGTGTGGTGAAGGTACTCCCACAGTGCTGTTAGGGAGGGAGTTCCAGGACTTTGACCCAGTGACGATGAAGGAATGGCGATGTATTTCCAAGTCAGGATGGTGTGTGACTTGGAAAGGAGCTTGGAGGCGGTGGTGTTCCCATGTGCCTGCTGCTCTTGTACTTCTAGGTGGAAGAGGTCGCGGGTTTGGGAGGTGCTGCCGAAGAAGCCTTGGCAAGTTGCTACAGTGCATCTTGTAGATGGTACACATTGCAGCCACGGTATGCTGGTGGTGGAGGGAGTGAATGTTTTTTTTAAGGTGGTGGATGGGGTGCCAATCAAGCAGGCTGCTTTGACCTGGATGGTGTTGAGCTTCTTGAGTGTTGTTGGAGCTGCACACATCCAGACAAGTGGAGAGTATTCCATCACACTCCTTACTTGTGCTTTGTAGATGGTGGAAAGGCTTTGGGGAGTCAGGAGGTGAGAAACTCGCCACAGAATACCTAGCCTCTGACCTGCTCTTGTTGCCACAGTATCTATGTGGCTGGTCCAGTTTAGTTTCTGGTCAATGGTGACCCCCAGGATATTGATGGTGGGGGATTCGGTGATGGTAATGCCGTTGAATGTCAAGGGGCGGTGGTTAGACACTCGCTTGTTGGAGATAGTCATTGCCCGGCACTTGTGTGGCGCGAATGTTACCTGACACTTATCATCCCAAGCCTGAATGTCGTCCAGATCTTGCTGCATGCGGGCGTGGACTGCTTCATTAGCTGAGGAGTTGCGAATGGCACTGAACAATGTGCAGTAATCAGCGAACATCCCCATTTCTGACTTTATGTTGGAGGGAAGGTCATTGATGAAGCAGCTGAAGAAGGTTGGGCCTAAGACACTGCCCTGAGGAACTCCTGCAGCAATGTCCTGGAGCTGTGGTGATAAGATCATAAGAAATAGGAGCAGGAGTAGGCCATTTGGCCCCTCGAGCCTGCTCCGACATTCAATAAGATCATGGCTGATCTAATCTTGGCCTCAACTCTACTTTCCTGCCTGTTCCCCATAACACTTGACTCCCCTGTAGCTCAAATATCTGTCTATCTCCGCCTTGAATATGATTGACCTCCAACCACCACAACCACCTTCCTTCGTGCTAGGTGACATCTTAGCACACTGACATCTTAAAAAGCTTTCACAGAGCAAATGATCCCAACACAACCTAGCCAGCATGCTGCATAGTCAGTTACTAACACACAGGATGGGCTGTAGGTTGGTCTTATTATGTAGAATTACATAGAATCTACAGCACAGAAACAGGCAATTCTGCTGAACTGACCTATGCTGGTGTTTATGCTCCACATGAGCTTCCTCCCACTCCTCTTCATCTAACCCTATCAGCACATCTTCATTCCTTTCTCCCTCATGTGCTTATCTAGCTTCCCCTTAAAGGCATCTATGCTATTTGCCTCAACTACTCCTTGTGTTAGCGAGTTCCACATTCTCACCATTCTTTGGGTTAAGAAGTTTCTCCTGAATTCCCTATTGGATTTATTGGTGACTATCTTATATTGATGGCCCCTAGTTTTGGTCTCCCCCACAAGTGTAACTTATATATGCCTTGAACAGACAACACTTCATGCTAACTTTTCTGCTTGCAAGTCAGCATGGTATGTAATGTGAAGGAATTAACTTAAACTGGAGGAGGGCCCAGAAATTACAAGCTCTTGAATCCCTTTGAGGAGACTACCCTGGATACCCCGGCCTATAAAAGAACATTAAGGGAGTAGAGAAAGGTGAAGCCAGATGTCTGCCCTAAGCTCAGGGCGGGTACCAACCTGCCTGGGTATGTCTTGTCCCTCTACCCATCCACTCACAAACAGGCATACACACAACCACAAAAACACAGGATCTTGCAAGTTTTGTTTCAAGGTGTCTGTTAGAGCCAACTGTCTAACCTAAGTTCCTCTTCTGTAGTTCTTGAAGAGCAGCCTCTCAGCACTGCTAGTGACCTAAAACAATGCAGCACCTCACAGTCCAGTGTCTTTCTCATTAACATTTACAAGCACCAGCACAGCAACAAACACATGCCAGATGCAATTAGTGAGCTTGAGGAGAGTTACAGTGCACAGGTGAAGAGGAATAAGAAGTGGCAGAGGAGGAACAGGAACCCACTGCCCAAATGGCCACATGAATGCCATTAATGGCCCTGTGTACTTTGGCAAGTGTAGTAGTGCAGTGACATTGGACAACTGTGTCATGCTATTCAGTGGGAAAGAAAAGCAAAGCGTTGGTCTGCTCAACATGAAATCAGTCAGTTGTTTAATATGACCGTGTGCAGAATATTTGTTGATACTGCAGATGGTCTGTATGCTGGCTTGAAGGAGTTAGAGAAAAAAGTTGATGGACGAGGTGACACTGATTGCCATTGGCAGTGTTATCTCCATGGTGCAGGCTGATAACTCAGGTCTCCTTGCAGCAGATGGCACATTTTCTCAGCTGGAATTAAAATCTGTATTCTAGAAGCCACATTAAAGATCATGGTCTCAAATGTTTGTGGCTCTACCTGCCAAAACTTCAACAGAATAGCTAGAAACTAGGCTTGGATAGTTACACTGGGTCCCGGCTATATATCGGGGGATTCCTCTGTGGTCTGCTGGGGGCAGAGACTCCACCTACCCCAAGCATTGTATGGAGGTATGGAGCCAGGGCAGAGACTACACTGGCAGTTTCAATGTTCCAGGTCTTCAATGGGACCCATGGTATGGCCAGCGGAGATATACCAGGTCAGACCAGGCAAACCTCCCTGACAACTGGCATGGCCTGGGCTCCTGAAGAAAATGTCCTAATTTTTTTTCTGTTCAGATTTTTCAGAGGCTATCTTACAAAGGGAGCCATGGAGGCAGCTTTCTGATGATTCTGGGAGGAGGTAGTTATTCCAGACAAACCTTCAGATGGACCTTCTAGCCTCTTCACTGGGCAGGTGCCCTAAATGTGCCACTAGTGGCACGATCACCTGCCATTGGGATGCTAATCAGGAACCATCCCCATGACCCCGAAAAGTCTGCCGCAGTCAGAGGCAGAGATTCCTGGTGAGTGCAACTAGGCACACGCAGAGTTGAGCCCGTTTGCAGATTTTCAGGATCTCACTGTTATAGGGCCAATAATACGATAGTCGGCATCAGCAGTGCAGCTGCTCATCAGGCGTGAGGGAGCCGTAGTATTGGGCGCTGAGGCAGGGGCCTGCTGTTCCCTCAGTGCACATAATGCATTTGGCAGTCAGGCAGTGCCTGTGGCACTGGGGGCCTCTTTCTCCTTGGCATGTGCCAGGATCATTAAAGCACTGACATTTCATTTAATTTAGCTGATGCCCACAATGCGATCTGAATGTCTGAATAGCACTGCAGCCAATCAGTGCCCACATAAAATGGTTGCTGGCTGGAAGACCCCTTCAACCATATTGGATCCTCGTTCTTAAAGGGAATCTGCTTGACAGCTGTCACAAGTAGATGATGTCAGGAAGACTGAATAGATAGCTGCTAGGGGGCCAAGGCTATTCACTGGAACCGTGGTTCATGATTCGCTTGCACAAGACCATTAAGGCACACCTGAGTCTTGGTGGCATAGACGATCAGGATGCCAAAGCAGAGTATTGGTCAATTAGGGAGAATCTTGCAGTACAACCCAGTTAGGTGAAAAAAAATTATTGTAGCCTGCTGGCCCTTACACAAAGTAGGTAAAAGAAGAGAACCAGCTTCCACAAGTGGTAGGTGTGGCTACCAGTCTAGAACTGCAAGAGATGGCTGTAGATCCAATGGTTCACTCAGTAAGAGTCTTAAGACAGGCTCTAATAAATGACAGTCAGGTGAGTTCTGATGAAAGGTCATCTACCTGAAACATTAACTCTGTTTCTCTCTCCACAGTTGCTGCCTGACCTGCTGGGAGTGTCCAGCATATTCTGTTTTTATTTCACATTTCCAGCATCCGTAGTATTTTACTTTTGTTCTAATAAAATGACATCTTTGGTGAGTACCTTTAGCATGTAATGCACAAGTCATTTGCACATGTGCCCAAAAACAGAATCCCCATCATTGCCCTCAGCCTTACATCCCAAATAAACTCTCAGAACACATCAGAGTTCCAGTTAAACCAAATTTAAATCACGTAAACAGTTGGGAGGTGCAGGTTTGTTTCATCCCAGTGCTTCCCATTTGTTATGGTGAGTGGTAAGATGGAGCATTGCAGCAAGGAAGATCGAGAAGAGCGTTGGTGCGATGACACAGCCTTGCTTGACCCTGGTCTGTACGTGAATTGGGTCTGTGGTGGAACCGTTGGTCAGGATCACGGTTTGCATGTCATCGTGAAGCAGGCAGAGGATGGTGACAAACTTTTGAGGGTAGCCGAATTTGAGGAGGACACTCCATAATTCCTCACAGTTGACAGTGTGGAGTGGAGCTAATTTACAGAACAAATGGGAAACTGTTCAACATCCGTCGCCTCCAGTCCAGATCCAAGGTCGTCCCATCCTCTGTCGTCAAATTACAATATGCAGACGACGCTTGCGTCTGCGCTCACTCGGAGGTCAAACTCCAAACCATCGTCAACATCTTTACCGAAGCATATGAGAGCATGGGCCTTACACTAAACATCCGTAAGACAAAGGTCCTCTACCAACCTGCCCCCGCCACACAGTGCTGCCCCCCGATTATCAAAATCCATGACTAGGCCTTGAACAACGTTGACCACTTTCCACACCTCGGGAGCCTACTGTCAACAAGGGCAGACGTCGACGACGAAGTCCAACACCGCCTTCAGTGTGCCAGTGCAGCCTTCGGTCGCCTGAGGAAGAGAGTGTTTGAAGACCAGGACCTCAAACCCAGCACTAAGCTCATGGTCTACAGAGCAGCCGTGATACCCGCCCTGCTGTATGCCTCAGAGACATCAACCATGTACAGCAGGCACCTCAAAGCACTAGAGAGTTACCACCAACGCTGCCTCCGCAAGATCCTGCAAATCCATTGGCAGGATAGGCGCACCAATGTCAGTGTTCTTGCTCAGGCCAACATCCCCTTTGACCACGCTCGATCGGCTCCGATGGACGGATCACATCGTCCGCATGCCCGATACGAGACGCCCAAAACAAGCACTCTACTCGGAGCTCCGGCACGGCACGAGAGCCCCAGGTGGGCAGAGGAAATGCTTCAAGGACATCCTCAAACCCTCCTTGAAAAAGTGCAACATTCCCACTGACAACTGGGAATCCCTGGCCCAAGACCACACAAAGTGGAGGAGAAGCATCCGGGAAGGCGCCGAACACCTCCAGTCTCTTCGCTGGGAGCAAGCGGAAGCCAAGCGCAAGGAGCGCATGTCAACCCAAGCACCCCACCCACCCGCCCCTTCAACCACCGTCTGTCCCACCTGTGACAGAGACTGTAGGTCCCGCATTGGACTCATCAGTCACCCGAGAACTCATTTTTAATGTGGAAGCAAGTCATCCTCGGTTCCCAGGAACTGCCTAAGAAGAAGGAGGAGGTGAGTGGTCTACATCTTCTACTTCTTAACCGTGTGCTCATCTGAGTGCTTCTCCAGTGGGAGGAGGAAATGTCAGTGGCTGCCTCTGGGGTTGGAGGTGGTCCATTACCTCCTGGGGCTGGGTCAGAAGATTAACCTACAACTAGAGGTGCCAAGGACATTGCTGGGGTGACTGCCTGGGCCTACAAACTGACTGGGGCAGCTGGTTAACACGGATGTGGTATTGCCCTGAGAGACATCTCCCTCATCCATGCCAGGTCTTGCCATTTCTTGCTGATCATGCGCTCAGCCTAGAAAACTGTTGGGCAACAATGAAGTTGTTGAGGTTCTGTGTTATGGGGCTGTCTCAATCTGATTCCCCAAGATGGTGAATCCAGACCAGACAGACTGCCATAGATTGCACACCAAAGTCTCTGGAGCCAGTTACAGCTGAAGTGTACTCCACCTGCCCTGAACTAAGAGTCGTCCATATTTTCAGGTTCTCGTCATTACCCTAGGCCCACCTCACTCCAGGTACATGCTCGTCCCCTGGCAGGGCCTTGTTCCTGGAAATGGATGCAGAAATGCATCCACTGAGGTCTGCAGCAGTGGTAATGACTGCCATCTTGGGGGTCTGCTGGCTTCTTGTTCCCTTTTTCTGTCTTTGACAACTTGGTTCTCTCTCAAATGGCTTTATTATCCTACCTACATGTTGATCACTGTTTATGTGAGACAGAATTTCCTGATATTGGCCCTAAATTTCCCTTTCAGCAGTTTGAACCTGTGACCCTCTTGTCCTGCTGTTATGGTTTAACTTGGAAGTAGAATTCCAGATTCACATTTTACTATCTGATACCCCTCGATGAGGCCTCTACTCTCTTGGTAACTGGAATTAGGTACAGTACTCGTGGTGTGATCTGGCCGCGCACTGTGCAGTTAAAGCATGACTTCCCCCAGTATGTATTCTACCATTTTGGCTGTACAGTGCAAGGCTCTATTTGCTTTGTTGATTGCTGAAATCCTCGATGAGGCTCTCCGTTAGAAGCTGCAACACCTTTGGTGCGATTGCCAAGTCTTAGCAACTAAAGGATTGCTCTAAGATTGGAGTTATACAATGTAATTAAAAAACATCAAACTACAAAACGGAGCCACATTTAATGGATTTCCAATGGTAAACTTTGCTAAAGTTGAATTAGATTATTAACAAAATTGTTCCTTTCAACGCTTCCCACTTTAAATTATTATAAATTCCAGTTCCCAAAGCTGTGATAAATTTACAAATGAATTATCAAATCAAGTACCTAAACAGACTAATCCTGAAACGTGTTTATGCTGTTTATTAAACATGTTGGTCACTTACCTTCTAAGGCAGAAGAAGGCAATTCCACAGATTATGCTTATAACAACCATAACTGCGCCCCCGGCAACAACCATCAAAACTATCTGCGACTTGACTCCCAAAGCAGGGTTTCCAGATCTTGTTAAAGCCTCTGAAGAAAGTAAAATCTAGGTAGTAGGACTGTCTGACCAGAAAATGGTGAATGGAAAGCAAAAAAATACATAATGGCTCCACTATAGTTAACAGCCCCAAATTTCTTATACGTATCTAAATGCTTAAATGTCTAACAATAACTTGTATTCATATGGAACCTGTAACATTAAAAAGTCCCAAAGCACATATTACTGGATGTGAAATTGGATGCCGAGCCAGGAAGCAAAAGATTAGTAGGAGTGACCAAAGGCTAGGGTGAAGAGATTTTTAAAGATAGATAAAGAGATGCAGAGGCAGAGAAGTTTGGGAGGGCAATTCTAAGAATAGGACCAAGGTGAGTGAAGCCCCTGTCTCCAATGATGGACTGATGGGAAGGGGAAATGCATAGAAGACTGGAGTCAGAGGAACAGAGCATTCAGAAGGAGACACAGGACTGGAGGGGATTGCAGAATTAGGGTAGTGCAAGGCCATGGAGGGACTTGTAGCCGAAGACAATGATTTTAATTGGAAAGCACTGGGGGTCAGAGCGCCAATGTAGGTCAGCGAGCAAGGGGTGACGGGCAAGTGGGACTTCATGCATGACAGGCTTCGTGCAGCAGAGTTTCGGACTAGTTGGGAGTTTATTGACGGTGGAGGAGAGCTGATCAGCATGAAGAGTATTGGACTAGTCGATGGTAAAGAAAGTGGGGCCAGAAATGCGTGGCTGTTTCGGCACACTCCCACTGTACATCAAGCAGGAATGCAGCCGAGGGGCCAAAATTTAAGTCCGGACCTAGATATGCTGAGTTCCAGCCTTCCTTGCCAGTTTCTGCTGGGTGGAGCCTCTGTATACCTCAAACAAGGGCTTAGGTATAAGAAGGAATGTGTCTGGGGGAGGGGGCTCCTAGACCAGGGGTTTCCTCATCCCCTACTTGGCAGACCGTTGATGGGCTAGGATGCCAAGTGAAAACAGGCATACTGCCTGCCAAAACAATGGATGTGGATGATATCAGCAAAGGACAGCATGTTGATAAGGAAGAAAAGGGAACACACGACAGATTCTTGAGAACCCTGGGGAAGATGGTGTGGGAGAGCAAAGGAAAGAGAACCCATTGCTGGAGATATTCTGGCTGTGTTCAGATAAGCAGGAATGGAACCTTGCAAGGGCAATCCAATGGAGCTGGGTGATGGAGGAGAGGCATTGGCGGAGGATGGCACGGTCAATCGTATTGAACACAGTGGAAAAGTTGAGAAGGACGAGGAGGGATTTGCTAAAAAAAAATGTAATTAATCAGTCATTCAAATTAACAATTTAAATAAAACAGCACAGGAGCTGTTTTGGTTGCACAATTTCAATTTGAATTAACACAGAATTCGAATTAAGCAACTTTTTTGAAGGGGAGAGGGAAGGTGACTGAGAAAAGAGAGGTATTGATGATGTCAGTTTTAACACGGGGCCAGGAAGGGGAATGAGTGGTCAGGAATTGAGCAGGGAGTTGAGTTAAAGAGCTCACATCATACTATTTCCATTCAGATTGGCCAGTTCTAAATAATCCTGGTCTGTTCTGGTTTGGGACTTTTTGGGGGTGTTTTAGAAACATTTCATGTGGTAGGGTGGGTGCTAGGCTGTTGTGTCGAATATCCACAGTGTGGTATCCTTCACAGAATCCTGCTGCTCACTACTGGGTTTGAAGCTGTTTCTATAACAATCCTGAAGAGTATTAATCCAGGTTCGCACATGAACAAACCCTGGTCAGTTCTCTTTTAAGCTGCCAGCTTGGGAAATGGTACCAGGACACCAGATGCTGGGACACAGTGCCATCTTCATCTGTATGCAATAATTCACCTGAGCCTCAAACCTGCAATTGGCCATTAACGCACATATAAGAATCACGGCTATCCTTCAACCTAATTATTGATGATCAAAGAGTGCAATGAAAATAACCAGATATTCATATAAAGTTTTTTTTGTTAAATTTTGTATGAAGTACATTAAGGTTTGTTCTATATACTGTTCAGTATATTTACTCATTTATCCCTTCCATCTATTTGAAAGGTATTCGGTTCCACTCAATCCCAGTCCATGGCTGCAGACTTTTAGCTAACAAAAAGGCACAGTAGGAGGAGGAAATGCAAGATTTTGGGGGAACCAGAGATTTGTCAGTAATCTTTTGATGCCCGGGATTCTGGGTGGGGGAGGGGTGCAGTGCATTTGCTGAACCACTTTCTGAGGCTGCCTTTGAGAGGCACAGAGTATCAGGTGATGTTGCCAAGGAGTCTGGCTGAGAGCTTGCAAAATATATCATGAGTGCCAAAACTGCTCTGGTGCCAGGCAAGATTAGTATGCGGATCTATATTGATGTGTTATATATGGATGTCAATGATAATTCCATAGTCCAGGAATGAAATAATTAACTGGAATGAAAAATGCAGCTAGTAGCCTTGGTCTTACAGCCCACTTTATGGGATATACAATTCAGAATATATCTAAAAGCAAACCCCCGAAGTAACCCACCCCCAACCTCTCAATTGATGTTTTCCGACATATGTTAACAAACATAGCACTTGTGGAAGAATTTGGGATTCACCATCTGTCACTGTGTACCAGTTGCATGCAATGCCTAAACTTTCTATGTGTCATTGGGCTTAACGTCAATGCATTTTAAATTGCTATATTTATGAATTCTTCATACTTCCCCAGTTTAAGAACCATCTTGACATAGGGAACGGCATCAGCAATAGTTGTTTAAATGCAGATGCCTTGTACTATTTACTCCCCCCAACCGCCCCCCCCACCCTTCACTCCATAATGTTGCAAAGAATTCTTAAAAATAAAATTGTAATTTTTCAAAAAGTAATCAGTAACTGGGATCAATCCATGGACAGTAATTTGTCTGCCACTGTTTAATACTTTGCAGTGCGCATGTGTGCAGGAGTTCGCCATCAGATTCTGTGCCGACTACAGCTGCGGCATCCGCAAAATTGCAAGGACTAATATTGAGGCAATGATCCATCTAACTTATTTGGTGGTGTAGATAAATCTTTGTTAAGTGTTTGCAGAGCAATTTCAGGGGCCCTATGCTCCAGCTTATTAGAATTTCATTAATGTAACAGAATGAAAATGGCTTCACACAATGAGGGTAATTTTGACTTTAAAATTCAACAAAATTTGAAATAGGAGAGAATTTATGTTGTGGCTAAATTATTTGTTACTGCAACACAAAAGTCACCTACATCTTCAAAGTGTTAGCAGTGTGAACCAGAAATGTGGAGCTTGTGGTGCAGTGGCAGTCTGTGGGGTATTTTCTTGATAACTTCCACGGTCCCCTATTTTAAATAATAATGCAGTGCTCTCAAAGCCGATTGGTTCATGTATTTGGGAGTATGGAGGCTGGGGGAGAAGCAGGACATCCAGTGCAGCAGCAGAAAAGAGAAGCTGCACAAACTTAAAGGGGCGCCGGTACTGTCTGTGCCTTCCAAAAGCTGTGTTAGGAAACTAGTTATATTAGAGATGGCCAAGGAGAGTGCAAGGGCGAATGCAAGGACCCAGGAATGAGGGAGGATTGCTTCCTTTGGAGAGAGAACTCTTGAGTTAACATTACAAGAGGTGAAGCAAAGAAGGATTGGCATCTTTGGTTTCGGGGGCGCGCTTTCCTCAGAAGGCAACAGTCCAGGAAGAGGTGGTGGAAGAGATGAATTGCAGTTTCTGTGGTGAGGTTGATCTTGGCTTAGATGTGGATGAGGTCTAACACAATGAAGAGGCCACCATCAGCTGCCCTATTCTGGAACCTGCAGATAAAAAAAGTGCTGCTTTTTAAGCAGATAATGCACGATGAGTGAAAATTCTTTTTACAGCCATATATATATATGCCAGAGCCGCTGACAAAGTAGAGTTTCTTGGATATCTCTGAAGAGCACTGTATCAAGAGGCCGTGGATCACCAGGCATGCCGTTGCTGATCTGTGCAACCCACTGCAGCAGGACTTGCTGCCTGCTGCCTATTGCCAATGTCACCACCGCCCTTAAATTATTTCACCTCAGGCTCCTTTCAGGCTGCTGTTCCTCATGTGGGGAACCTTGAGATGCTCGTGCTCAGCGACTCCTAAGCGCTTGAGCCTCTGAGGGCCCGACTGCAGACTGTAGCACTTCGGCTGCCGCTGGGGCAGTCTGGCCCAGCTGGCTTTCTGGCACCTTTGTTGGTATTGGCTGAGGGAATGGCGAGCGAGCAGATGTGCTGACCTCCCGAGAGAGGGCAGCACTTTCTCTGCGCCACTGTCACTCCCACTCCCACTGATCTGCGGGAGAGCATACTGCAGAAGATAAATGACACCTTGAAAGCCCCTAGTCATTACTTCCACCAGTCTCTCTAAGGTGGACGTCTGTCTCTCCAAGACGGAGCACAGCCTCAGAGTCTGCATGGCAGCCGTTTGAACTTTCACCAAAGCTGCAAAGGCTGCGAGCATTGAGTGCTGTTGTGAGGGCCTGGCTGTAGCCTTCCTGGAGGTGGCCACGTTCTTTAGGTAGACTGCAGAGTGCCGATGTCATGCGAGATGAACCACACAGGCTGGAAGCTGACTCCTCCATACTTTCAGCCATTGTGCTGAAACTCCGTGACAGGCCTGCTAATCGCTGGTATAACTGTATGACGCAAGCAGTTTTCTTCTCATTGCTATGCCCCTGAAATCTGCATCTTTGACCTCCTGAGCAGAGCTGGGAGAGGACATTGACTCCGGTGAGCTGTCTCTTCTCTGCCACCAGTACCTGCTGCTGCTCACTCGTGCTGCGTGCATCACCATGTGCAGACAGACCCCTCCAAATCATTCTCTAACCCAGCCAGGGTGCTAGTCTCTGTGCTGGTGCTTGGGAATGATGCAGCATGTGATGGTGCCTCCTCAGATGGATTCTCCTCCTCTCAGGTGTCCTCTTCTACAGGCTATGCCTACTGTGAAGGGCCTAGAGGAAATCGAAACGGAACAAGAGTTAGCACGGCACTTAGAGACTGGACAGTAGCAAATGACAGGCATCACAATGTAACTTGATGTAGTCAAGCTGCCTGATAGTGTGTTTTTCTCAGGTTCATGCAGGGGTGCAAGTACTAATCAGAGTCCATGTTCAGAGAAGACCCCAACCTTGAAATATCCTACCTTGACATCTCTGGAGAGGCCACTGATTTCCAGGTTGGAAAGTTGCCCCACCTCGGAGAGGTTCATGATGTTAGCTGGTCCCCACCTCCCCCCGCACCCGCCCCACCCCACCCCACCCCAGTCTTAATGCTCTCCCTTATGTTGTATGTCATTTTCTCCTGCAGAAAGAGAGGGTGAGAGTTAGTGAATGTCTCCTACAAAGGTGTGATAAATGGCAGTTGGAAAGATTACCTGTAAACATCTGACATTATTCTCTGACTATATAAGCTGTGTCTTTATGCATTTCTCCACTTCACCTGACGAAGGAGCAGCGCTCCGAAAGCTTGTGATTTCAAATAAAGCTGTTGGACTATAACCTGGTGTTGTGTGACTTCTTACATTTGTCCACCCCAGTCCAACACCGGCATCTCCACACCATCCTACAAAGGAGAGTGCAGGGGTGTGAGGCTTCTGCTTGTTGCTCAGGTGCTGAGAGCGGAAAGAAGCAAAATGGAATCAGGATGGGGAGATCTTAAATAGAAAGCATGTGTCTGGAGTGTGAAGTGAGGGAGAGGTTAGTCATCCTGCAAGGGCTAGCAAGTGAGAAGAGAGAATGCTGCTAGTGGTGGGTGTGAAGAGAGCAAGAAAGAGGTGAGTGTGAGTTTGTAATGAGAATGAGAACTGACGAAGTGTTCTAGATGGTGAAGGATGTGATGGAGGGGAGGGAATTGTTGAGAGTGATGGACAAGGAGGGAAAGACTGTCACCAGGTGTTCTTGAGAGAGATGGAGAAATGAAGAGCTGCACTCACTCTTTGTACCCATGTGAGGTTATTTAAGTGATTCATGCAGTAGATCCCGGTCCTGGGGGTGACACTCTTGGAGCTGATAATCTCCGCAATCTCTCTCCATGCCTGGAGCACTTAATGTATTGGGATCCTCCTCCCGCTGGCTGGAAAGAGAGCTTCCCTCCTCACCCTAACCTCTTCCAGCAGGACCTCCAGAGAGTCTTCAGAGAACCTGGGGGCCTTGCCTGCGACTCATGTTGACGCAGTTTATGACTCTGCCACTCTAAAGCAAAATCTTCCAGAAAGGAATACTACCTCGCTTTATGAGGTGGATTCAATGCATTAAATAGGCCTCTGGCTGACTCGCTGGAAATTGCGCTAACTGTCGGCTTTCCCGTTGTGTCAGCGAATTGGATAGGAAAAACTGCCCGTGAGAGTATAATGAAGCGTGGGAGTTAAAATACTCCCGGGCTGTTTTCTGGTCCATGAGTGAGTTTTTAACTCATCCCACTACCCACCCGCCCAAAACCCACCTGGAGTTAAAATTGGGGCCCTAGTAAAGGAGTGAAAAAGGATGGACAGATTCCCCTGATTAAGAGTAAGCCATCTAGGCCTAGAGAGAGAGATGGTCAGATTGAGTGATAGTGCTGACCAGAAAAAGTCAACTGCGCCCTCTAATAGGGATAGTGTGGTATATTTTCTTTATTATCTTTCTTGTTCATGAGGAAGTATAGTTAATTGGATTAAGGTGAGATTTGATTTTAACTGTTACATTCACTTGCTGTCTGTAAACTAAAGCAGCGTAACAATTCATACCTGACCTTGACTGAGTAAAGTATTATCAGTCCTCATATCAAAAGGTTGGCGAAGCACACACGAGAGCACGTACGAAAGACACAATATCCAGTTCGGTTTTCAGGAGGGCACTATTGTTATGGCCCGGCTGACAGACACTACTACGTGATAATGTATTGGGTGGGGTAGGTGAGCTTCTGAATGAAAGGCACAGGGCGGGGCCTGTTTACGGGAGTGACCTGCGATGCTGAGCCTCAGAGAATGTCTGAGGCAGACATTATGACAGAGCCCTTTGAGAGTGTCCGAAGCACCGTGCCTAATGTGATACTGGTGTGCTTGTGTACACACAGGAGTCCCCTACCTGTACCTGTGAAATAGTGTTTGACCCCTTCACAGAGTTACAGTCCATCCTGGAGAACATGCCACCTCTAGGGTTATCTGCAGCAGAGACACCCCCTCATGAACAAAGATCCAATTGAATGGCAGAACAGGCTCGAGGGGCTGAATGGCCTATTCCTGATCCTATGTTTCTAAGCATAGCTCTTGATAACAATGTAAGCGATGCCACAAGAGACCTTGGGCTCTAATATCTGCAAGTCAGTTCTGTCCACGTTCACTATGCTGAGGGATGATCTGACAGTATCCTGACACATTGCCTCAACTACCTCATGGCAGACGAGGATCACAGGACATACAGAAGGAATGACCAGCAGCAGGGGCAAATCGGGGAGGGCACTGCATATGAGGCTTTATCCACCGTGGGTATTCAGGGAGCAATTCTCCTACATGAACTTTTCAAAGGAACAATGTATGAGCCTCCTTCACTTCACCGAGGAGGCTGTCACCGAGCTCTGTCACCTGCTGCAGCTACAACCCGAGCATCACACCAGGGCATTGACAGCACTGCCTATGCCTGTCAAAGGTACTGTGGTCCTTAACCTTCATCCCATGGGCTTCTTTCAAGATACAGCAGGTGACATCAGCGACATATTAATGCCGGAACTTCGGGTCCCCACGGGTGAGTATGCGCTGGGTACTCACGCGTAGGCCCAACGAAAGTGCCGGTTTTGTGCATGCATTGTGCGTGCGTGGGAAACCGGAACTTCCGTTCCCTTGAAGGGGTTCACAGGTCAAACGCGTGCGTCGGAGAGGCAGCGCGTATGCCTGGAACTTCCATTTTTTTTGCAGGTTTCTCCGGGAGGGTAAGTCTCCAGGAGCTACGCTTCTAAAAAGCAGTTGCAAGGCCTGCTTTTAACAAGGTAAGTGAATTAAGTAAAATTTAAAAAACATTTCCACAGGTTTATTATTTTTAAATACTTTAAAGAAAGGTAAGTTTATTTTTAGCCCCATTAGAAACTGTAATTAATTTTTTCAAAAATTTAAATTATTGTTTAAAGTAGTTATTTTATGTAATTTATAGTTATTTTAAAAATGTGATTTAAAAAAAAATTATTTGAAGTTTTAGTTATGTTTTGGGGCTGAATTGTATTCATAGATTTGACAGGTCTTCCTGTCAAATCTATGAATACAGATTCCCTGCTACCATTGGCTCTCCATGGCCCACATGATCCCAGGGGACGCTTCAAACTAACTGCGCCCCTGGGATACGCAAGCACTGCGCGCCGGCAGTTGGAGCAGGCCCAGGATCGGAATCCCACGGGGGCTCACAGCACAATGGCCGGCACGCAAGGTAAGTGCAGGTCGGAGGCTTGCACCCGCGGGAAGCCTCCGACCCGAATTTCTGGGCCGTTGTCAGGAACTCGGAACAGATACAAAGCATGCCTACAACGAAAGCCATGCCGCCACCAGAAACATTATCGAACAAACATTTGGTGTGCTCAAGCAAAACCTCCGCTGCCTAGACCATTTCGGCGGAGCTTTTCAGTACAGTCCTGAGCGAGTATCCAGATTTGTGGTCATCTGCTGCATGTTCCATCACTTCACCATATTGAGGGATCAGCCCTTAGCACCACTTGGGCACAACAAGTGCAGCAGGAGGAGGAGGAGGAAGAACAAGTGAGGTATTGACTACCAGCCCCCAGAGCTCTCAGCGAGCAGCTTATCGAAGAGTGCTTCCCCTAAACCATCCCCCCATCCCCAATACACCAACACTCCCACAGTCCTTAACATCACCGCTCTCACTACCAGCATGTGATTGCCTTCCTTCAGTTCAGCCTTATGGGTCTTGCCCTCGCTTCACTACAAATACAAACACCAACACCAAATCGAGAGCAAAAAACAAATTCATCAAACAATTCAATTTGATCTTTAACCAACAGTGAACAGAAATAATTAAGGATCATCCTTGTGCAAGCCCTTAGTACCTGTCTTGCTGACCTATCCTCGTGCTCCTACAATATGTTTTCCCAGTGGCTACAGCTTGGGAGATGGAAGACGTCTGAGGACAGTTCAAGTGACAGTAATGGGCGACCTCGAGCAGTTGTGGGCTTTAAGAGCCCAGTTACAGACTGCATCATCTCAACATTGGCTGGGACAGTCTGGCCCAGCTGGCTGTGCAGCACTAACAAGGGCACTGGCAGAGTGGTTGGCGGGGGAGGAGGCATGCTGTCATCCTCAGAGAGAATAGCAGGAACCTCTCCCATGGAGTCAAGGCCAGGCTCCTGGGACTGCACCTCCGCACTCCTGTGGCTCTGTGCGAGAAGAGAGCGCAGGACTGACGTGATGCTCTGGAAGCCCCTGTCAACAGTGACCCACAGTGTTGATGGAGCTGACCGCTTGGTCCATACTGGACAGAATGATCTCCATGCTTTGCTCGAGGTGTTGACACAAGTTGGACTCCTCCATGCACTGCAACATTGCCCGGTATATGCCCATCAGCCTTCTTCGGTAGCCTGGATCCGTGAAGTCAGTATTTGAGTCCTCTGCAGCAGAGCTAATAAATGATCTTGCCGTCCGATAAGCTGGCACCTGTGGCATCCTATTCCCCTGCCCTTGTACCCGGTGATTTACCATGTGAAGACCCCTCCACTAGACCAGCCTCTAAAGTACGCCTGGTGCCAGTCTCTGAGCTGGTGCTTGCAAGGGTGAGATCGAGTGGAACTGCAGCATCAGGAAGGCTGACTCCTCTTCCTGAAGTGGCAGAGGTATTTCCACATCTTCAGCTCCTGAAATGAAAGCGAGGAAGAAGGGTTAACTTTTAATGTGAAGGAAGAGCAGAGAGAGAACTGGCTGGTGAAAGCATCTGCAGTTTGTCATGCAGAGTAGAAGTAACAAGGAAAAGGAACATGGCCCCTGCCCATGATGCCCAGCAGCTTTCTTTCAGAGGGTGAGGGTGTGCAGGTGGACACAACTCCTCTGCTGGCAGCCTGCTGTCTGGAGTTGTGGGTGACCTTCTCCTGCAAGAAAGAAGGACGTGTGTCAGTGACAGTTTTGTAAGGTGTTTAGAGAATGTGGCTGCCATGGTGGAATAGCTTGTATGTGGTGTGAGGTGAGGATTGGAATAGTGGTGAGTGTGTGAGTGTGAGGAGAAAGAGGTGTAGTGAAGTGTGGTGCAGTGATTGTGGGAGAGTGAAGGGATGCAGGGGAGGGGAGTACTGTAAGTAGTGAGGCTGGAGGTCGTGGAGGTGTGAGCAGCGAGTAAGTGAGCAGTATTGTTACTTTGACAGCTCTGGTGAGGTCATTGAAGTTCTTTGGCATTGCAGCCTGGGAGCTAAGCTCCTTATATTGACTTCCTCTGTGATGTTTTCCCATTGACGGCAGTGTTGTTGCCTAGACGTCTTTCTGAGGGGGGCAGGATCTCCCTCCATTTTTCGAACCAGGGCATCCAAGGAAACATCGGAAAACCTTGGTGCCATCTCAGTGCTTGCTGCAGCCATTTCGGTGTACAGAACTGTCTCCCTGTGCACCTCCCCTTTAAGAGGTGCTGGCTGCCTTTAATTGGCATTAAAGAGATGTCTGAGATCTGAACCCTGCCCCCCCCCCCAAAACAGACATGCAGCCAATGAACAGCGCGAGAAGCGCTGGTTACACGCCGGACTCATGAGCACGTGGCATGAATATTATGTGTTGCCTGGGACAACACTAACAGGCCCATGCAGTGCATACCCTGACCCCAATCAAATTTCTAGGCCCTAGATTCTGAAGGGTAGAAAGTCAGGTTACAATTGCACATGTTTTATACTGGCACTCAAAGATGCTGTTACTTTCAGGCAAAACCAGTGGAAAATGTGAGGGAGTGAAACCCTGCCTCTATTTACATATTTTTGTGAACTTTAATGAGGTTAGTGCTCTTATTAATGCAAGCTCTTGAACCTCCAGTTGGAAAATACCAGATCCTGCCTTATTTGCAGTGCACCCACTCTGCTCTGAGATTTCCACTCGCGCCGCCCATACTGTCCATGTGCATATGCATCACCACGGTGTCACAATGGAAAATCTCAAGACCAGCATGAATGTCACTTGTTTCAAACTGGAATTTCAGGAAGGTGATGTCACAGTGCCGAGGTAGAGTGGAGTCCAGGTTCAATTCCCAACATTGCTGAATTCCTGATCACGGGATCCTGTTGTGGGTAAAGGACAAAAATAGGAGGAGTCTATTCTAGCGCAAATTCCGACAGTTTTCTTAGAATTGTGTCCAATTCTGGGTACCACACTTTAGGAAGGATGTCAAGGCCTTAGAGAGGGTGCAGAGGAGATTTACTGGAATAATACCAGGGATACGGGACTTCAGTTAAGTGGAGAGACTGGAGAAGCTGGGGTTGTTCTCCTTAGAGCAAAGAAGTTTAAGGGTAGATTTGATAGAGGTGTTTAAAATCACAAAGGTTTTAATAGAGTAAGTAAGGCGAAACTATTTCCACTGGCAGAAGGGTCGGTAACCAGAAGACACAGATTAAAGGTAATTGGCAAAAGAACCAGAGGCGACATGAGGAGAAATTTTTTGCGTAGCGAGTTGTTATGACCTGGAATGCACTGCTTGAAAGGGTGGGGGAAGCAGATTCAATATTTACTTTCAAAAGGGAGTTGGATAAGTACTTGAAGGGGAAGATTTTGCAGGGCTATGGCGAAAGCAGGGAAGTGGGACTAATAGGATAGCTCTTTCAAAGAGCCGGCACAGGCATGATGGGCTGAATGGCCTCCTTCTGTGCTGTATCATTCTATGATTCTATGAATTGGCCTGACAGAAGGTCAACTGCCTACTTTCTAGGTCAGGAAAATAGAGAGATTTCATAAAAATGTAGATATGGATAACTGGATATTACATTTCAAGGCACTCAGTGACATGGCAACATTTTGAAAAAATATGACAATAGTTTCAGTGAAATACATTAACTACAAGACTTTACACACAAAGAACTGTGCTGTCAGTAAGCAAGCATCACCCATAGTGTGTGAGATCCTGGCAGCTACTGAAAGGCCAGGATGGTTTGCTGATAGAACACTTTACAATACAGTTACAAAAGCAAAATTCTACTTCAGATTTTCTTTCTGGGGATAGTTGGAGGCGTGTTTATATTCCCAAATAATTAAAAATATCTCAAAGCATGTTTAAAGAAGAATATTTATTTATAAAAATCATGGGCAGATAACAATGAGATCTTAAAATTAATCACTATGCTTTGTAACTGTTTGATTCTAAAAAGGGTTCCTATTGATGACAGACAATTGTCACATGCACACCTTCTGAGCTCGGCTAGGGTGTCAGGGTGAGGCACCTAGAGCAGATCAGCCATCTCTTAGTGCTCGCAGACAATTGTTAAAGGTCAGTTACAGAGTGACAATCTGTTTCCTTTCAACCAGGGGGTGGTGTGTACTGGGGTTATGGTAATGTAGTGGTTATGTTACTGGACTACTAATCCAGAGGCCTGGACTAATAATCTAGAGTTCAAATCCCAACATGGTATCAATAAAAGTGACCATGAAGCTATTGGATTGCTGTAGAAACCCAACTGGTTCAATAATGTCCTTTAGGGAAAGAAATCTGCCATCTGGGCGATATGTGACTCTAATTCCACACCAACGTGGTTGATTCTTAACTGCCCTCTGAAGTGGCCTAGAAAGCCACTCAGTTCTAGGGATGGGCAATAAATGCTGGCCTTGCCAACGACACTCACATCCTGAGAATTATTTTTTTATAAAGCACAATGGAATCTAAAAGAATGAAAATAGTAAAGGGACAGTAAAATTAAAAAAGGGAAATATTCACAGCAAGATTCCCTCTTTAAACACTAGTCCTTCACTGCAGCACTGATACACAGTGCGCTTGAATACAATGTGGATTCTGCAATGCACTTCAAACAATAGAGAACACATACAAAAACACCCTCTCTGTACATTCCTTTATTGTAAGTACAAGGGTTCATCTTACTCCCAAAGAAAGAGTTATTGTCAAAAATTAGCTACAATCCCGAAGGGAAAATGATTGCTGCTTCCCAGAAGTTATTTGGAAGTAGGTATAGGATGACACAATGTCTGGATGTGAGTAATGTGACAGTAATTCAATCAAGTAGCTGTGATGATCTCAGAACCACAAAAAGAACTAATCTCTTTAAATTCCTACCAGAAATTTGCTATTATATATTTTTTTCAAAGGAATCACTTTTTTTACTGTTTATTTTAGCCTTTGTGCACCGGTTGCATTGACACAGTACAGATGACATGGGATAAGTATACATTACAGGAACATGGAATGGGGGGGGGGGCGGGTACGGTGCATGAGAGGCCCAAAATGGACGGCGCATCTGGCAATTCTGAAGGAAGCGAGCCGGCTGATTTTAACTTAAGGGCCACATTTGAACAATTGGGACCGGTGTCCCGCTCGAAGACGGTGGGGGCGATGTCATGGCCAGCGGGCAGGAGCAGTAACTGAGGTGGGAGCCGGCCACCTCTGGGGACCTGAGAGAACGAGCTCTGGCATAAAGTAAGGGCTGGTGGGGGGGGGGGAGGGATCCAAAAAAGATGCTGGTGTGGGGAGGGAGAGGCAGGGCCGGGGCAAGAAAGGCCCGACGATTTCTTCCTGCTGTTCCGAAGATTCAAAAATTTTACATAAGTTGGCCTCTTCTGGCCACTCTGCTGCATCCCGCCAGGTTTCTCTGGCAACTTTGACACCAGGTGGGCCTCCACAGAATCATCATAAAAATCACCTCGAGGCACCGGTGACGTTATCGGGCTGTGACCTTTACATTTAAATGAGCCCCTCATTTGCCTGCAGAGGGGCATGTGGCTGACTTCAAAGTCGGTGAAGGTAATATGTCACCAGGCGGGAACAGTGTGGCCTCAGTGTGGATTCGGCCTGATCTTAACCCTCCCTCGCACCATTCTTGCTGGGCAAAGTGGGGTTAAAATTGACCCCAACATGTCTAAATAATATAACTAGTTATAGCAGCAAATCACTAGAAAATACTCTATGCGCTAAACAGTATGACCAATGTAGTCTTTCCTTAATACATACCAGTATTAGTATATACTGAGTACTTTACAGATGCCACAACATCACCTTCAAATAGCGTGTCACACTGGTAAGCTACAGGCTGGTCTTCTTTTTCAACGTGGATGGTGGGTTGATCTTCTTTGAGAATAATCGGCTCCTGGCCAGAGGTGAAACCGTCAGCTTTAAACAGAGCTGGTACAGACAATCAAAGATATAAAAATACACATGTCTCAACCTGGCACCTGCCTCCCACCCAGATGGCTTTGGATGTAAGCCCCAGGACTACCTGTCACTCAAACTCTCCTGTCACCGTGGTGAGTGACTGTTGCAAATTTGCAACTGGAGGCCAGATGGGCTGTCGTGCCGTGGGCGAACGCTCCATCTCAGGCAGTAGGGGAAAATAAATCTGGACAGCTTTCAATACTATTGGCTGGGCCAATTACAATGCGCTACTGATGGTGGTTAGATCAGAATGTCCTAGCCTGATGGCTAGAGGAAGCTGAATGTGATAAGCAGCTCCTGGAGGAACAACACCTATCTTCAAGTAAGGCAGCAAACAATGCTAAAAAACCTCACATTCAAACACCATGTTTGTATCGACACGAGGTGGACAATCCCCTCGGCTAACAATTGGGAGCAACACCACATTAACAAATTTTGCTGCTCTCGCCAGGCTTTCAAATACCATTGGTAGGGAACAACCACTACAGCTTGGGGAATGGGGCAAATTAGTAACCATGCCAACCTACACCCACTTTTCCCCTTTAACGCAGAATGCTATCAGTGGTAGAAACAAGGCAAGTCGATGTTGGTCTTTTCTTCGCTATGATGGATGGAGATGAAACCATGTGCTTCTCACACACTTATTAATAAGCCAGTGGATTTCTGATCTCAGCAAGACAGGTTCCGGATGTGTTTCCTGATGAGCAATTGGGAACGCTGTTTTAGTATCCACAACTGCTGGTAGCTGTAATGCTAGAGCATTGGTTCCTCACTGACTCATTCTCAGGCCCTCCCTTAGGAGTAAATATGCCAGTTTTAACTGGAGTGTCTCGGGAAGGATGATATAACTGCCCCCACCACTCATTGGTGTGACAGTCTTGGCGAAGCTGTCCCTTAGCTGGAGTGTCCCAGCTTCTAGACAAAGGATAGCATGTATGAAGAAACCTGAAGGGGAAGGAGCAGTGGGAGGGGGTGAATTACAATTGGAAGGTAATAAATAAATAATTAAATTTAAAAAATTGTGTTCTTTAATCACAAGTTGAAGTAAGTGTTCAATTTTGTCTGCGGTAATTGTGTAATCAAGTGAAAAAATTAGAAATTGAAATACAATATTTTACTTGTACAGATGCCTAGGAAAATGTTAAACCAGTAGTGGAATCATAGGTTGATTTATAACATGGCAACGATGAACATTTCAGCATGTTTTACGTTGAAATAGGAGACTCAGAGCTCCTTAAAGCACAAAATCAATCCGACTACTCATTTCATTAAATCTGCTAGGAAACAAGTTTCCCAACATTAACATTTGCCCCATGTACAGTGAAGAATAAATTACATTGCTTAAAACTAATGGAGTTTTCTGTACTAAATATGACACCTTAAATTTAGCCATTAAGATGCCAATCTCTTTTTCTGTCAGCTTTCAGGATCAGATAGATGCATTCACTCTTTCACTCTGCTATCTAATAGTCTGCTGAAATAAAGCTATCATATTTACCCCGTGAAGCTTCTACATGTTACTTTGGCTGACCTTGTTCAGACCGATTGAAATAAGGAGCTGAGAAACATTCTTCCGAGTAGCAGTAGTGTGGTATCTCAGTTCAGATACATAGGATTACATAGGATTACATAGGATATACAGCACAAAATAGTGAGCCTCCAGCTGTCGTCCGGCTTCCGAACCGGCCAAGCTGGTGAATTGGTCGTGAAAGTGCCAGTTCTCAGAATGCCCTGTTTTAAGAGGGAGTCGATGACATCTCGAAAATAGGGATGACTTTCTTTGGGAATTGGGTACTGTTTAACAAAGGAGTGGGGCGGGCCGTTAATCGTCTCCTCACCCTCCATTCGACCGCAATGTCATGCTTACTAGTGGCGAATGCATGTAAGTGCGTTTGAATTAATCATTTGACTCGCTCATCTGTGTGATCTGGTGTCTCGTACAAGCAAGTCCTCTTAATCGCAAATACGGAGTGGGCATCCGATATTTCGACCAATTCACTACCTCCTGTCCCGATCCAAATACACCTCTGGTTGTAATCAATAATTGTCCCGTAACTTTCCAAAACATCACTTCCCAATATGCCCCTTCCGTCAGGAGTTGTCATCATGACAGGGTCATCAACATTTAAATCGATCCCGTTTGTGCACATAGTTATCATTTCTCCCTTAAAAGCAGAGGTTGACCTCCCGTCAAAGCCTTGTAATGTCAAGCAGCCCTTGCCCGCCGCAGCATGGCGTTCAGGGTGTAGGGTATGGATGATGGTAACGGATGAGCCGGTGTCAATAAGCATGATTTGTTGTCGGCCCCCCGGTAGAACAACTAAAATTTCCGGTCGCCCGTTAACATCACGTCAGAACCCCATTTCCGACCAAGAGGGGGCCCGTCCCCTTCATTGGGCCGTCGCCTGGGATCCCTGTGGCTGTCGTCCAGCCGGATCCGAGATGGCCACCACCGGATTAGCTCTTGTAACAGGGTAGGTGTTCAGTATGGCTGTTAGTTTACTCATTTCTCTGGCCAATTGATCTACTTTGGTTTCCAGGGGATCAACGGATATTATTGCGGGTGGTGGGGGTAGATTTCCTTGAAAGGGAGGGTACCATTGGCCCTGTCTTCGAGGTTTCTTACAAAATTTAGAATAGTGCCCAGGTCTCCCACAGTTGTAACAATTTCCTTCAAATCGACGTGTGAAGGGGGGTTCAGTGGGCATAATTGACCCTTCTACCACACTAACAGGTTTTTCTACCACACTAAGGCCTAGAAATTCAGTGGGCCTTGCGCCCACTTAGCACCTAAAGAGGTATTTTGCGCCGGCGGGGTGGTAGCGCTGAAATTGACTGCAGCGGTATTGGCGGCGGTAGCCGTTAGCGCTGCGCCAGGACCGATGACGTCATCGGTGTGCGCGGTGGCCCGTAACGCCCCGAAACCGCGCCGATCCCCATATTTATTTGCGCCCGCCTCCTCCGAAGCGGGCACAAACAGCGAACAGAAAACGGGGCCGTCCTGCTGCCATAGTGGGGCGCTTTAAAGCTGAAGGTGCGGCCGGCTGCTTTTTCGGCGGCCGCCTGCCCGCACCTCCTTCCCCGGCCTCCTCCACCCCCCCTGCGGCATTGCCGGCTGGTTTCCGTGGAGCTCGGCACTTCTCCGTTGTGCCGGGCTCTTTTGCCGGCACTCACGATCGGGGCTCCGGCCGTTGCAGGCACCTCCCCCTTAAGAGAAGGGGGAGGCCTGCAGTACCGCAACCTGCCGCACCGCATCGGGTGGCGCTGCGGCAACTAGTGCGCCGATATTCAGTTGCAGCGCCCCAAACGGAGGCGGGCACACCCTAGTATAGCGCCCGCTTCCAAATTGGGGCGCAGAAGACGAATATACGGCGTGCGCTAATGCCTCCCCGCCCAGCGCTAACTTTTGGGCGCAAGCGAGCTGCCCGCGCCCAAATGAATTTCTAGGCCTAAAGGTTTTATTTGGTCTACACTCCTCCCTTGCAAAAGTCCATGCCTGATTGGTGGTCTGGAGTAGCTCAGGCCACTCAGTCACAGGTGAGACCATGTGTCTTAGAGCGTGCCTCAATGAGCTTTGCAAGCCATTCAAGAATTGTTTCTTGAATGGTACCTGGTCCTTCCCTTCTTCATCGGAGTCAGAAGCAACCCCTTGGGTGCCACCATAAACCGTGTAGAGCCTATCACTGTATACAGTGAGTGATTCTACTGGTCCCCATGTTGTTTGATAACAGTTCTTAGCCATATCCATGCTGTTAATGCCTAACTGTTCCTGAATGGACTCCATGACTACTGCCGAGGTAGTGGCAATATTATAAACCAGGAACAGGAGATTTTGCCGTTTCTTGGGGTTGGTGGCAGCGAGGAGGATGCATTTCAAATCAGTGTCCTCTAATTCGCTGTGTCCCCGCTTCCAAGCATTCTATCGAACTTTAACGTCGATGGGGCACTCGGATAGTGTTATGGGGCCTAACTCATTAACACAAGCTTGTACTTCGGCAGTATTGAGGGGAACGGAGCGCTTCTCTGAGGAGGTTTTCTCCCCCTTGCCATCATAGGCCTGGGTTCTAACTATGACACTCACAGGGGCCGACTGCCTCTCCTCATGGATGGAGGACACCCCGGGGTCTCCCCAACCATCATGTCGGCCGTGCTGATATGTCTTGCCTTCTAGTGCATCCCAGTCTATCATTTCTCCTCCTCCTGCTGCTCCCACTGCTGAATAATACGATCTGGCAGTAACAGCAGCCACAACAGCCTGTCGTTTTCCCAGCTTTCCCTCTAGTTCATATATCTTCAACCTACACTGTAGTGTATGTACCCGTCTACCTTTAAGGAAACTATTGTATGTAACCGTTCACCTTTAAGAGAACTACTTTAGGGGTGGCACTACTTGTTGGCTTCTGTATACTGTAATACCGATAGTGACCACACCAGTATATAAGTGTTGTGGCAGGATTGCTGGGGCAGATTCGCCCTGACCTTCGAATAGTAAAGACCTGTTTGTTTGTTACTTCTGAAGTCTGTGTATTTATTAACTGCACAACCCACAGACTTTACAGTGGCGACGAGTCCGATCGTACCCTGCGGCAAGACTACCAAAGCAACGAAGAGCGTCGAAGAGAGGCAACCGCCCTCGTCGTGCTGCTGGAAGAAAACACGAGGCTGCAGCAGGAGGAAGGAGGAAGACTTTAGCAACAAAAGCTTCCATCTACAACAGGCACTGACTACCCTTCTACCACGGTGCGGAGTGAGCCGATCAGCTGGAAACAAGGCGGCTGCAGAGACTGTGAGTAGGGGAAGGTGTAGAGAATATCCGGAGGATAAGGGCTGTGCACTCGACCACGGTCGAGGGGGAATGGAGCCGGTCAGAAAGTCGGGTCCAACGGCGTCGTGAGACAGTCAGACCTCGATCGGCGGGAAAAGCCGGGCAGCGACCGCAGCCACAAAGCGCTGAGACTGGGAGTAGGCGCGGGAAGAGAAACCCAGCCGCAGCCGGGGGAGGGAAACACCGGTCTGCGAGAGGGCTGGGAGGCGAACAGGAACCGTGCGAGTGGGAGTGAGAGACAGAGCCGAGCAAGGGGAGAGAGACTACGCGAGAGCCAGTCCAGCGGCTGAACTGTCCTCCGTTAACGGGGTGTACCCAGCGCCGGTAGAGCCGTGCGGGCGGGAGGAAAAGACAGAGCCGAGTAAGGGGAGCTGTGCGGAAGCCAGCCCAGCGGCTGAACCTGTCCGCTGTGGGGAAAGCGTACCCCTTCCACCAGGGAAGAAACGCGGGAAGCCGCCATTAGGCGGAGAAGACGACAGAAGCGGGAAACCGCCAGTGAAGTGGGCGGGGCGAGAAGGAAAGAGCGGGAAACCGCCATTTTCGTGGGAAAACCGCCATCTTAGAAATAAACAAATAAATAAGAATACTTAAAGAAATACTTGTGTTGTACCCAAGGAAAGGAAGATGCCTAAGCGGGCGGACATCAACGAGTTCAATTCGGAGATAGAAGACTGGGCCACGTACGTAGAACGTATTGAGATACATTGTAAGGCTAACAAAATAGCTAAGGATGAAAAAGCTTTAACCTTACTTAACATGATGGGTGCGAAAACATTCGGGTTGTTGAAGCATCTTCTCTCACCAGCTAAACCGGCAGATCAGACTTTCGATGATATGGTAGCAGTGCTGAAGGATCACTTGAACCCCACACCGTTGATGCTGGCTGAACGATTCAAATTCTACGCAAGAATGCAGAGGAAAGACGAAAGCAATGCGGAATACTTGGTCGAACTGCGTAGGCTAGCGAAATACTGCCAGTTCGGAGGGAATCTGACAGAGGCACTGCGTGACAAGTTCGTATGCGGATTGTCCAAAGAAGGAACGCAGAAGCGACTACTGGAAGAAAATGACCTCACACTGGACAGGGCTGTCCTCATAGCTGCATCGCACGAAGCCGCAGCGAAAGGAACGGCGGAAATGCAGCTAAAGGCGGCGGCACTAGGGGTGGACCAAATTACTTCGAGCACAATAAAATGCTACCGTTGTGGGAAGACAACACACGACCAGAATCAATGCTGGTTTAAAAACCAAGAATGCAGGAAATGTGGCAAGATCGGGCACATAGCTAAGGTATGCCGGTCAGGAGCAACGCACAACAATAAGGAGTCACCACAAAAATGGTACGGGAAGGTGCAAGAGGTGACTAAGAAGAGTCTGAGGGAACAGAAGTCGGTCTCACACTCCAAATGCAAAGGACTGGACAGTCTGAGAATTCACAACGTGAGCAATGAAGCTGACCGACAAACTATCTGGATAACGCTACAGATTGCAAAGGTCCAAGTAAAAATGGAAGGGGACACCGGATCGGCGTTGACGGTCATGAATAAGCATGACTATAAAAAAAATTTCAAGCATATTCCACTACGGGATACGGAACTAGTACTACAGACATACACGGGGCACAAAGTATTCCCCATCGGAAAGATAGAAGTCAAGGTGAGATACAAGGATAAAGATCATCACCGGTTGGACCTGTATGTATTGCCTGAGGGAGGACCACCACTTCTGGGACGGGAGTGGATCCGAAAAATAAAGTTGGACTGGCAGTCACTAAACACCATGACGGTGGAGTCCGAAAAAGAGGATGTCAAACCTGAACGGTTGTCCAGAATATTGGACGAAGCTAAGGAGGTATTCCAGCAAGGACTGGGAACACTGCGAGGAATTAAAGCAAAGGTTAAGATTGCAGAAAATGCAAGCCCAAAGTTTTTTAAGGCCAGATCGGTACCTTACGCAATACGACCAGCTGTGGAGGCAGAACTGGAAGAACTTGAACGATCAGGGGTTCTGTCAAAAGTGGACTGGAGTGAGTGGGCCACGCCCATTGTTCCCGTCATGAAGTCCTCACCAAGTAATAAGCCAGGGGGACCGGGGAAGATCCGTATCTGCGGAGATTTCAAGATCACTGTGAATCCGGTGCTTCACACGGTACAATACCCGCTTCCGCGGATTGAAGATATCTTTGCTTCGTTGGCTGGAGGGAAGCATTTCACGAAAATAGATCTGGCTCAAGCATATCTACAGATGGAGGTCGAGGAAGAGTCACGCCAGTACCTCACCATCAACACTCACAGAGGCTTGTATCGCTACAATAGACTGGTCTTTGGGGTAGCTTCGGCGCCAGCAATTTGGCAGAGGGCCATGGAACAGGTGTTACAAGGAATTCCAAGCACGCAGTGCTACTTAGATGACATTTTAATCACGGGAAAAGATGAGGAAGAACACCTCACGAATTTGAAACTGGTACTCACCAGGTTGAAGGAGTATGGCCTTCGGGTTAATCGCAAGAAGTGTGAGTTCTTCCAAAAACGGATCTCATACTGCGGTCATGTCATTGACCGAGAGGGACTGCATAAGTCACCTGAAAAGATAGAAGCGGCCGTGAAGGCCCCCGCTCCAGGAAACGTATCACAGTTAAGATCATTCTTGGGGTTGATTAATTACTATCACAAGTTTCTGCCAAATTTATCCACGGTGCTGCATCCGCTGAATGACCTGTTGCGGAAAGAAACACCATGGAAGTGGAGTGAAGAATGCAAAAGGGCTTTTCGCAGAAGCAAGGAGTTGATTACCTCTGAAGAAGTGTTGGCTCATTTCAACCCAGCATTACCCCTTCGTCTAGCTTGCGATGCTTCCCCGTACGGAATTGGGGCAGTACTCTCGCACAGGCTACCAAATGGCTCGGAAAGGCCAGTGGCTTTCACGTCCCGATCATTGACACCCGCGGAGCGAAATTACGCCCAAATAGATAGGGAGGCCCTCAGTCTTGTGTGGGGCGTGAAGAAATTCAACCATTACCTACAATGTAAAAAGTTCACATTGCTGACAGACCACCAGCCGTTGGTGTCCATATTCAACCCAAATAAGGCCGTTTCCACCATGACAGCACAAAGGTTACAAAGGTGGTCCGTGTTACTTGGGGCACACCAATACGAAATTGAGTACAAAAGGTCTAAACAGCATGGAAATGCTGATGGGTTGTCCCGCTTGCCATTGCCGATGGTAGAAGAAGCGAGTATAGTGGACCCAGTAGAGTTGTTCCACTCATCCATAGTGGAGTGTCTACCGATAACAAACTCAATGATTGAGAATGAGACAAGGAATGACCCGACTTTCACGAGTCTATGATGTAACGGTGGAGGGATGGCCAGCACAGAGCGAACCAACACTGCAAGCATTTGCACAGAGGAAAGAACAACTGTCAGTGTGTCGAGGAACCCTGATGTGTGGATCTAGAGTGGTGATTCCACCCAAACTCCAAAAGAAAGTGCTAAAGGAGCTGCACGAAGGACATCTGGGTGGAGTCAAGATGAAGAATCTAGCAAGAGCGTTTGTGTGGTGGCCCGGCATTGATGGAGACATAGAGGAGATCACGAAGAACTGCCTAGGATGTCAGAGGGTTCAGAACGCGCCACCCCAGGCTCCTCTGCATCCATGGGAGTGGCCCTCATCGCCTTGGCAAAGAGTACACATCGACTTTGCTGGTCCATTTATGGACTCGATGTTTCTAATAGCGGTGGATGCCCACTCCAAGTGGCCGGAAGTAATTAAGATGACCACCACCACGACGGAAAAAACCATCACAGTGTTAAGGACTATGTTTGCTCGGAATGGCCTGCCGGAACAGATCTGTTCTGATAATGGACCACAATTTGTGTCCGAAGAATTCAAGAAGTTCTTAAAGAGCAATGGGGTTAAACATTACACGTCAGCCCCATACCATCCCGCCTCCAATGGATTGGCTGAAAGGTTTGTCCAGACCTTCAAGAAGGCCGTAAAGGCCATGAGTAATGAAAACATAAGTCTACAACATAAGGTGGATAGCTTTTTGTTGGCATACCGAAATGCAACACATGCGGTCACAAATCAAACTCCCGCAATGATGTTTTGTAATAGACGCCTAAGATGCCGGCTGGATTTACTAAAACCAAACGTCAGAAGAGACGTAGAGAACCGGCAATTCCAGGGCATGAACGATAGGGTCACTAGATCTTTCCAGATCGGTCAACGAGTTTTGGCCCGGGACTACCGTACTGAGAAATGGCAGCCTGGAACTATTGGGAAAAGGCTGGGGCCGTTGATGTACACCGTGGACATTGGAGACAATATAATAAGGCGTCATGTTGACCAAATCATAGGGTCCGCCACAAATGGGCAACCGACTTCACCACTTTCTCCGGGTAAGGTTGAGACTGAGATACCCAGAACACCTACTTCCGATCTAGTGATACTGGAGTCAGCTGAACCTGACACGGCTTTTCAAGCCGAATCGAACTTGCCAGAAGCACCTCCTAGCCCGCCTGAAATGACGACACCACTGCGGCGTTATCCGGACAGAATCCGGAAACCCCCAGAAAGACTGAATCTATGAACTGTCTTACATAAACCTGTATATATGTTAGAATGTATGTTCACTATGGACTTAGTATGTTGAAAGCTAAAAAGGGAGGATTGTAGTGTATGTACCCGTCTACCTTTAAGGAAACTATTGTATGTAACCGTTCACCTTTAAGAGAACTACTTTAGGGGTGGCACTACTTGTTGGCTTCTGTATACTGTAATACCGATAGTGACCACACCAGTATATAAGTGTTGTGGCAGGATTGCTGGGGCAGATTCGCCCTGACCTTCGAATAGTAAAGACCTGTTTGTTTGTTACTTCTGAAGTCTGTGTATTTATTAACTGCACAACCCACAGACTTTACATACACTGAGTGTGATCCGTCTCTCTATAAGGGCGCTGGAGAGCTTCCCTCAAGGCGCCTCTGGCATCTTGTAAATCATGTGTAAGATCCTCCCTCTCTATCTCACAAGATTGTAACACCTGTTTGGTTTCTTCTAGTTCACGTATAGCGCTTCCTGCCTGGACTGCACACACACGTTCTGTTGTTGCAGAACTACTGCAGCTTGAGAGGTCTGGCTCTCTGAGTCAGTAATTCACTTTTTCAAATCTCCCACCTCCTGGCTATGTTTTTCTTTTGACTCATTGTGTTGTGCTCTTAACTCTTCTATCTCTTTACTTTGTTTCTTACAGTACTCATCATCTCTTTGAGCACAGTAAAATACTGCATAGGCGAGTAGCCTAGTCACCTTATCACTTTAAATTTTTTTTAGATCCACACGTTCTTGAATAAAGTTTATCACTTCATCAAAGGGGACTCGGTCTCCTTTGCATAAACATTCCGTCAATAGTACCTGTACTTCCTCCTCACAGGCACCTCTGTCGAACTTACTCTTGTACGTGTTAACAAAACTTTTATTAGACATCTTGTAGTTTTCTTAACAGACCTCTAACATCTATAACTATCGGCACGCAATTCATGGGCACTCCCCACGAAGGGTTAATCCCTCCCCAAGAGCAGCAGCTGATCAGGAGGCTACTCTCGAGGTCTGGTCTATTACACAATACTAGCCGCTTTGTCTAGTCCCATCTGGGGTGCCCGTTGTGAGTCAGTCAAGTGACCACTTAGAGTTCTTGGACAAGACACAAATAGGCAGCAGCCAGTTTGTTTGAGCAATAGATCAGATTTATTAAGCTTACAGCGAAATCAACACTTAACATTAGGCAATAGTAACGAATAGCTCGCAGCCCTTGGTCTCTGGAGCCCTTCGGACACAGGCAACGTCGTTGCAAGTCTGTTCGTTTTCTTCACAGCAAATCTCTGTGTGAAGCTGTTCTTTGAGTATCGAGGTTTTAATCCATTCCTTATCAACAGTTCGTTTGGTCAGTGTCCATACATGGTCTTTAACAAAATCACCTTTTTTAATTGGTTCTAATGGTCAAAATACCATTGTCACTCAGGTTAAGGCTAGTAACCTGGCCACTCCTTTTCCAGTATATTTCCACTAACTCTGCTCCACTGTTGTGTTATCTTGTTTATAGCTTTTCACCCCATTGGAATTTACTTTATCTCTTTCATTTCATGTCTCCCTGGTACAAAGGCCTTTATACCAAGGGCCCAGATCATTCTGCTGTCTCACTTGTCTTGAGGTATCCAGACTATCTCACTTTAATCTACCAGATAAATACCTTAACTTCTATGATCTCTCTCATTTTATTGGAATTTATACTAATTATCCTTTAAATATTGTTACAATTAGTTTTGTTAAGCGAATTCTAAGTTCTATTCAGCATTATAATATGTTTTTCTTAGCAATTTAATGATTTGACCTTCACTCGCCGTCTGTGGCTGTTTGTTATCAAAACTTATTCAAAACTGCATTTGACTGTCCTTCGCAGCTGCATTTTGGACAAGTCTTAGCTTTTTAGATACTCAGGAGTAATTATGGGTAATATTATTTGGTCAATGGCTACACTTGAAGTCATACATATATGATTCGCATCTACTAAATATCTTTAAATATCAGCCTTTGGTACAAGGTCATTCATCCCAACCAGTCCGTGCCAGCGTTTATGCTCCACTCGAGCCTCCTCCCGTCTTTCCTCAATTAACTCTGTCAGCGTAACCCTCTATTCCCTTCTCCCTCATATGCTTATCCAGCCTCCCCTTAAATGCATCTATACTATTCGCTTCAACCACTCCCTGTGATAGCGAGTTCCACATTCTCACCACTCTCTGGGTAAAGAAGTTTCTTTTAAATTCCCTATTGGATTTCTTGGTGACTGTCTTATATTGATGGCCTCTAGTTATACTCTTCCTCACAAGTGGAAACATTCTCTCTGTATCCACCCTATCAAAACCTTTCATAATTTTAAAGACCTCTATTAAGTCACCCCTCAGCCTTCATAATCATAAGCACAGATTAATGATTGCTGAAACTTGTGTCACACGAGAACAGCAAACATAGGTGCTTCAATGGGGCGTGCCATGGTATCTTACAACATACTTCCCTGCCCACTGTTCCTCATGTGGCAAGTTTGCAATTATTACTGTGCCATTGAGGAGAGGCATTTATCCCCACTGGGAGAGACAGAGAATTGGAGAGCAGATCATCTGCCAAGTCCAGCTCAGTTTATATTTGATACATCTAGATGTTGGTTAAAGTAAAAATGACTCTTCCCCCATCCCATCCTCATTCATTGACATGGAAGTGCATTCTGTGAGCTGTACAGTAATAAAGAAACTTTCTTTTTACTATATAGTTAGCGCCAGGCGCTAATGTCTTTCAACTTTTAAAAAATTCAGGGTTTGCACTCTAGAAAGGAAGTGGAGCACTAAATCAAGCTCTCCACTTCCTTCCTGGAGCGCAACAGGCAGCAGGGGGGCAGTGGGTGAGCAGCGCTGCACAATGGGCCGTGCAGCACTGCCGCGTTGGAAGGCTCCTTCCCTCCCTTAAAGGGAAGGGCCATCGCTGCAGGCTCTGCAAGGGCAAACTTACCTGGTCCCCGACGGCAGCCACGATCCGGCCCGATCAGCCCGATGCACTGCAGCAGAGTGCCGGGCTGATCGATCGCTGGAGAAGAAAACTGGAAAAAAAAACCTGAAACAGCATTTCACAATTTTTTCCACTTACCTCGGCCACCTTGCCTTTAAGTGTCGCCCCCGAAGCGCCCGGCCTCCCGATGAATGCCTCCTGCAACTGCTGGTGTTTTTGCCTGGTGATGCTGCAGGGGGCGGAACCGAAGTTCGGGTTCCGGGCGCTACCGGGGCGATGCGTATGGCGATGGCGTCATGATCTCCGGGCGAAGGAGATCGGGGCGCAACACCATACCGCCGCTGCAAACCTCCCACTGAATATAGTAGGAGTCGATCTTCTCGCGGTCTGTAAGTGATTAGTGCCCCGTCATCGCCCCCGGAGGCGATAATGGGAGGCGCAAAGGTACCCAATTTATCCCCCTTAGTGTCCTAACACATTTTTATCCAAGAATCTTTCAAAATTACCAGACGGAGATGACAGGATATACAGTGCACTACCTCTCCCATGATCTTTTTATGGAGGGATAAAATGCAGAATCATGCTCATGACATCCCACACTCCACAATCCAGATTTTGAGTAAATGTCTGAGTAAATAGCAAGTGTTTTCTCACAGAAAGGGAGAAAATTCAGAGAGTGCATGCAGCCCAAGATGCTCTTGAGCAGCTCCGAACAGTTGGTCACCCCTCCTAGTATCCTGTTCTTCCATTTTCCTCTGATTGCACTTCTGTGAAGCACCTTGGGCTGTTTCCTACATCATATAAATGCAAGCTATTGTATCATAAATACATTTGATCAACATACGTCTTATGTAGCAGCCTTTAAAAAAATCCTCAAATGATAGAGTCCAAAGTCATAATTTTTTTTTAAATTTACTAAGATAATTCCTCCCTATCCCCGTCTACAGTTGAGTCCAAATCAGCAGAACTGGAGCTGCACTCAGCACCTCACCCCAACCCAACCATCCCCCCACCCCCTCATTCCAACCACACACAGACTCAAATCACTATTTTAAGGGACACGTTGACCCATTTAAAATAAATTGATTTTAAATGTGCTAACACCTTCATTAAGATAGTGAAGAGAGGAATGCCGTATCAGCTGCCAATATCACCAATGGTAATTTCATGTTAATGAGAAAGAAAATGAGTTTCAGTCCGAAACCCTAAAGGTTTTTTTTATTTCTCCATATTCTACTCAAAACGTATTTTCGATAAATAAATTCTCCGTCTATTTCCATCTAAAAAGGTGCTTGTCAAACCTTCCTTCTTGACACAACTCACCTTGGAATGCATCGCCGCTTCACCTTCTGCATAGTATCATTGCGATGCAAATGATGCAATGGTTCTTCTGCAAACACTTTTTTCCATGATGGTGATGACACGTGAAGAAATTAATGACTGCTCATTTTGAGTTTTCTTCAATCAAGGAAAGTAGGTAGGACACATTGAAACAGTTCTAACATTGTAAATTTTGAAGAGGTTGTAGAACTGAAAGCACTCAAGACATTTACAAATAAACAGCTTTTTCTACCATTCTTTCTGTTAATAGAGTTTTTCTTTTTGAGAAACTAAGGCGAAGAGCCAAGGATCAGAGAGCAAGGCGCCACCAAAGCTGGAAAGACTAAGAGGGAAGATAAAATAAATCAAGAAGTAGTGAAACGCTCAGCCACTGATAATCAATATACCTGCTTCAACTTCCTTTTAATGAAACACTGGCCATGCTAGTGGATTACTGACTAGATTTTGTTACTGTTTGCATCGATGCTCAGGTGACATGGTGCTATAATCTGCAGTTGAAGGGTGTCTTAACGTTAAAGTGTATTTTTATCCTGCAGCATATCATAAACTGCACCAGCACTGCAGTATGATGTCCTAGAAAATGCATGTTCACGAAACAGGTGTGGCATTTATACATGGGTGAAGTTGCATCTGCACCATGAAAGTATATGATGCAGGCATGGCATATAAGCAAGAACATCTCCAAAGATAAACATTTATTGATCTGGTGGTAGATTTCATCATGAAAATATATCATCCTCAAAAATACGTTAACTTGTTGGAGTAAATGGCAAAGCCCACCCCAACCCTAAAATCAAACAAGTATCATCGGAAGGGTCAAAACGGATCGTGAAATAACTACATTTTAACTTCACTGCAAAAGAAAATGCTGCCTTTCACTATAACAACCAATGTCTGCAAAATGTGAGAGAGTGCCAGGCCTAAGGGTAAGGACATGATAGTCCACACAGTAGCTCTGGAATTCCCTAAACCTCTCCGCCTCGTGACCTCTCTCTCCTCCTTTAAGACGCTCCTTAAAACCTAACTCTTTGACCAAGCTTTTGGTTATCTGCCCTAATATCTCCTCATGTGGTTCGGTGTCAAATTTTGTTTGATAATGCTGTTGTGAAGCACTTTGGGATGTTTTACTACGTTAAAGGCGCTAAAGGCAACAAGTTGCTGTTGTTGTTGTTGCAACTGTGAGAGGGATTCCTCCGCTTAAGAAGCAGGGGCAACAGCAATAAAGGTTTTAGAAGGTATTTGGTGGAAGTTAATACCTTCAATAGTTGGACCACAATACAGGTACCCAACCCAAGATGAAGCCTCTGAGAGAGAAAACTCAAGGGAATGGTGGAGACCTGTAGACCTCTCAAGATCAGAGAGAACTTTTCAGCCAGACAGCAAATATGCGCAAATATTAAACTGTCATAATTGATGCAAATGCATAGCAATCTATAATAACAGCCACAGGATCATCATTCACAATCTAGGTGATGATAAGATGTCATCTGGGACAAAGGGATGGGCCAATTCACCACCACAAAGTCTGAAATGTCTCCTCTGATGTTAGAAGGCTAATTTCCTCTCTACAGTGATCAAATGTAAGAAGAGCGAGGGAACAACAAATGGTTACCTGTGAATAAGATTTCTTGACCTATGACAAAAAGGTTTCACAGATCTAAGTTGGAGGCTGGAAAATTTAGGTGAAGCAGTGAGGGACAGCATACAAAGATCTTGTGTGAAGACATAAAAGAGAGCCTAAACAAGATAAATAAAAGTACTTGCACCCTATCAAATGCAATGCCCTTTTTTTCTTCCCCCGTATCCTCCAGCAGCAAGAACACACTGACCTTAGCAGATTCCACTAGTGGTCCAGAGACTCCTTCTCAGGGGTCTCAATGTTAGGCTGTGGGCGATTCCCGGGAATCTATCAGTAATCCAAGTAGCAGTCATCTACCTAAAAAAATAATGATTCTTGTAAAATCAGTAGACATGTTTGCTGTTAATTGTTATGATTCAGCTTCTGTCCCAATACTTTTAACATGTTCACAGCAAAAAGGCAGCTTCATAAGAAGGCAATGAACCAAAACCTACACACCATGAATAAGGTAGTGTGCCAAATGTAGGAAATAACATGCACCAAGTACAATGCCAGCTCAAGGTTCCTGAATGCTGCATGTTCACACACTCACATAAGGTTTCGAGTATCCCGGGCATTGTGTTGCACATATCTTCTCTCACATTCCTCTTTCCAACATATGTCCCTTTTATATCTAAATAGCAAAATACTGCGGATGCTGGAAATCTGAAATAACAACAGAAAACGCTGGAAAAACTCAGCAGGCCAGGCAGCATCCGTGCTGGAGAAAGCTGCATATAATAGGAGGCAGCGCATGTAGACGGTAGAGATGTCACCAAAGCTGCAACCTTAGACTCACAAGCAGAGTGCCATGGAGATTCTAAGTGTGTGGACAATAGAGTGAGAGAAGCTGATGTCAGAGGGTTCCGCCAAGGTCATAGCTGGTATCCTTTGCTTCTCATTCACTACCTCACATTACAGTAAGTGTAATGTTCTGCAATGTCTTGCCATGTGAAGCAATGTTTCAAGGGGTGTCTTACTGTAAGTATTGCAAATGATGTTCTTCTTCTGTTCCTCGAGGTGCCCAAGAGGAGAAGGTGGCTAAACCCATTGCACAGCCACAACCGAGCACCTCGCCGTACCCTCTGTCACTCACGCCTCCAGTGGCAAGCACCATCACAAATATATCCACCCCAGAGTTATGCCCCAGTTACTGAGCTGCAGGAGGAAGTACTTGATGAAGAGTGAGGAAAGAATGATTGAAGAAGAGCAAGTGCAGATGAAATTGCAGGCAATGCAATCTGTTAGCCAGAGGGCCAGCTTGAGGGCTTGTTTAGTTGTTGATCCCAATGATTCAGACCTCACAAGGCCTGTGCATAAACATAGTTTAATAATTCAACATCCGCCCTTTGTCGAGTCATTTGACAGTATGCCAAAAAGCCTGTGCAGTTTGGGGAAGTCAACAGAGGAGTCCACAACCTGCATCTGTGCAATGCTGCATGACCAATTGATTTAGCTGCAGACTACCATACAGAACATGACCACTCCAAGATCTTTTGCAGCAGAGCTCCCATTGGCAGATGTCATAAGTATAGACATAAGTACTATCATGAATGTAGTATGAACCTTGTACTCTAGAGACCTTGAGCTCCAATGTATTGCTGGCTGTCTTGTCTGGATTCATTAGCCATTGCCATTGCTGTCCTTATTGCCTGGGGAATGCTCATTTTCCAGATGTTATGCGAGGAAATGGAGATTAAATCACTTGCATTGGTCTCTACCCCCTTTCCGATGCCCCAGCATTGCACAAAGGGATGAACCTGGGCCTCCAACTGCAGTAGGTGCACATTCTAGCCCTCCCAGTTCAATTTCCACTTCGTGACTGAAGGGCTCCCATTTGCAGTAGAGTCCGAAGAAGCTGCTTTGAATCCCCTCAGATCAGAGTTTCTAAAGGGGGCAGGCAACAAGGCTGAAGAGGGCCCAAAAGTTGTTGTTGCAGGGGCCTAATGGATCTTTGAGTTTGGGGCCTTCTGATTTGCTGTTCTCCAACAGCAAGTGGAAGACACTGAGGCCAATGGCCTGGTCCATAGCTGCAGGCCTGTGTGTGACAGACTGGGCCTGCACCAGGGTGAGTCTGGGCCATGTTAATGATTCGGTCCACCAAAGTCGGGCACTTTAAGGCTTACGTGGATGGAGCACACATCTGGTGCACTCCACCTATGAGTGTTCGGGAAAGGGTGGGGGGGGAAGGAGCAACATTGGGGCCAGTATGTTGGGAAATCTGCTTGAAACATCCATTACAATGCTGTCTTCCTAAAACTGGTTTACAAGTCTGGCTGCAGGACAGTGCATAGTTCTACGGCTGAGACAAAGATTATGGGGGAAAAATTCAGTTGTTTGCGCCTCCCATTAGCGCCTTAAGAGGGCGCTACTGGAGTGCAAAGCAACTAGCGCCCGTGCGCGGCGATGTTTGTGCCGCTCACGAAATTAACTAGACATTTTGCGGCGGTGCTAAACACTACCGCCACGATCTCCTGCGCCGGCAGATCGTGACGTCAGTCGAGAGTGCAACGCCCCGGTAGCGCCCCAGTAGTGCCCTGGACCAGATATTGAGTGGCGCCCCCTGTCTTACCGCCTGCTGCTAGCAACGACAGGTTGAGGGGAGCGTTTTGCAGTCGGGAAGGGACTGGGGGAGCGCTAGGTAAAGGCGACCACTTCCTGCCTTTTTTTGTAGGCGAAATTTTTGCACCACGCATTCTGAGTGAGAGAGAGAGAGTGCAGGAGATATTCAAAGTTGTGTTGAGGAGTTTTGGGTACTGAGCAGCACTTTGCAGGTTCTTTCTGATTTGATCTTCCTTGCATCGATTTAGAAGAGAATATGGGGGCTGCACTCTGAGCTCTTTCCCTGGGCCTCTCCATTGTTCTTTCCAACAGAGTTGATGTACAGGTCTCTCCAGGCCGAGATTCAAGGCTGCAATGAGTAGGGTGTGGATGGAGAGCAAGATTGACCCTCCCCTTCAAGAACTGGCCGGCGTCAGTGTGTCTGTGTTCCATTGCTGACTGACATCACATGAGCTTCGCCAGAGCTCTGAGGTAGTGCCTCGCTCCTCGGCCTTTGCGCCTTAAGACAGATGTGAAGCGCCTGATTTAGCGCTCCAATCACCTCCAGGGGCGATAAAAGCCAAGTTTGCAGTCGGAGGTGATAATTAGCGCCAGGCGCTAAACTTTGTGCACCGCCAATAATTGTGCCCCAAATGGGGCGATACTGAATTTCTCCCCCTATGTATTTTGTCTAGGATTTAGCTTGGTATTGGCTTCTTTAATTCTGTCACAGTACATAAGAGATTAAAAACCAGCTTCACTTACAGAAATTATAAACCAGCTTAAATCAATACAATCTGATAACAATTGTTCAGTTGGTTGCCAAGCAGTGTGCTTGAGGTGATGATCCGAGCAACACAATCCAATTACAAACATGCCGTATGATTTCTCCAGCTACGTGCCTGCTAGGCAGCTACATTTTAACAGATCGTTATTCAAGGTTCTGGTTACTGTTTCTGAAGGTGTTTATTAGCCTATGCTTTACAACTCACTGAGTTTGATCTAGAGTTTTTGAATTCTGACTGACTGTCTGACTGGAACCTCTGAAAAGAATTAGATAAGGCAGACAACTTCCGTAATTGGAAAGGAAAGGATTTAATAAAACATCTACATAAAAAGTAATGAGTCAGAGATTTAGCACTAGAGTTGTGGATTATTTGTTATTTTCCACTCTACGAGTAGGTAGTAAAGTATAATTGCTGCGAATTTAATTGTTGTAAATATATATGTTATGTTGCAGCTATTGCTCACTTGTTCGTTTAATGGTTAACAAATTGTTAGGCATTTAAAGATGAAATTAAGGTCTGGTGTGAGTGTTATTCTGCTATTTTTTAAGACAAGAAGGATCCTATGGAGGCATGGGAGAGGGCTAGTAGCTGTAGTAATTTGAAAAAGAATGCTCTGTTCATTAGCCTGTGTGTGTTACGATATTTCACCAAGACATCAGGGCAAATAAGTCCATTCTTGAGGATGCAGAGAGGAAGGGCTCATCTATGAAACATAGAAGCCAAAATATCTGGAGTAAATAGGATAAAAGAAGCCAAAAAAGTAACAGTGGCATCCTTCACGATTGTTAGTCTATCCAAGTGTTGGCCTTGGCTCAGTGGTAGCGCTCTCACTTAAGAAGGTCATGGGTTCAAGCCCTACTCCAGGATTTGTAGCGTATAATCTATGCTGGCACTACAGTGGCATACTGCATCGTTGGAGGTGTCACCTTTTGGATGAAATGTTGAACTGAGGCTCTGTCTGCCCTCTCAGGTGGATGTAAAAGATCCCAAGGCACTACTTGAAGAAGAGCAGTGAGCTGTCCTAGCCAACAATTATCCCCCCACCACCAGAAACATTCATTCATCTCATTGCAGTTTGTGGGAGTTTGCTGTGCACACATTGGCTGCTGTTGTATTTGCCTACAAAACACCAGTGATTGCACTGCAATAGTATTTAATTGGAGGTAAAGTGCTTTGTGATAGCCTGAGGATGTGAAAGGTATAAATGGAAAAAAAAAATTCATGTAGCTGTCTTCTGACATGTTCAGATAAGACACCTTGGCCTTCTATACACACATGGCAGTGCAATTGACTTTCTGAACATGGCACTGTAAGAATAGCTGACGTGTCCCTACGGGGAGTAAGCATTCCATTGTCCTAGTTACATATGGCAAATAAAATTGAATTGAAGTACATATTCTAATGGAGCACCCAAGGTGCAAATGCATGTGACTGGCCTCCTCTGATCCTCCACTCTTTCCAAATTTTCAATAGAGAGCTATGCCCATAGGGGCACGCTTAACTCCACATAAATCAGTACAATAACAGCTTTAGCTGCACAAAAGGGCACAAATGAGAGATACTGTACAACTTTAAGAAGCTGTCCTGAAGGCACCAAGACATTTCCTTAATTTTTCTTTGCCCAACAAGACCAATATGAAGCATAAAGGGTGAGTTGCCAAGTGATACAGCAAAAAAAAAGCAATGTGTCTTTAACAGCAAGGACCCAAATGAAGCAACAAATGAACAAACCTTCATTTCAACATATGCTTTATTTGGGCACTTAACCTATTTGGGCGCTATTCAGGTGTGGGCATTGTGTTATGAGGACCTTCCCCTCATTTGCATTTGAATCGGGTCTTTAATGAACCTTGCACAACGTGAATGTATAGATTCCAAGTGCTCAAAGCATTTCTTGAGTCACATTGGCATGTGAAATGTGCATTCGGCATTGGGCATGGAGTAGACCTCAGGTTGCAGCAATGCTACGACTGTCTCAGATAATATCATCAGCCCCATCTTCTTGATAACTTATTTCTTAGTTAGTCCTATAATCTTCAACGCTTTTGGAGAAAACAATCTTTTGTAGGGTTCCTGATTCAATGTTTGTAAGTGGCGAAGTGATATTCTTGTCATCGTCGCAGAGTCCAAGTGCCAATTTCAGAAATTGAATCAAACCGAACTGAAAACCTTGACTAAAGTTCAGCAGGTATGGTAGTGTCTTCGGCTAAAAACAACCTCTTTTAGTCACAAGTATAAATATTGAGACATTAATGATCTTCTTCTCAAGGATGTCCTCTGTTGAGTCTGCTACTAGTGATATTGGCCGCAAAAATCCGGGGTGGGCAACTAAGCGTAAGTGCATTTGGGGGCCAAAGGGAGATCTTAAAATTTACACGCTTTTGGCCGGCTGGAGCCAGCATCTGAGCTGCCAAGCTGCCCTCCTCTTCCCGCCAATGCAACTGGAAAATCTGGTGGAAGACTTCCAGACGGTGGATGTTAGGGCCCCCTCCAGAAGGAAAATTAAGCTGCCCTATGTCTTCATATAAGTGCGGGGATGTGGGGTGGGGGGGGGGGCGGAGAATGATGGGCGGTCACCTTGTATCTGCCATGCCTACTAGCACCATCCAAATGCTGGGTCCCCAAGAAGGCCTGGAGTTTGGGAGCTCTGATGTTTGAAGTCTACCAGAATGGCTGTGGATTTTTGGCCTAAATAAATGTGTTTACTTCCTCCTACTTCAAATTCTCACACGTTAACATTTCAAAGAAAGTCATCTGCAGCCATGAAATAAAGGTGACATAATTAGTTTTTGGCCCAGAAATTCGAGGTTTAGCGCCACCCGTTACCGTCAGATTCGAGTGAAAAAATGGCAGCCGCCGCTCTTCCGCCCACTGCCGGCTGGTCTTGCGGATCAGCGCTGCCGATATCCAAGCTCGCTAGGGATATGTAGATTATACAGATCGTGACGTCAGTGAGCGTGCCGATCTGCCATTTTGGAGTTCGCCGCTTTCTGCAGTTTGACTGGCTCTGTACAACTTTCTGCAACTCCAGCAGCTTTATTAATTTCTGTCAAGGTTGTAAGGTAACAGAGAATGTTGTTGCAAGTGGAGAACGCCTTCATTCTTATTTAAAGGCTTCTGCTCACAACACTTGCTCACAGTCATGGGGGTTCTACTGGCTGTCCCCCTCGCACTCGAGCACATTAGGGAGAGGGAGCGGAGGCAGCGAAGAAAATAAGATGCACGCAGAGGGAGGAGGAGGAGAGCCAGGAGGGCTCTCAACAGGAGGTCTTACCCACCTAGGGTCTTCCGAGAGCCCTTCTCTTATAACGACTTTAGTGAGGAGCAGTGTATTAGGAGGCAAGGCTTCACCAAGGAGGTGGTCACAGAACTCTGCCACCTCCTGCATCCAGACCTGCAGCCTGAGAGCAGGGTGAACACGGCTCTACCTGTGGCGGTCAAGGCCACCGTGGTCTTCAATTTCTTCGCCAGTGGATCCTTCCAGTCTGCAGAAGGAGACATAGCTAACATCCCACAGTTCGCCGTCCATCGCTGCATCTGGGAGGTCACAGAGGCTCTCTACACCAGGAGAAGGAATTACGTTGTCTTCTCTCTGAGCAGAGAGAAGCAGGATGAGCATGTATGTGGCTTTGCCAGGATAGCGGGCTTCCCCATGGTGCAGGGCGCCATTGACTGCACCTACATGGCTTTGCGGATGCTGTATAACAATCCTGAAATCTTCCATAACCGCAAAGGCTACCACTCACTTAATGTCCAGTTGGTGTGCGACCACAGACAGCGAATCCTCACTGTCAATGCCTGCTATCCTGGCAGCAGCCATGATGACTTCACCATGCATCAGTCTGGTGTGCCAACAATCTTCCAGCCACCACATCAAATCTGAGGGTGGCTGCTCGGAGACAAGAGCTATTGAGTCTGCACCTGATCATGACTCCCCTCCGCAAACCCATCATTCGTGCCCAGCACTCATATAATGAGAGCCATGCTTCCACCAGGAACATTATTGAGCAGACCATCAGGTTACTAAAGCAACGGTTCCGCTACCTTGACTGCTCGGAAGGAGCCTTCCAGTACATGCCAGAGCGGGTGTCCCATTTCATGGTGGTCTGCTGCACGCTTCATAACTTGGCCATCATGACGGCACAGCCCTTGCCATCAGAGGAGGAGGACGAGGAGAAGGAAGAGAAAGATGAGCAAGAGGAAGGAGAAGAGGAAGAGGAGGAGGGAGGAGGCAGGCAGCCAATCCCCCTTCCACACGGGCTGTCCGTGAATGCCTAATCAGACTCCGATTCCAATGAATAAAACCCCAGATCCCTGTTGCTCACCACATCCCAATCATACCATTCCTCTGTCACGGAATAACACAGTGCCCTCCTGGGCACAAAACTGAAATGAGAGGAACCACAAAAGATTCCAAACAAATGAATAAATGTATCCAAAATCAATTGGCACATATTTATACTTACAATATGAACTAATCACTCTTGTGCAATCCCTTAGTGCCTGTCGTTTGGGTGCCCTTTCCTGATCTAGTGCTCCTACGCAGTGCTCCCTCACTGGCTGCAGCACGGCTGATGGGAGGCTGTTGAGTTTCCATGGGGGATACTACAGATGGCCTTGCAGGGTGACCTCGAGCAGCTCTGGCCCTGGAAGACCCGGCTGTATACTGCGCCACCTCAGGATGGGCAGCAGCAGTCTGGGCTGGCTGGCTGACAGGCAGCGGCAAGGGCAATGGCAGAGTGACAGTGGTGCGAATGGGAATGCTGTCATCTTGAGAGAGGACAGCAGGGTCCTGCTCCACTGACCCCTGCCACTCCCCCGGGGCGGCGCCTCAGCATTCCTAGCAATCTGTTGGAGCGGAGCTGTGACACCCTGCAAGCCCTGGTCGACAGTGGTAAACGCAGCCATGATGGCATCAGTCTGAGCTTGGGTGGCAGCAAGCTGAGACTGCATGAGAGCAGTCTGAACTTGGGTGGCATTCAGCTGAGACGGTATGACAGCGGTTTGAGATTGGGTGGTATCAAGCTGAGACTTCATGAGAGCGGTCTGTGCTTCTGCTGCGGCACGAAGACGTTGGGTCGCTTCCGCCTGTGCTGCGATGGCAGTCACGACATCGTCCATTACACGCAGCATCATGTCTAGGTCGACACGGTCTCTTCGGGAGTTTTCCATCATTTCCAGCCAGGAAATCCTGGGCTCTAAGTTCTGCACAGAACTCCGTGCAATGTTGGAGGCGGTATCCTCTATGCTCATTGACATTGCCAAGAGGCTCTCTGGCAGGCTTGCCATTGCACCTAGCAATTCGGTGTGCATGCCCATCATCATTCTTCTGAAGGCCACCCCATTGAGGTCCTCATCTGAGTCCTGTGCAGCAGAAATTGCGCGCGAACTCGCCCTCTGGAGAGCTGGCCCCCGAGCTACCCTTTTCCCCTCGCCTTGCTGCAGCCCACTCGTGCCCGGTGCCTCACCTTGTGCAGCTCCCACTTTTACACAAGCCTCTAAAGTACGCATAGGGCCAGTTTTTGAGCTGGTGTCTGCGAGTGACAGATGCAGCGATGCTGTGTCTTCTTCTTCTACTCCCTCCTCGCTTTCCTGCATCGCCTCGGGGGCAGGCTACTTGGGTGCTTGGTCTTGATTAGCTGAAAGCAGAAAAGAACAAGAGTCGGGTTATGGTGGGGTGGGGGGAAATCAAGATATGCATCCATACAGCATCAGCAGCTTGAAAATGAGAAGAGATTGTGGGCTGAGGGGGTAATGGGATGTGAGAACTAGGATTAGGAATGAGCATACCGTTGTTGTCCCCAAGGGGTTCAACCTCGCTGGTTGCCACAGCCTCTATTATCTGCTGCCCAACGATCTCCAGCACTCTCTCCTCCAGCTGGCTGAGGTCCTGGATGGCAGCTTGCCCCCGCCTGTCTGCTGCTGCTCTCTGATTATGCGCGACCTTAGCCTGCAAGAGAAAGAGAAGTGGGTGAGTGAGTGTGGTGCAATGTGTTTGGGTGATGTGCCTGCCATGGTTGAATAGCTGTCAGTGTGTGCAAGGTGTGAGATGTGGGCATGAGTGTTGCAGCAGTGATAAGGTTGTGAGGGTGAAGTGAAGCTATGATTGTGAGGTCTGAGTGGTGATAGGTAGAGATTATTGGTAGGTGAGTGCTGGGGTGGGGTGCATTGAGCAGTGTGTGAGGCTTGTGGTGCAGATGGTGGGATATGGTATTAGCTGAAGCCTTCACTCACCTTGGCCTGCCATGTGAGGTCATTAAACTTTTGGTACTGGATGGTCAACCTTGGGACCACAGTGCTGGCCGTCACAACTAGGTGGGATTGTGAGTTGTGAGAAGAATGCAAAGAGGCTTCAAGGCGATTTAGACAAGTTGAGTGAGTGGGCAAATATATGGCAGATGCACTATAATGTGGATAAATGTGAAGTTATCCACTTTGGTAGGACAAACAGAAAGGCAGAGTATTATTTAAATGGTGATAGATTGGGAAATGTTGATGTACAAAGGGACCTGGGTGTCCTTGTACACCAGTCACTGAAACCAAACATGCAGGTGCAGCAAGCAATTAGGAAGGCAAATGGTATGTTGGCCTTCATTGCAAGAGGATTTGAGAACAGGAGCAAGGATGTCTTACTACAGTTATACAGGGCCTTGGTGAGACCATACCTGGAGTACTGTGTGCAGTTTTGGTCTCCTTATCTAAGAAAGGATATAGTGTACTTGCCATAGAGGGAATGCAGCAAAGGTTCACTAGACTGATTCCTGGGATGGCAGGACTGTAGTATGAGGAGAGATTGGGTCGACTAGGCCTGTATTCACTAGAGTTTAGAAGAATGAGAGGGGATCTCATTGAAACATATAAAATTCTGACAGGGCTGGACAGACTGGATGCAGGGAGGATGTTTCCCCTGGCTGGAGGTCTAGAACGAGGGGTCACAGTCTCAGGATACAGGGTAGGACATTTAGGACTGAGATGAGGAGAAATGTCTTCACTCAGAGGGTGGTGAACCTGTGGAATTCTCTACCATAGAAGGTTGTGGAGGCCAAGTCACTGAATATATTTAAGAAGGAGATAGATAGATTTCTAGACACAAAAGGCATCAAGGTGTATGGGGAGAGAGCGGCAATATGGTACTGAGATAGAGGATCAGCCATGATCATATTGAATGGTGGAGCAGGCTCGAAGGGCCGAATGGCCTACTCCTGCTCCTATTTTTCTGTGTTTCTATATTTCTATTGTGGTGTATGTAACTGTTCCACCTTTAAGAGAACTATTTTAAGAGATGCACTACTTTATCTTGGCTGCTGTATACTGTAATACCGGTGGTGACCACACCGGTATATAAGTGCTGTGTAATGATTTATTGGGCAGTTCAGCCTGACCTTCGACTAGTAAAGACCTGTTGAATTTATTCTTGTGGTCTGTGTGCAGTGATTCTTATTAACAATAACTAAAACACACAGACTTACCAGTGGCGACGATGACGATCTTACCCTGCGGCAGAAATATATCCAAGGCAGTTTAACGGGCGTCGAGAAGAGGCATCCGCCCTCATCATCCTGCTGAGAAAAGACTCGGGTCTGAAGAGCAAGGAAGAATCCTGACACGAAGCCTTCCATCAGCAACAGGCAGCGATCATCCCTTCTACCACGGTGGTGGGTAAGCCGATCAGCGACGAGCAGCAAGTCGGCCACGTTGGCTGTGAAGTAGGGGAGGGAAAAACGGAGGATATAAGGGCGGAGAACTCGACCACGGCCAGGGAAAAGAGCCGGACAGAAGTCGGGGTCAGAGGCGCTGAGACTGGGGCAGCGTAAGGCACGGGAGCCGCGGTGAATGCAAACGCAGCCAGTGTAAAAGACCGGGCTGCAAGCGGGCTGGGAGACGCAACAGCGTCGAGAGAGAGCTCGACCGCGACCAGGGAAAAAGGCCGGGCAGCTACCGAGGCCGCGAGGCGCGGGAGAAAATAAAAATAATTTTAAAAAAAATTTAAACCGCGGAGAACTCAGCCGCAGCCGGGGGAAAGGACCGGACTGCAAGAGGGGCTGGGAGGCACAATTTGAGAACCGCTGGGGAGGGCGAACGCAGCAATACGGCAATCGCCATTACAGCCAGCGGGGGGAGAAAGGCAAATGTGGGAAGCCGCCATTTTCGTAGGCGGGGGAAGAAGACAAGCGCGGGAAACCGCCATTTTGAAAAAAAAATAAAAGAAAAATTTCTTTTTGTTTCTCAAGAAGATTGCGAGGATGCCTAAGCGTGGTAACATCAATGATTTCGATGCCGATGTTGAAGATTGGGCCACGTATGTAGAACGCATAGAGATTTATTGTAAGGCAAATAAAATATCAGATGAAGATAAAGCACTAACCTTACTAAACTCAATGGGTGCGAAGACATACGTGCTATTGAAGCATCTTCTATCACCAGCTAAACCGGCGGATCAGGCTTTCGCTAATATTGTTGCTGTCCTGAGAAATCATTTGAACCCCACACCGCTGATGTTAGCGGAACGATTTAAATTTTATGCGAGAACGCAACTGAAAGAGGAAAGCAACGCGGAGTATTTAATTGAACTGCGTAAGCTAGCGAAATACTGTCAGTTTGGGGAAAGACTGACAGAGTCACTGAGAGACAAATTCGTGTGTGGATTGTCGAAAGAAGGAGCACAAAAGCGGCTGCTTGAAGAAAATGATCTTACACTTGATAAGGCTGTCACTATTGCAGCATCGCACGAAGCCGCAGCGAGAGGCACTGCGGAAATGCAGCTGAAGGCAGCGGTACTCAGCATAGATCAAATGGCTTTGGGTACAGCGAAATGTTATCGTTGTGGAAAGACAACACACGATCAGAACCAATGCTGGTTTAAAAATCAGGAATGTAGAAAATGTGGCAAGCTTGGTCACATAGCTAAAGTATGCCGGTCAGGAAAGAAGACCAGCAACAAAAAGTCACCGCAGGAAAAGTGCAGAAAGGTACATAAGGTGGCTGAGAAGAGTTCGGATGAACAGAATTCGGATTCAGACTCCAGCAGCAAGGAACTGGGTAGTCTGAGAATTCACAATGTGAGTAAGGAAGCTGACCTACAAACTATCTGGGTCACACTTCAGATAGCAGGAGTCCAAGTGAAGATGGAATTGGACACTGGATCGGCATTGACGGTCATGAATAAGCAAGATTACAAAAGGTTATTCACACATATTCCCCTACGGGATACGGAGATAGTATTGCAGACATACACAGGGCAAAGAGTATACCCCATCGGAAAGATAAAAGTCAAGGTGGTACACAAGGGCAAAGAACACCAAGGAATGGACTTATATGTACTACCTGAGGGAGGTCCACCACTTCTGGGACGGGAGTGGATCAGGAAAATAAATATGGACTGGCACTCCCTAAAAGCAATAACGGTAGATTCCGGAAAAAAAGATGTCAAACCTGAACGATTGTCCAGAATATTGGATGAGGCTAAAGAGGTGTTCCAACAGGGACTGGGAACACTGAGAGGAATTACGGCAAAAATCAAGATTGCAGAACATGCAAACCCAAAATTTTTCAAAGCCAGACCGGTACCTTATGCGATACGACCTGCTGTGGAAGCTGAGCTGGAAGGGCTAGAACATTCAGGAGTACTGTCTAAGGTGGACTGCAGTGAGTGGGCCACGCCCATTGCTCCCGTCATGAAGCGTTCATCGAGTAACAAGCCAGGGGAACCGGGGAAGGTCCGCATCTGTGGAGACTTCAAGATCACGGTTAATCCGGTGCTTCACACGGTGCAATATCCGCTTCTGCGGATTGAGGATATCTTTGCTTCATTGCCTGGCGGGAAACACTTCACCAAGATAGACCTGGCGCAAGCGTACTTACAGATGGAAGTTGAGGAAGAGTCGCGCCAGTATCTCACAATCAACACGCACAGAGGCTTGTATCGATATAATAGACTGGTTTTTGGAGTGGCTTCGGCTCCAGCAATTTGGCAGAGGGCCATGGAGCAGGTATTACAGGGAATTCCAAGCACTCAATGTTACTTGGACGATATCCTGATTACAGGAGATGACGATGAGGAACACCTTGCAAATTTGAAACTGGTGCTCACCAGATTGAAGGAATATGGACTTCGAGTTAATCGCCAGAAATGTGAGTTCTTTCAGAAACGGATCTCGTACTGTGGTCATGTCATTGACCAGGAGGGGCTGCACAAGTCACCTGACAAGATCGAAGCTGTTGTGAAGGCTCCCGCTCCGGAAAATGTATCCCAGTTGAGGTCGTTCCTAGGGTTGATTAACTATTACCATAAGTTTCTGCCAAATCTATCCACGGTGCTGCACCCGCTGAACGCTCTGTTGCAGAAAGAAGTACCATGGAAGTGGAGCGAGGACTGTAAGAAGGCCTTTCGCAAAAGCAAGGCATTGATCACCTCAGAGGAAGTGTTGGCTCACTTCAACCCAACGCTACCTATTCGTTTAGCTTGTGATGCTTCTCCTTATGGTATTGGAGCAGTACTCTCACACAAGTTGCCAAATGGCTTGGAAAGGCCAGTCGCATTTGCATCCAGATCATTGACCTCCGCTGAGCGCAACTATGCTCAGATAGATAGGGAGGCTCTCAGCCTTGTGTGGGGAGTAAAGAAGTTTAATCATTACCTGCAGGGCCAGAAGTTTACACAGTTGACAGACCACCAGCCGTTGGTATCCATTTTTAACCCTAAGAAGGGTGTTTCGGTGATGACAGCACAGAGGCTCCAGAGATGGTCCCTTTTCCTAGGGGCACATCAATATCAGATAGAATTCAAAGGTACAAAGCAGCATGGTAATGCTGATGGGCTGTCGCGCCTGCCACTACCTACTGAGGAGGAGGCACCGACGGTTGACCCGGTGGAGTTATTTCACTCGACCATCATCGAATGTTTACCTGTCACCAATGCAAATATTGAAAGGGAGACTAGGAATGACCCGACACTGTCCCGGGTCTACGAATTGACAGTAAAGGGATGGCCAGCCCATGGTGATCCACTGTTACCGGCATTCTCAGCAAGACGAGAACAGCTGTCCATCTGTCAGGGAACATTGATGTATGGAACAAGGGTGATTATCCCTCCTAAGTTAAGAGAGAGAGTTCTAAAAGAACTACATGAAGGTCATCTGGGGGGAGTCAAGATGAAAAACCTTGCTAGGGCTTATGTGTGGTGGCCGGGTATCGACCAACAGATAGAGGATCTGACGAAAAGCTGCTCAGGGTGCCAAAAAGTCCAAAATGCACCTCCAATTGCACCGCTGCATCCATGGGAATGGCCTTCGACCCCATGGCAACGTGTACATATTGACTTTGCTGGTCCATTCATGGACTCCATGTTTTTAATTGCGGTGGACGCACATTCTAAATGGCCAGAAGTGATTAAAATGACTACCACTACCTCGGAGAAGACGATCGCGGTGCTAAGAACGATATTTGCAAGAAATGGATTGCCAGAGCAAATATGTTCAGACAACGGACCACAGTTCGTGTCAGAGGAATTCCAGAAATTCCTGAAGAAGAATGGGGTGAAACATTATACCTCTGCCCCATATCATCCAGCTACGAATGGGCTGGCCGAGAGGTTTGTACAGACGTTCAAAAAGGCAATAAAGGCCATGAGCGAAGATCAGATTCCACTGCAACACAAGGTGGACAATTTCCTACTGGCATATCGAAACGCCACCCATGCAACAACAAACCAAAGTCCTGCCATGATGTTCTATAACAGGAGGTTGCAGTCCAGGTTGGACTTGTTAAAACCAAATGTGCGGAGGGAAGTCGAAAACAAACAGTTCCAGCATATCAATAACAAGCCCACTTGGAGTTTTGAAATAGGACAACCGGTGTTAGCCAGGGACTATAAAAACGAGAAATGGCAATCTGGAACAATTCGGGCCAGACAAGGACCCCTGATGTACACGGTAGATGTTGGTGAAAACATAATGCGACGTCATGCTGACCAACTGGTGGGATCGAGAACAAGGGCCGAGCCCATGGTTACGACAGAGACAACCGTGGAGGAAGTTAGTGAACCTGAAGCATCTACCTCAGAAGTGAATATACCTGATGATGATGTCCTATCCATAGGGGATCAACTAGATGAGTCACCCCAGCAATGAGAACCAGAGACCCCTGAAAGGCGTTATCCGTCTCGGATCAGGAGGCCTCCTCAGAGACTGAATCTGTGAACTGTTTTTACATGAAGTTGTGTATATATGTTATTATGTTATGTTAAATGGGGAATATATACGGTTAAGCTAAAAAGGGAGGATTGTGGTGTATGTAACCGTTCCACCTTTAAGAGAACTATTTTAAGAGATGCACGACTTTATCTTGGCTGCTGTATACTGTAATACCGGTGGTGACCACACCGGTATATAAGTGCTGTGTAATGATTTATTGGGCAGTTCAGCCTGACCTTCGACTAGTAAAGACCTGTTGAATTTATTCTTGTGGTCTGTGTGCAGTGATTCTTATTAACAATAACTAAAACACACAGACTTAACATCTATATGTGGCTATCTCCTGCCAGAGCCTTCGAGAGGTGCGTGGTGAGAGCTTCCTGCCAGTGTGTGGGAAGAGGGCACCCGCCTCCTCTCCATGGCCATGACCAGTGCCTCAAGAGCCGTGTCGGAGAATCTGCGGGCTTTCTCCCCGTGCTGAGGCTCTGCCATGTGTTTACACTGTGCCTTCTTCTAGCTGAAGTTGTAAGTGGCTTGACAATGAGTTGCTGTAGCATCAATGCACCACCCCTTTAAGTACTGAATAAAGCCTGTGCAAAACATGACTGGGAATTAGACTGGACTGACATTGGCCCACGTGTTGAGTGTTAAGCCAATGAGCAGTGGTTTTAGTGCTGAGATCAAGGGCTCGATTTCATTGAGCCGTGGAGGCAGGATTGGAGGCGTGTGGGGAGTTAAAACCGCAAAAACTGGCGTGCGGGACCCCCCCCCACCGCCGGCCTGGTTCCCGACTCCGAGCAATTTTAACTCAGGCATGTCTGATGGTCCCGACTCCGTCCCGCCTCCAACAGGCTGGACTGGTCGTTAAGGTCCTTAACAAGCACTAAATGGCCTCTATAATCCTATTTTAAAAGGCCCTTGCGATTTTAACCCTTTTCCCACGTGAAACACGCCTGGTGGGAAACACGAATGTGAAACCTTGCAGGAGCACTATTGGATTGCTGACTATCAACTGCAGGTCAACCATTAAAGAGGAGATTTGATCAGCCATGATTTGCAGACACAAAGCTGGGTGTGTGTGTGCTGTGTGGAGGATGCCGAGAAACTCCAGGATGAGTTAGACAGGTTGGGTGATTGGGCAAAAGCATGGCAGATGCAATATAACGTGGATAAATGTGAGGTTATCCACTTTGGTGGCAAAAACAGGAAGGCAGATTATTATCTGAATGGCAATAGATTGGGAGAAGGGGAAGTGCAACGAGACCTGGGTGTCCTTGTGCACCAGTCACTGAAGGTAAGCATGCAGGTGCAGCAGGCGGTTAAGAAGGCAAATGGCATGTTGGCCTTCGTAGTGAGAGGGTTTGAGTACAGGAACAAGGATGTCTTGCTGCAGTTATACAGGGCCTTGGTGAGACCACATCTTGAGTATTGTGTGCAGTTTTGGTCGCCCTATCTGAGGAAGGATGTTCTTGCCATGGAAGGAGTTCAGCGAAGATTCACCAGGCTGATACCTGGGATGGCAGGAATGACGTATGAGGAGAGATTGGGTCGATTGGGCTTGTACTCGCTGGAGTTTAGAAGAATGAGAGGGGATCTCATTGAAACTTATAAAATTCTGATAGGGCTGGACAGACTAGATGCAGGAAGGATGTTCCCGATGGTCGGGGAGTCCAGAACCAGGGGTCACAGTCTAAGGATAAGGGGTAGGCCATTTAGGACAGAAATGAGGAGGAATTTCTTCACCCAGAGAGTGGTGAACCTGTGGAATTCTCTACCACAGAAGGCAGTAGAGGCTAATACATTAAATATATTTAAGAAGGAGTTGGATATATTTCTTAAGGCTAAAGGGATCAAGGGGTATGGGGAGAAAGCAGGGACCGGGTACTGAATTTGGATGATCAGCCATGATCGCATTGAATGGCGGAGCAGGCTCGAGGGGCCGAATGGCCTACTCCTGCTCCTATCTTCTATGTTTCTATGCAGGTGGCAGGACTTAGTGGTCTCAGGTCTGGGGCACCTTTTACCAGGCTTAACCACACCTGTGGAAGGTTGGAGCCTGACACCCATCTCCAGTGTGACCTCCTGGGAAACCCCTCTCGCCACCTTCACTCAGCGCTTCCTCAATGGAGGCATATACCAGAAGCATGGGAGCCATTTATTTCCTTCCCTTTTGGGCATTAGATGAGCTCGAACACCAGCCGCTGCACCAGCAGAACCAGCAACATCAGCAGCAGCAGGAGCGCCAGGCTGCTGCTCACCCACCTGAAGCTGCACAGGCCAGAAGGGGCCAGCGCTTGGAAGTGGCTTGAGAGCACCTTGCTGCACATCAGGGGGCCATGTGGACCCGTATCTGCACTGGCACTCCTACTCAGAAGGACTTCCATGAAGGTCTGGTTTCTCTGTTCAATAGATGACCATCGCTGCTCCAGAGGTGTCATTCTATTATGAACACTCACCATGTTTTCTGCACTCTGGCGACTTATCTCCTCCATGGAGGTTGCCATTATTTCCATGGTGGTGCATTGATGCGCCAATGACTCCACAAAGGCTCTGCTCATGTTCACTATGGACTCCTCCATTCGCTCCACACTCGCATCGACCCTGGAGACAAAACCTGCCAGAGACTCCTGCATCTGTTCCTGGAGTTCCAGCACCGCTGATCTTATGGATGGACCCAGAGGCAGAGGGTCGACATGCAGCTGAGCCAAGCTGGCAGAGTCCTGCACCCTCCGACTAGGACTCTCCACTGCTGTCCCTGTCTCCACGATGTGCTGATGCTCACTTGTGAGCTGTGATACACCAGGTGACAACACTACTCTATGTCCCGAAGGTCCCACCGAGGTGTGAGTGTCTGCGCTGGTGCTGGGTGCGCTGAATTCTGCTGACGCTGTGCCCTCAGAGGTTGCAGCTTCCTCTGAGGAGACTGGCTGCTCAGGCTGTTCCTCCTGGCTAGTGGGGATGGCTGCTTGCGATGGTCCTGTGGGGGAGTAAAGGAAAGAGTCAGAGATGTGATGCCAAGGTTACATGCACATTGCATATGATCGTAAGTCCATCTGTTAGAGCTTCAGAATCATTATCAGCGACTCATGCAATGTCAATGAGAGAGATGGAAAACTATTCTGTCACCAGCTTGCTGTGATGCACCCATCTGTCCGTCCCCCACTTGCGCATCTTCCTCCACTCCTACGATCTCCAGGACCGCCTCCTCCCAGGGGGTGAGGTGGGCTAGTGAGGATGGCCCTCCTCCTGTCCTTGCTCTTTCTCCTGCAATGAGGGAGACAAGTGGAGGTTGAGTGAGAATGAAGGAGTGAGTGTAGAGATTCCATAGCATAGATACTTAGAAGGAGACAAAGATGGAGTGAGGCGGCAAGACCAAGGGCCCTCCCTGTGTGTTGTAAGTTGTTTTCATAGCATCACAATGATAGGGAGTGTGAGGGCTGCATAGCCGATTAGTTATGTGAATGTGACCATAGAGAGAAAGGGAATGGATAAGGGTGCATGGATGTCAGTGTCAAGTGGGATGTGGAGGAAGAGATTGCTAAAGCTGAGTGCTGGTGAAGAAAGGCAATGGGGATCAGATTGAGGGTGATGGGAAATTCATACTCACTTTTCCAGTGCGCAGAAGGTCATGAAATCTCTTCCTGCACTGAATCCAGGTTCTGCGGGTTACTGATAATGAGTTGACCTCCTCTGTCACCTGGATCCACACAGCCTTGGTCTGCTGGGGAGGCTTCTTCCTCCCTGAAGAAGGGAAGAGCACCTCTTTATGAGCTCTTGCTCCCTTAACTAAAGCCTGCAAGGCCACATCATCAAACCTGGGAGCAGACCTAGGTCTCTCGCTGGTCATTCTGCCTCCAAGTCCCTCTAGCGTGAAAGGGCAAAAGGTTGGCAGTCTGCAGAAGAAGCAAGGCTTGTTGCAGACCCTAAATGCAGCAGCAATGATGACATCATCGGAGGGGACTTTCAGTCAGGAAAAACTCAGTTGCCAAGGGTTCCCACACGTTGGAAATCAATTGGACAATTAAATTAAAATTGCATCAATCTCCCACATCCATTTAGATTCGGGTGGATAACACGAAATGTGGATAACACGACACCATCCCGCACCTGAGTTAAAATCCAGCCCCAAGACTCCGATCATGTTAATAAGGACTGAACACGAATTTTGTGTGCTACCAAGGCCATTTTGACCTGGCACAGCGTAACATCGTTGGGCCTTAACACTGCCCGTTTCGTGGCCATATTCAATTTCTAAACCATAGAATACAGACAGTGACACCAACAAAGGAAGATGGCTGACCTTTATTGAAACAGGACAATTTTCTGTATTGGCCACTACCTTGACACAAGGAAAACCTTTAAAGATACGGCTATCTAAGGCCAATTTAAAAGTTACATTTACTCTGTCTTTCAAAAGCTATATTAAAAAATATCTCAAACAAATTTTCCCTATTTGTCAAAATCTCTGATTTCTTCACATTAACTAGCTTGAGGGAAGCAACATCTGCTGTTAATTTTCCTCAAGACTTTTTAAAATTTCAATTTTGAAACATTATTGTTAAAAGGAACCAACATACCTTTATGTTTATTGAACAACAGCTACTGTTCTTGAATTTTGAAAACAGTCTTCCTTTACGATAATCTCATAATAAAGTGAAAACAACCATCCCTCAGTTCATCCAGTTGACAATCATAGCAATCTGTGCATATGTGACTGTCACTATAATTTATAAAATACAGTGCTAGTTACCATGCAGTAAGCAGTGATACCACTGAACCAGGTGGCTATTGTAGTGTATGTACCTTTAAGAGAGAACTACTTTTACAGCTCCTGTATACTGTAGTACCGGCAGTGACCACACCTGTATATAAGCCTTGAGCATGCCTCTGTACTGTTAGTCTTTAGACTACCCTCCTCCAGTAAACACTTGTTGATTGTTAATTTACAGCCTCCGTCTAGTTATTGGAAAACATCATACTTTAAGAATCATGGATTCAACAGTGGCGACGAGGTTGATTCGAATCTGCCTGCAACTCTGCATTTCCTTTCAAGGATTCGCTCCGGGAGGACGGTGGAAGAAAGTCGAGGCCAGAAGCACGGGCGTCGACCACGAGCAACCGCCCAGTCATCCGGCAGAGAGTGAACATCGCAGGGGAGGCTGTTGAGAGCTGGGCTTGGTTCTCCAGCCACGACGATCCAGCAACAGACTAGCAACAGGTACAGCGCAGACCCTTCCCGGGCAGCGGCGGCTGGAGCCGACCGACGGCACAGAAAAGGCCGAGCAGCGTCGACGGGGTAAGAGAGAGGGTGAAGCGCACAGGGCGCAGCCGGGGGTTGAAAACCGAGCGGCGTCGACGGAAAACAAAAAGAGAGAGAGGGTAAAGCAGCAGCCGGGTTCAGGACCGAGCGGCGGCAACGAGAGAGGCGCACAGGAGAACGCGCAGAGCACAGCCAGGGCTCAAGGGCTGAACAGCGTCTGCGGGGGAAAGAAAGGAAGCGCGGGAGACGCCATTGAGCCGCGGAGAAGAAGGGAGAGCACGGGAGATGCCATTTTAGAAGCCGCAGCGGAGAAGAAGGGCGAGCGCGGGAAGAAAGGACAGCGCGGGAGACGCCATTTTGTGCCAGCGGAGAAGAAGGGAGAGCGCGGGAGACGCCATTTTAGACAGTTTAATCACACCCAGGGATGCTGAAGAGTGGCAGTATCACTGCGTTCGACAATGAAGTCGAAGATTGGGCGACATATGTGGAACGCATTGAGGTGTACTGCAAGGCGAATGAAGTGCCAGATGCTAGGAAAGCACTGGTTTTGTTGAATTCCATGGGTGCAAAAACTTATGGCTTACTGCGAAACCTAATAACCCCAGAGAAGCCAGTGGATAAGAATTTCGAAAGCATAGTGGAAATCCTACAGGACCACTTAAACCCCACATCGCTGCTGATAGCAGAAAGATTTAAGTTCCACAAAAGGAACCAGCATAAAGACGAAAGTAATGCTGAGTACTTAACGGAACTGCGCAAGCTATCGAAACACTGCCAGTTTGGATTGGGACTAGCAGATACGTTAAGGGACAAGTTTGTGTGTGGGCTTCAAAGTGAAGGAACCCAGAAACGGCTTCTATCAGAAAAGGATCTTACGCTGGACAAGGCTTTCAGCATGGCAGTATCACACGAAGCAGCCGCACGGGGCGCTGCAGAGATACAACAGAGACCGCAAGAATATGGCACCAATGAAATGTCATATGGAGCAGGGAAGTGTTATCGCTGCGGCAGAACAACACACGACCAGAAGGATTGTTGGTTCAAGGACCAAGTGTGCAGACAGTGTGGAAAAGCAGGACACATAGCAAGAGTCTGCAGGTCAGGGAAGAAAACCAGCAGCAAGAAATCTCCACAGGAGAAGTATAAAAAGGTACATAAGGTGATGGATTGTAGTTCAGACGAACAGAAAAGTGATACAGACTCCGGAAGCAAGGAGCTGGGTTGTCTGAAACTACATAAGGTAATCAAAATGGAGGATCACCAGACTATCTGGGTCACACTCAAGATAGACGGAGTCCAAGTGAAAATGGAATTGGACACAGGATCAGCCCTAACAGTCATAAACCAAAGGGACTACAAGCGGCTATTTTCACATATACCCTCGAAAGCTACAGAGATTGTCTTGAAGACATACACGGGGCAAAAAGTCTACCCCAAAGGAAAAATAAGGGTGAATGTGATATACAAAGGCCAGGAAATACCCAAAATGGACCTAGCAAAGAGCTGCTCAGGATGCCAGAAGGTCCAAAATGCACCACCACATGCCCCTCTACACCCATGGGAGTGGCCCTCCTCTCCATGGCAACGGGTGCATATTGATTTTGCTGGTCCATTCATGGACTCAATGTTCTTAATAGCAGTGGATGCGCACTCAAAATGGCCTGAGGTGATCAAAATGTCCTCAACCACAACAGAGAAAACGATTGCAGTCCTACGGACCATATTTGCCAGGAACGGCTTGCTAGAGCAGATTTGCTCTGATAACGGACCACAGTTTGTGTCCGAAGAGTTTCGGAAATTTATGAGAAGGAATGGGGTAAGGCATTACACATCCGCCCCGTATCATCCAGCCATAAATAGATTGGCTGAGAGGTTCGTACAAACTTTTAAAAAGGCGATAAGGGCCATGTGCGATGATGAAATTCCACTACAGCATAAGGTGGACAATTTCCTGTTAGCCTACAGAAATGTGACACATGCAGTTACCAACCAGATCCCGGCCATGATGTTCTTTAACCGAAGGTTGAGATCTCGTCTGGATTTGCTCAGACCAAATGTGCGAAGAAATGTTGAGGATAAGCAATTCCAGCACATCAATGAGAAGCCGACAAGGAGCTTCAATGTAGGACAACCAGTCTTGGCCCGCGACTACCGAACAGAGAAATGGCAACCCGGAACGATATGCGCACGGCAGGGGCCATTAATGTACACAGTGGATGTCGGGGAGAACATTGTGAGACGCCACGTCGACCAGATCCAAGCGTCACAGGAACGAGTTAACCCCATGTCTCGCGTACCTGGGGATGAACCCGACATACCGGTAGCATCTACCTCAGAAACAGTAGCAGCGGAACCTAATGAACTAACCGATGAAAGGGGGCCAGAATCGCCTCCGCACCAAGAACAAGAACCTCAGGAAAGGCGCTATCCAGAAAGGATCAGGAAGCCGCCCCAAAGACTGAATCTATAAATGGACTATTTCAGTTTAATGTGCATGTTAAAGTGTTAACTGTTATTTGAATGTTATGGGTACTGTTAATCTAAAAGGGGAGGAATTGTAGTGTATGTACCTTTAAGAGAGAACTACTTTTCCAGCTCCTGTATACTGTAGTACCGGCAGTGACCACACCTGTATATAAGCCTTGAGCATGCCTCTGTACTGTTAGTCTTTAGACTACTCTCCTCCAGTAAACACCTGTTGATTGTTAATTTACAGCCTCCGTCTAGTTATTGGAAAACATCATACTTTAAGAATCACGGATTCAACAGCTATATTATCTGCGTCTGGCAGGGGGTGATTTTATAAGTTTATGTTGTCAACACCGAGATATCTGCGCTCTTCTAATTCTGCCCTCTTGAGCCTCCCTGATTATAATCACTCAACCATTGGTGGCTGTGCCTTCTGCTGCCTTGGCGCTAAGCTCTGGAATTCCCTGCCTAAACCTCTCCACCTCTCTTTCCTCCTTTAAGATGCTCGTTAAAACCTACCTCTTTGCCTGCCCTTATTTCTCTTTATGTGGCTCGGTGTCAAATCTTTTGTCTTATAATACTCCTGTGAAGCGTCTTGGGGCTTTTTACTACGTTAAAGGCACTATATAAATTTTTTAAAAATCGGAGTCTTGCCTGCCGTAGTGAAAATCCTAAATTTGGACATACACTGTCCATGATTTTCCAACTATTATGGCAGCACAGACATGTAAAAATACTCTCAAGGTCATTCATTGGATCACAGCAGCACTAGATATGAATAAGGATGGGCATTTGGCTGATTCTAGCTCACCCAGAGTCTACAGCTGCCTCATAACAGTATCCAAATATTCCTTAGATTATTCCTGGGTTTTTACCTCCACTTTTCTATCCAGAAATGCTGCAAAGCCTCTCTGGCAGTCCTACCATAATTCTAATTACAGCTACAATATTGTGCAGGGTGCAACAAAGGATTGGCGGGTCTTCTTTCAAGCATATAGTAAAGGATCTCTAAATGAAATCCAAACAACAGATGTACAGATTTAAGATACAATGGCCTAGAAATTCAATTGCGTCTGGAAATGTGGGCGCAGTGTCCTGGACCCCCGCTGCACACGCCTGTCATGTAGGCGCAAGGACAATGGGAAACTGGTGCTGCCAGCACATTACAATCAGCTACCCGCCCTGCTTATTGGCTGCACGCCTGTTGGGGGGCAAGAAATCAGCCTTCGCTGATGCCACTTAAAGGCAGCCAGCATCGCTTAAAGGGAACATGCACTCTGGCTGCAGACAGCAGGGAAACATTGTCAAAGGGCTAAAATGGTTGGAAGAGATCTCAGATGCAGAATGGAGGCCCTGGTCCAGGCTGTCGACAGGAGGAGGCAGATCCTGATCCCCCGGGGTGGGGGGGGGCAGAAAGCCCTCCAGGCAACACCTCCGCTGCCAGTGGGAAGAGGTCATTGAGAAGGTCAATGCCAGAAACAGAGCTCCCAGCACGATGGCTGCAATTTAGAAAAAAGGTCAATGCAGAGCTGTCCAGGTAAGAATCCTACCACTCACCTCAATTACTCTGCTCATACCTGTAGCCACACTACTCACAAAACTGCTCTCCTCCGCGTCTCTTCACTCTCACTGCATCACACCACTCCACCTCCTTCTCCTACTCACACACTCTGCCCCTCCTACTCTCACCACTATTACAACCCTCACTTCCCCACACATCACACTTCTACACAGCATTAAAAAAAAACTAGTTGAAAATGACAGGCACATTCTCAAAACACCTCACAAGGCTGTCACCAACACACTCCCTTCTTTCTTGCAGGAGAAGGTCGCGCACAAGCGGCAGGAGGTGGCGCCTGGAGGGGGCAGAGCCCAGCTGCACACTCTTTCCTCTCTGGAAGAAGACGTGCTGGTCATTAGGGGCAGGGGAGAGTCATGGCCCTGCCAAGTGGCAAGGCTGGAGGAGACATCGTGCAGGGTTTCTTCACACCTTATCCTCTTTTTCTCTTCTTACTTCTATCTCACCCAACACTGCAGCTGCTTTCGCCAGCCACTGCTCTCTCTGCTCTCTCTCCACACCACACGTCTCTCTCGCATTTCAGGTGCTGAAAGTGTCGAGGCCCCTGTGCCACTTCAGGAAGAGGCTGGGGCAGCCTTTCTGAAGATACACCGTCACTCCCCCAGACGCCAGCAAGCACCAGCTCAGAGACTAGCACAACGCGTATTTTAGAGGGAAGGTTAGAGGAGGGGTCTTCACCATGGTGACTCACCTGCTGCAAGTGAGCTAGGAGCTAGGAACACCACAGATGCCCGCTGGCCGGAGAGTGAGATCACATACTAATTCTGCTGCAGAGGACTCAGGTGCTGATTCGAGGTCCCACTCTACCTTAGAAGGCTGAATGCCGTACACCAGGAAATGCTAGGTGCAATGGGCAGCCTGCTAGCAAGATTGCACGCAACGGCTCACAGTATGGAGGGGTCCAGCTCCAACTTGTGTCGGGGCTCTCCAGAGAACATGCAGACATTGAGCGAGTGGTCAGCAACATGAACACGACAGCTCCCTGAAGACCCACTGTGGGCAGTGCCCTCCTCCTCCCTCTTCTCCCAGCTGCTCCTGCTCTCTCCAACCTTCTTCGCTGCTCCCCCCTTATCCTCCAGCCCCAAAGGCAGACTGACCAGATCACCCATGACTGCAATAAACTGTTTTGAAGGCAGGCAAAAACAATCCAAGACCAGCAAAAAGTTGTTAGCAGAAGTCCAAATTCACTTGTAGAACTCAGAAAATAGCACAAGTAAAGGCTCGGAAGTTAACTAGCAGTCTAAAGGGAGAAGCTAGCAACTAACCTGTAGGGAGTAGATGTACACTTTAAATTGTGCCAGGTCCTTGCTGACTGTTAGCACCATGATTTTCTGGGTGAGTTTATCACACAGTGAGTCAGGTGCTGGGGCAGACCAATTTCACGAAAGCTTCCTACAACAAGCATAGTGCCCTTATTTAAATATTTGAATGAGCGTTTTTAATAAATCCGGCACATGCTCTGGACGCCTGCAGAGGAACCCGATTCAAAATGGTGGGAGACTTACTTCCGGCGTTGAATGAGCATGAGCACGCCCCTCGCCACATTGGATCCTTAGGCACCCGTTTTATGCTTGTAAAACTCAATGCGATCGAATTCCTAGGCCAATATATACTCAGTAAATAATTATGCAGATTACTCTTGTGCTCTGATTTGGGAGTTTGCACAGGAGCCATAAGCCATGGCTTCAGACTATAGCCCTATCATCTGTGAAGAAAAGAATGGCGCCCGAGACAGTCCGGTGCTAGCGCGCTCTCCCTGCTTTGGGCGGCCCGCTCTCGCCACTCGCTCCCACAACCGGAGCGAGGTGTTCGGCGAGTCGGGCGGAGGCAGCACAGCGCGGCAAGCAGCAGCAGCCACGTCGACCCGCTAGGGCACGTCGGCCGGCCGCTCCTCAGCGGGAAGGGATTCCGACCGGGAAGAGGGGAGCTGAGCATGGCGGCCAGAGGCTGGACCGGAAGCGGGAGAAGCAGGCCTGGGCCGTCGGACCGTGGCGCCGACGATGGTGAGGTGGAGGCCGCGGCGACCGGAGGATGTGTTCGGCGAGTCGGGTGGAGGAGCGCAGCGCACCGGGATGCAGCAGCAGACTCGACGACTCGCAGTCCGACTGGGAGGAGGGGAGCCGGGAATGGTGGCCAGAGGGTGAGCGGGAGAAGCAGGCCACCGCACATGGAGTCGAGCCGGCAACAGTGAGGAGGACGGAGCGGCTGAGGGACATCGTGCTCCCACTGCCACTGGATGCCAAAGAATTGACTTTCTGAACACGGCGCTGTAAAAATAGCTGACGTGTCTCTGTGAGCTCCCACAGCTTTATTGTGGGAGTGATTGGGGAGTAAGCATTCCATTGTACTAGTTACATATGGCAAATAAAGAATCTTGAATCTTGAATGGCATTAAATCAAAATGACACAAACCCCAATATAGAAACCTTACACGATAACTAACTTACCAAGCAGCTAGCAATCAGGCACTTCTCCATTCTCAAGTGGTTACATAGTCCTTCCGATTGTATGGAATGAATGAACTGTGGCGTGGAATATTGGTAAGCACTCCTGTGATGAATTTCCTGTGCTAGCTGCACATTCACTGAGTAGAAATCTTTCCTGTTACTGTAGGCCCATCCACATCATCAGGTGCCAGGATTGAGACACTAGCAGCGCCCAGTATTTTGGGAGACGTACCAATTGCAAAAAGAAACCCTGCTTAATTCTCATCAGATACTAAACTTTGGGTGAAGGGGAAACTGAGCAATGTGCTCAAGTAATTTAAAGCCTTCCCTGGCTCAAGCATGACCTGCAGCTAAACAAAATCCTAGTTTTTTCAACTCCTCACATAGGTCACAGAATATCCGTTTAATAAGTCTAAACCTGTAAAGATAGTGTGGTGTCAGACCAGTCAATTAAGTGAATCGATAGCTCGTGCAGTCTTTTTCATGGTCTTTCTCCTGTTTGGTGTCTGCACATCTAGTAGCCTTAGTCATTCTGAAAACTGTTTTGACTACAATACCATTCTATGCCATGATTAACACTGCTGAAATATCACTTCATGAGAGTCCTACACAAAATATCTGTATTGCTGGGCAGGCCCCTCATCTACATAGGATTATGGAAGTCGAACTGGCAGTCACTTGTTCAAACTAGTAAACGGTAACTTTAGGACTGATTTCAGGACATTCTTCTTCACACAAAGAGTGATTTATGTGTGGAATAAACTTCCAGACAGAGTAATGGAGGCAAAAACCCTGGAATCATTTAATAAACAATTGGGTGATACGGGATGGGGGGGTTGGTTCGGAGCTGACTGGATGGATGAACCAAATGACCTTTCTTGTGTGTAATTATCTTATGATATCCTGCAGAATGGCCTCTGATGCCCGATCTGTGAACTGGGCCATTCTTCGCTGAGTCATTTTTTTTTAAGGGAAACGGTTACAGCTGTAAATCCAGCCAGTAGTCCTTTGTCAGCCATTGGCACTGCCCCTGGACCTCGCTGCTTCCTCAGTTCCTCAAGCACTGCGCACTGGGAGTCCCATCCAAATACTTAAATGAGCTGACCTTGTGTTATGGGATGAGGTGAGCTTGTCGGCCCTGCAGAAGAGGCCAGCAAGGAATGTGCAGCAATGCCAGCCAATGGAGCCAATAATCCAGTTTCAGTACAGCAGCCGTTGGATCGCTGCACATCAGGCCCCGGTCATGCTTGTAAAGCTCCAGGCTGACCCCACTCCACACGGATAAGTATAAATAGAGATGATCAAATACCGTATGGATTGTGATGGTTCCTCAGCCGTTGAAAGTATGGAAATGTCATGGTAAAGTAGGAAAGTGGTCCAGGATGTATAATGTAAGATAAAAGGTTAGACAAGTATTCCAAAATTTTGTTAGGTTTACCTTTGGGAAATAAGGTGACAATTTACAAAAGCTTTGTTTAGGAGTTTAAATAGGTTGGATAAGTTCCACAATGAAGAAGGTTGTACATGGCCTGTGGAAGAAATGGACTTAATGGGTGGAATAGCCTTTTCTCTGTTTTCCTTTGTTCTAATGGAGCAAAGAGAACCCAAAGACAAGGTCTGTTCTCGTGTGCTTCTTAGGCTGCGATTTTGCCGGCGTTCAGAGGGCGGGTTTGGAGGCGGGTCGAGAGTTAAAATCCAAATGATTGAGGGCGGGTTACAAACCCGTCGCCATTCCACTTCCACGCAACTTTGCAAAGTGTCGGATCTGCGAGTCCCGATCAGACTCGACACCAAACGGCAGGAGAGGCTCTTAACGCAGTTAACAGCTTGTTAACTGCCTAGATAATCCCATTTTTACTGCCTATTCCCATTTTAGTATATTTTCAGCCTGTTGCCCATCATGCGACAAACACGCCAGCTGATTGTGCCGGGTTCAGCAACTCGCTGAATTGTCGACAGCTGCTCCTGCAGCATAAAAGCGGACCTGCAACATGGCCGAGTTTCAAATGCCAGAACTTTGTGCTTTGTCGTGAGCAGCCTCCTCGGGACTTGTTAATGTGGCCAGGGATGGTGGATCTCCTCCTGTCTCTTAGGTATTGGGTGTTCTCCTCCCACCTGCGGTGGCGCTGTCACAGCAGATAAATGGTTGGGGTTGTTCTCTTGGTTAAGTTTAGTTCTCTTTGTTCGGTTCTCTCCAGAACCTTCTTTTTGAATAAAGCACTTCATGTTTGAATCTCCGAACTCTGAGTCCTAAATCGTGTCTAGGTAGAAAGGTACAGACACAACAAAGTGGCGACAAGGATCGGATGAATCTGCGTTGTGGGAACTTTGTTTTCGACTACAAAACACTCAGAACAGAGATTGCAGCATCACATTAACGTTACGGGTGCAGTGAGTAAACAGAAAATAACATTTGAAACGTGAGATGGCTACTATATTAGGAAACATCGGTGATTTTGATGAAAATGTGGAGCAATGGAGCGCTTATACGGAACGTTTTGACTATTTTGTTTTGGCGAATGCGGTGGCAAACGAAAAGGTCGTGCCTACCTTTTTGACATTCAATTTACTTCGCAGCCTTGTACAGCCAGATAAGCCAGGAACTAAAACATATAAACAACTAGTGGAAATTCTTGGAGCACATTTTTCACCAAAACCTCTGGTTATTGCTGAGAGATTTAGATTTCACAAACGGAATCAAGAGGAGGGGGAATCAGTGACGATGTTTATTGCTGATTTAAAAAGGTTGTCAGAACACTGCGAGTTTAAGGAGGTGCTGAATGACACCATTAGAGACAGACTTCTGTGTGGTCTGCTAAGTGCAGCCACACAGAAGCGCCTTCTTACTGAGGACAACCTGACTCTTGAAAAGGCCATTGAAGTTAGTGTCTCCATGGAGATGGCGGAAAAGGAGGCTCACCAGTTGAGTTCAACAAGGAGAGTTCACAAGGTGTCATCTGAGCCTAAAGGTGCGCGAAACGGCACATGTTACCGTTGTGGGAAAACGGGCCATCACGCTAATGACTGCTGGTGTACGGAGCTGGAATGCCGAAATTGTGGCAAAAAAGGTCACATTGAACGTGCCTGTAGAGGTAAAAAAAGAACAGACAGAGCTGGGAAGCATGAAAGCAAAATGTCTGTATTTGGACAAGAGAAGAAAAAGAGTGTTCATTCAGTGCAGTATGATGGAACAAGCAAAACAGAGGGGTGCGCCACCTCTGAGGAGGAAGAGGTGCACATACTGATGGTTGCAGGTGGTCCAAATGGCTACTGGGTGTCGCCACTGGTGGAGGGACAATCAGTGCGGATGGAGGTGGACACAGGCGCGGCTGTGTCCCTTGTTTCAGACATTGTCTACAACAAAATGCTAAAGCATCTTACCCTTCAGCCAACAAACATTGTGCTAAAGACATATACCGGCGAACCTGTGGCCATGAGAGGCACCATTGAGGTGACAGTTAAATTGAACGGACAGACTGCGAAACTGCCACTATATGTGGTAAAGGGAAATTACCCATCTCTACTGGGACGTGCGTGGCTAGAGAAAATCACGCTGGACTGGCCTACAGTCCGCATGATGTCAAAAGGGGAGTCAGGTCTGACTGCAGTTTTAAACAAACATGCAGAACTCTTCAATGGTGAACTTGGGAGCATGAAAACGATCAGCTTAAGACTGGACATTAAACCTGACAGCAAGCCGAAGTTTCACAAAGCCCGACCTGTACCCTATGCAATTAGGCCAAAAGTTAAGGCTAACTTGGAGGCCTTAGTCGAGAATGGAGCCCTGGAGCCTGTGAGCATGAGCAAATGGGCCACACCCATTGTTCCTGTCCTGAAAAAGGATGGATCTGTTCGAATCTGCGGGGATTTTAAAGTGACTATTAACCCGGTGCAGTCTGCGGAACAGTACCCTCTTCCCCTCATTGGTGATCTTTTTACAGGCCTGGCCGGAGGGCAAAAGTTCAGCAAAATAGACTTATGCCAGGCTTATCTACAAATGCATGTCGATGACAAATCAAAGGAGTTGCTGACAATTGTGACACACAAGGGGCTATACAGGTACTGCCGCCTTCCGTTTGGAATTATGTTGGCCCCTGCTCTATTCCAAAGGGCAATGGATCAGATTTTGAGTGGACTGCCAGGAGTCCAGTGCTACCTGGATGACATCCTTGTCACTGGGACAAATGAGGAGGATCATCTTCTGAACTTGGATGCGACACTACAGCGACTGAAAGAGTACGGACTCAGTTTGTAAAGACAAATGTGAATTCTTTCAGTCTTCAGTCGAGTAACTGGGGCATGTGATTGATGCTACTGGCCTGCATAAGGCGCCATCAAAGGTCAAGGCGATCGTGGAGGCCCCAGCACCCCAGAATGTGAGCCAGTTACGTTCATTTCTGGGGCTACTTAACTACTATGGAAGGTTTATTCCAGACTTAGCAACATTGCTGAAGCCGTTACATCAGCTGCTATGTCAAGGCAAAACATGGAAATGGATTGAACTGTGCAACAAAGCTTTCGCCCAAGCAAAGAAAGCATTGCTGAAGTCGGAGGTCCTGACACACTTCGACCCAAAGCTACCCGTGCAGCTAGCATGTGATGCATCACCATATGGTGTGGGAGCAGTCATATCCCACATCATGCCTTCTGGGGAAGAGAAACCTATCGCCTTCGCATCACGCACCTTGAACAAGGCCGAGAGTAACTGCGCAGATTGAGCGTGAGGCCTTGGGAATCGTTTTTGGAATTCGAAAATTTCATCAGTACCTGTTTGGGAGAAGGTTCACACTCCTGACAGACCACCGTCCATCGACTTCAATCTTTGGGCCCCACACTGGAATTCCGTCTCTTGCTGCAAGCAGGATGCAAAGGTGGGCTTTACTGTTGTCAGGACACACATACGACATCAAATATCGCAAATCAGACTTGCACGGCAACGCAGACGGTCTCTCGAGGCTGCCCTTGCCTGCTACTCCCCCAGAGCCTTGTCAGATAAACATCTTCTACTTTAGACAAGTGGAGGGAGCACCTGTCACTGCAGTTCAGGTGCGAAGGTACACCCGCAACGATCCAGTCCTGTCTGAGGTAATGGACGATGTCATTCGAGGGAGAGCTATAGGAGATTCTCCTAGTTTGAAACCTTACGTTTCAAAAAGAAATGAGCTCTCCGTCCAGGCAGGTTGTCTTCTTTGGGGACGCCGTGTCATCATTCCGCTACCTCTGAGGGAACCTATACTGCAACAACTTCATACAGGCCACAGTGGGATGGTTCGGATGAAGGAAATGGCAAGAAGCTACTTCTGGTGGCCAGGTCTCGAAGGAAATATTGAGGAGAAAGCCAAAACATGTTCCCCATGTCAAAGGGTCCGGAATGTTCCACAGCTGGCAACCCTACACCCCTGGGATTGGCCTGAAGAAATGTGGCAGCGAGTACATGTGGACTTCGCCGGTCCTTTTGAAGAGAAGATGTTTATGGTGGTTGTGGACGCTCGTAGCAAGTGGCCGGAGGTCGCTGTGATGAGGTCTACCACGGCAGAGAAAACAATTGAGAAACTTGGTGAGATGTTCAGCCATTATGGCTCACCGGAACAACTCGTAAGTGACAATGGTCCACAATTTGTATCACAGGAGTTTGCAACCTTCCTGCATGTGAATGGGGTTCAACACATCAGGTCTGCGCCCTATCATCCCTCTACTAACGGCCTGGCAGAAAGGTTCGTGCAAACTTTGAAGCACGCCTTGAAGGCATCGCAAGGTCAGGGCTCAATCCACCAACGTCTGAACAGCTTCCTGTTGTCCTACAGGAACGAGCCGCATGCCACAACCAAAACTTCCCCCGCTTCGCTCATGATGAAGAGGCAGTTGCGGACAAGTTTTGACTTACTCAAACCTCCAAGGGCAGAGCAGGTTGTCCATCGTCAACAACAAGCTCAAGTTGAAAAGAGAGAGAAAAGAGCCAAGGAGAGACGGTTTCATCCTGGAGAGCATGTCCTAGCTCGAAACTATAACACTGGACCGAAATGGGTTCCTGCTACGGTGATCGCGCAGACGGGCCCTGTGTCTTACACGGTTGAGACTGCTGAGGACATTGTCTGGAGAAGACACACAGATCAACTGTTGCTAGGAGCAGAGACAGCCACAGAGGCTCCAACGGCTGGTTGGCCTGAACTGTTTCCGGATGATACCGCAAACCAGCATCCTTTGCCACAATGCTCTTCTCCAACATAGGAAGTCAAAGAGACTGTTCCACCTGTGCAAACTCCTGACTTTCGACTGACACAGGCACCTTCTCTATCTAGGCCTGTGTCAATGCTTACTGCTGTGGAAGCCAGCGATGACCGCCGGTATCCTGTCAGAGAGCGGCGGCCTCCAAGACGCTTGAATCTGTAGGCTTAGTGACTTACCCACAAGACTGGGGCAGAATAAACCCCAGGGTAAAGTCAGGATTTGAGGCAGTTTACCTCTACCCTTGGTTAGTTGAGTGCATTGAAAGTAACTTACCTGTTGAGGAATAATGTGGACCTTTCATTTAAGAGGGTGTTCTCCTCCCACCTGCGGTGGTGCTGTCACAGCAGATAAATGGTTGGGGTTGTTCTTTTGGTTAAGTTTAGTTCTCTTTGTTCGGTTCTCTCCAGAACCTTCTTTTTGAATAAAGCACTTCATGTTTGAATCTCCGAACTCTGAGTCCTAAATCGTGTCTAGGTAGAAAGGTACAGACACAACACTGTCCTCCCTCTCTCCCTCTTATTGTGGGCTCTCTTTTCCTGCAAGGAGGGACACAAATGGAGTTTCAGCGAGATTGATGGAGTGAGCGTGAAGAATCCATAACATAGAAGCTTAAAGGAAGACAAAGATGGAGTGAGGTGCCAAAACCAAGGTGCCTCCCTGTGCATTGTTAGTTGTTGTCATTGCATAACAGTGAGAGCGAGTGAGAGGGGTGCGTAGTAAGATGGTGAAGTTATTCTGTACATAGAGAGAGAGTGATAGGTAAGGGTGCAAGGGAAGTAAGGGTAAGGTGGGATGTGGAGGAGTAGGTTGACAATACAGAGTGCTAGTGATGAGAACAGATGGGAAGCAGATTGAAGGTAAGTGTGATGTTATACTCATTTTTGCTGAGCGCAGAAGATCATTGAACCGTTTTCGGCACTGCACCCAGGAGCGTGAGCACAAAGCCCTGGCGCTCACCTCCTGAGCAATTTGCAGCCAGGCTGCCTTTGTTTGCTGAGGAGGCTTCCTCCGGCCATTGGGAGAGAACAAGACCTCCCTGCGCCCTCTTACTCCCTCCACAAGAGGGAGTCATCATCAAAACGAGGAGCAGCCTTACATCTTGGAGCAGTCATGTTGCAGTGGGCCGTTTCAGGAGCAGCACAAAGGAAATTAAAAGCAAAGGCTACACGGACCCCTTAAAATCACCTGAATCGATGATGTCAGCAGAGGCGAGCAGCAGACCCGCACCCACTGATTGGGCCGGGTAGTGCGCACGGCGGGCTTAATGAGCCCAGTTAAATGAAAATTGTTATTTGGGAGCGGCGGAAAACCGGGAGTGGGACCGGAACCCGCCCACCAGCTAACCCGACTCCAACCCGCCTCCTGTGGCCCAAATGTCTAGCGATAGACTTACAATGGCAGTTTGAAGTGGCATTTTTCTGACTTTGCATTCCCAGTGGAGAACCTCAACCCCTGAAAGTGAATATTGGAAATTCCAGCACGCTCGGCACATGATTTGCTGACCGTTACTTTTCGCGGTCAGAAAATCATGAGCAGCCGCACAATAGATATACAGTCAGTGGACACGACAGCCAATTGAGAGTGCGAAACCAGAAAATGATCCCTCACCTGCCAACTTTTGCTGACGAATGGTCCATTAGTTGTTTCCTTTAGTATAATTAGTTGAAAAAAAAGAAGCAAATCGACTTACCTTTTTGGGCCTCTCCTCGCCCCAGCTTTCTTTCCATCAGGTGGACCTGGCGGGAAAGTCACAACTGCTTCCGTGCTCTGACCCACAGTTAAAATTGCAATGATGTCACCGAAGTGCAATATGCATATCAACAACAACTTGTATTTATATAGCGCCTTTAACATAGTAAAACGTCCCAAGGCACTTCACAGGAGCTATTACCAACCAAAATTTGACACCGAGCCACATAAGGAGATATTACTACAGCTTGGTCAAAGAGGTACAACAACAACAACAACATGTATTTACATAGCGCCTTTAACGTAGTAAAACGTCCCAAGGCGCTTCACAGGAGTATTAAATGACCAAAAAAAAGGAGCATCTTAAAGGAGGAGAGAGAGGTAGAGGGACGGAGAGGTTTAGGGAGAGAATTCCAGAGCTTAGGGCCTAGGCAGCTGAAGGCACGGCTGCCAATTGTGGAGCGATTATAATCGGGGATGTTCAAGAGGCCAGAATTGGAGGAGTGCAAAGCTCTCGGAGGGTTGCAGCGTTGGAGGAGGTTACAGAGATAGGACGGGGAGAGGCCATGGAGGGATTTGAACACAAGGACGAGAACAGAGCCTAGTGAATGGGACTTGGCGCTAAAGAAGGACCCCGATTGTTTCCAGTGGATGTCCCTCTCGCCTGCTCGGAAGAACAGTTTAAAATTGTAGCCTGCAGGTTCATTGGGTGAGTCCCATGAGTGATTTCAACTGCATGCCCACTCGGTTTCTGCCGAGCAAGTAGGATTAAGGTGGCCCCTTACGTAATTTTATACTATTTCCTGTTCAGTCTTTTTAGGTTTTTTTCTCCTCTGTTTACGTGAGAAAGTTTTCTATTTCTTCCTTTATTGTTGCCTTAAATCTTGTCAACATTCCTGTTATTTTTAATAAGACAGTCTCTGTTCAATTTCTGTGGCTTTATTAGAATTTTTATTTGGGTTTAGCGGTGAACTCAGAAAATAGGGGCACCAGTGCAATAAGCAAACTTCAAGAACCAAATGGCCTTTTCTTGTTCCATCCTATTTTAACTAGGTCCATAAGACTTTTGCATATCAATTTTGCCCTTCTATTAAATCACTAAAAAAGTAGCTGCTTGGGAAAAGAAATTAGTAAGGGACTTCAGGGGCTCCTTGTGGCTGACTGTTAACATCATTCATGCAGTCACTCAGAAGGAACACATTCTATGGGCAACTTAGTTAAAACATCAGAGAGAGAAAAGCATAATTTGCATCCAGCTGCTCCATAAAACCAAGCTTCACTATCAGAGAATATTTAAGCCCCAATTTTTAGATTCTAGCAAAATTAGGGCTGCACATGCCCATTGGAGCCATGTGGGCAGCACTGCTACTTGTGATGCTGGTGAGTTGGAGGTCCTGCCGCAGGCGTTCCATCAAAGCAGAGTGTTCTTATGTGGAGCTGAAGGCCACACTCCAGTAAAAGTGGAGATACCAGCTGCATGAAGGGAGGTCACCCACACAGTCAATGCGTGTAGCTCAACTCCTTTGTACCTGACTCCCGATGAGGAAGAAGTGTGTTGGTATCAGGAGGAAGACAGAGGTAAATGTCCTCCTCAATATTGTTCACCTTCCTTATGGACCCATCAACAATGGCACAAACCTAAGATCTGCCGCCCACTCTGGCAAGCATCATTCCAGGCATTGTGCACGACCATTGCCGTTTTGCACACACTCTGTCATTGTGCCCAAGCTGCATGGCGCACCTTTATTGAAGCTGATGGTGGCAGCCAAGGCTCAGCAAGCAGATGCTGAGGCATCCAGTCCAAGTTTCTCCTCTGATTTTCAGAAGCTTCTCAGCAGGGTCAGCAGCCATGGATGTAGAAGGTTAACCCCGTCTCCTAAGAACCACCACTCAATTTTTCTTCTTCAAATATTTCAGGCACCGTAGGTTATAGATCGGTGGCATCAAACCTTCACCCTGGATAATGGCACCAGATGCATGATAAATTATCTGTGGTCAGTTACCACATCAATATTAACTGAATGCAAATCCTTTCTCTTCATGAAGGGTGCGGGGTTAATATGAAAGGCATGATGCCCGCATAGAAAGAAAAAAAGACTTGCATTTCTATAGCACCTTATCACAACTCAAGACATCCCAAAGCGCTTTACAGCCAATGAAGTACTTTTGAAATGTAGTCACTGTCATAATGTAGGAAATGCAGCAGCCAATATGCGCACAGCAAGGTCCCACAAACAGCAATGTGATAATGACCAGATAATCTGTTTTAGTGATGTTGGTTGAGGGATAAATAATGACCAGGACAACAGGAGAACTCCCCTGCTCTTCTTCTAATAGTGCCATGGGTTCTTTTAAATCTTCCTGAGAGGGCAGATGGGGTCTCAGTTTAACATCCCATCCAAAAGACGATACATCAATACTTCACTGAAGTGTCAGCTTAGATTTTGTGCTCAAGTCTCTAGAGTGGGGCTTAAACCTTCTGATTCAAAGGCGAGAGAGCTACCACTGAGCCAAGGCTAACACCATAGGTACCATGTGTGACTTTGTACTTGATGGAGCTCTAACACACTGTAAAGGTTGTGCAAACTGTCCAGCTGCTTCCACAGAAAACGTGATGAAAGTGTCACCCTTGCAAATATAGCGGTTGTCACTTCCCTGATAATAAGTGCACTGCAAACTCTCTATTGTCGTAGCTGAGTCAACACCCTTGAGAAAATACCCATCCTGAAATCTGTGTGAGGCATGAACCTCACAGCTAGCATAGAATCATAGAATGGTTACAGCACTGAAGGAGGTCATTCGGCCTGTCGAGTCTGTGCCGGCTCTCTGCAAGAGCACTTCAGCCAGTCCCACTCCCCTGCCCTTTCCCCGTAGCCCTGCAAATCTTTTCCTTCAGGTACTTATCAAATTCCCTTTTGAAAGCCGTGATTGAATCTGCTTCCACCACTCCTTCAGGCATTGCATTCCAGATCCTAACCACTCGCTTTGGTTCTTTTGCCAATCACATTGAATCTGTGACCTCCGGTTCTCGATCTTTCTGCCAATGAGAAAAGTTTCTCTCTGTCTACTCTGTCTAGACCACTCATAGAAACATAGAAGACAGGAGCAGGAGTAGGCCATTCGGCCCCTCGAGCCTGCTCCACCATTCAATGAGATCATGGCTGATCATCCAAACTCAGTACCCTGTCCCTGCCTTCTCCCCGTATCCCTTGATCCCTTTAGCCTTAAGAAATATATCTAACTCCATCTTGAATATATTTAATGAATTGGCCTCAGCTGCCATCTGTGGTAGAGAATTCCACAGGTTCACCACTCTCTGGGTGAAGAAATTCCTCCTCATCTCTGTCCTAAATTGCTTACCCCTTATCTTTAGACTGTGACCCCTGGTTCTGGACTCTCCCGCCATCGGGAACATCCTTCCTGCATCTAGTCTGTCTAGTCCTGTTAGAATGTTATAAGTTTCAATGAGATCCCCTCTCATTCTTCTAAACTCCAGCGAGTATAAGCCCAATCGACCCAATCTCTCCTCATACGTCATTCCTGCCACCCCAGGTATCAGTCTGGTGAATCTTCGCTGCACTCCCTCCATGGCAAGAACATCCTTCCTCAGATAAGGCGACCAAAACTGCACACAATACTCAAGGTGTGGTCTCACCAAGGCCCTGTACAACTGCAGCAAGACATCCTTGTTCCTGTACTCAAACCCTCTCGCTACGAAGGCCAACATACCATTTGCCTTCTTAACCGCCTGCTGCACCTGCATGCTTACCTTCAGCGACTGGTGCACAAGGACACCCAGGTCTTGTTGCACTTCCCCTTTTCCCAATCTATTGTCGTTCAGATAATAATCTGCCTTCCTGTTTTTGCCACCAAAGTGGATAACCTCGCATTTATCCACATTATACTGCATCTGCCATGCATCTGCCCAATCACCCAACCTGTCCAAATCATACTGGAGTTTCTCGGCATCCTCCTCACAGCACACACGCCCACCCAGCTTTGTGCCGTCTGCAAACTTGGAGATATTACATTTAGTTCCCTCATCTAGATCATTAATATATATTGTGAATAGCTGGGGTCCTAGGACCGATCCCTGCGGTACCCCACTAGTCACTGCCTGCCACTCGGAAAAAGACCCGTTTATTCCAACTCTTTGCTTCCTGTCTGCCAACCAGTTCTCTATCCAAGTCAGTACCTTGCCCCCAATCTCATGTGCCTTAACTTTACATGCTAATCTCTTATGCGGAACCTTATCGAAAGCCTTCTGAAAGTCCAAATACACCACATCCACTTGTTCTCCCTTATCTATTCTACCAGTTACATCCTCAAAAAATTCCAGTAGATTAGTCAAGCACGATTTACCTTTTGTAAATCCATGTTGACTTTGTCCGATCCTGTCACTGTTTTCCAAGTGCTCTGCTATTACATCTTTTATAATGGACTCTAGCATTTTCCCCACTACCGATGTCAGGTAGTTTTCTCTCTACCACCTTTTTTGAACACTTCTATCAAATCTCCTCTCAACCTTCTCTGCTCTAAGGAGAACAATCCCAGTTTCTCTCGTCTATCCATGTAACTGAAGTTCTTCATCCCTGGAATCATTCTCGTAAAAAAATTTCTGTACCCTCTCTAAGGCCTTCACATCCTTCCTAACATGCGGTGCCCAGAATTGGACACAATACTCCAGTTGAGGCAGAACCAGTGTTTTACAAAGGTTCATCATAACTTCTTTGCTTTTGTACTCTATGGGCTGGATTTTGATACTGGGGCGGGCTGGGGTCGTGTAATCCGCATTTTGTGTTAGCCACCCGATTCTAAATCGATGTGGGAAAATGATGCCATTTGAACTTCGGAACCCATGGCCAATGAGTTTTTCCAGTCTGAAAGTCGTCTCCGATGACGTCTTCATTGCTGCTGCATTTAAGGTCTGCAACAAGCCTTGCCTCTTCTGCAGACTGCCAAGCTTTTGCCCTTGCATGTTAGAGGCACCTGCAGGAAGAATGGCCAGCCAGAGACCTAGGTCTGCACCCCGCTTTGATGACGTTGCCCTGCAGGCTTTAGTAGAGGGAGCAAGAGCAAATAAAGAGGTACTCTTCCCTTCTTCAGGGAGGAAGAAGCCTCCCCAGCAAACCAAGGCTGTGTGGATTCAGGTGGCAGAGGAAGTCAACTCTTTGTCAATAACCCGCAGAACCTGGATTCAGTGCAGGAAAAGGTTTCATGACCTTCTGTGCACTGGAAAAGTGAGTATGAATTTCCCAGCACCGTCAATCTGATCCCCATTGCCTCTCCACACCAGCACTCAGCTTTAGCAATCTCTTCCTCCACAACCCACTTGACACTGACATCCATGCACCCTTACCCATTCCCTCTCTCTCTATGGTCACATTCACCTAACTATTCAATTATGCAGCTCTCACACTCCCTATCACTGTGATGCAATTACAACTTACAACACACAGGGAGGGCCCTTGATCTTGCCAACTCACTCCATCTTTGTCTCCTTCTAAGCATCTATAATATGGATTCTCTACACTCACTCCTTCATTCTCACTCAAACTCCACTTGTCCCCCTGATTGCAGGAATAGAGAGCTCACAATGAGAGGGAAAGAGCGAGGACAGGAGGAGAGCCACCCTCAGAAGCCCAGCTTACCACCTGGGAGGAAGCGGTCCTGGAGATTGTGGGAGTGGAGGAAGATTCCCAAGTGGGGGACGGACAGATGGGCGCATCACAGCAAGCCAGTGACAGAATAGTTTTCCACCTCTCTCAATGACATTGCATGAGTCGCTGATAATGACTCTGAAGCTCTAACAGATGGACTTATGCAATGTGCATGTAACCTTGGCCTCACATCTCTGACTCTTTCCTTTACTCCCCCACAGGACCATCGCAAGCACCCATCCCCACTATCCAGGAGGAAGAGCCTGAGCCTCAAGACTCCTCAGAGGAAGCTGCAACCCCTGAGGGCACAGCGTCAGCAGAATTCACTGCACCCAACACCAGCGCAGACACTCACACCTCAGAGGGAACATCGCGAGATAGAGTAGTGTTGTCACCTGGTGTATCACAGCTCACAAGTGAGCATCAGCAGATTGTGGAGACAGGGACAGCAGTGGAGAGTCCTAGTCGGAGGGTGCAGGACTCTGCCAGCTCGGCTCAGCTGCATGTCGACCCTCTGCTTCTGGGTCTATCCATAAGATCAGCGGTGCTGGAACTCCAGGAACAGATGCAGGAGTCTCTGGCAGATTTTGTCTCCAGGGTCGCTGCGAGTGTGGAGCGAATGGAGGAGTCCATTGCGAACATGAGCAGAGCCTTTGTGGAGGCATTGGCGCATGAACGCATCACCATGGAAAGGATGGCAACCTCCATGGAGGTGATAAGTCGCCAGAGTGCAGAAAACATGGTGAGTGTTCTGAATAGAATGACATCTCTGGAGGAGCGATGGTCGCCTATTGAACAGAGAAACCAGACCTTCATGGAAGTCCTTCTGAGTAGGAGTGCCAGTGCAGATACGGGTCCCCATGGCTCCCCTGATGTGCAGCAAGGTGCTCTCAAGCCTCTTGCAAGCACTGAGGGGGACCTGACCCATGAGAGGGAAGTTGGTGGCAGACATCAAGGAAGTGGGGGCTCCTCTCCAAACGCTCACACTTCCATGCCACTGCAGAGCCCTCGGTCAGAGCCCCACCAGAGTCCACACCCAACTGAGATCGGCGTCTCAACCCCTGCACAGCCGCAGGAGCAGCAGACTGTTGGCGAGCCCTCACAGGTTTGCAACCCCAGCGGACGCCTGCCAAAGGTGTCAAGACAGGAGCAGCAAGAAAGTGAGCAAGGGGCCTCCACATCTGCTGAAGCCACAGGGGAAGTACCACGTAGGAGCACGCGTAAGAGAAAGATACTGCAGAAATAGTCACAAGGGTAGTCACTTGGGTGAAATTTGATGTTTTATGTTAAAAAGCCATCAGATGATTACTGTAAATAAAAAATCTGATGGCTACTGCTGTAGTTGTGGCGTGTGTCATTTTGTGAATGGGACTTTCACATTGAGGGCTTAGGATTACTTGCAATTGTCAGTATGGTGGTCAAATTGCTAGGAATCCGATGGTCCTTGGCCATTGTCGATGCTCAGGTAAGAAGCTGCGAGGCAAAAGTGCTTGATTGGCTAGGCTAAGCAAATCTGGCCAAGATGAGTGTGTTCCTTGCATCCCGGGCAGCAATGTTCTCGCGTACTGCTGCTGCTGGTTGATGGGCCTCTGCAAGATGTTCGTTTTCGCTCTCCTCCTCCTCCTCCTCCTCATTTGAGGAGGATATGTGATGAGCCTCTTGGTCCTCAGAAATCTGCAAGCCACGACACTGTGCCATGTTGCGAAGTGCACAGCAAACCACGACGATTCTGGAGACCCTGGCTGCTGAGTAATGCAGGGCTCCACCTGATCTATCCAGGCATCTGAAGCGCATCTTCAGCAAACCGATGGTTTGCTCAATTATAGCTCTGGTGGACATGTGGCTGGAGTTGTAGCGCTCCTCAGCTTCGTTGGATGGGCTCCTCAACGGCGTCATTAGCCATGTCTTCAGGGGACAGCCCTTGTCTCCAAGTAGCCAAAAGGGTTAAAATCACCAAGGCCTATCAAAATGGGATAATAGAGGCAATTTAGTGCTTGTTAAGGGCCTTAACGGCCTATCCCGCCTCTTGGAGGCGGGACGGAGACGAGACCAGTAGACACGATTTAATGAAAATTGCTTGGAGGCGGGGTTGGGCCCGCATGCCAGTTTTTGCAATTTTAACCCCCCACACGCCTCCAATCCTGCCTCAACGGCCCGATGAAATTCAAGCCCTGTGCCTCTATTTATGAAGCCCAGGATCCCGTATGCTTTTTTAACCGCTTTCTCAACCTGCCCTGCCACCTTCAACGATGTGTGCACATATACCCCCAGGTCTCTCTGTTCATACACCCCCTTTAGAATTGTATCATTTAGTTTATATTGTCTCTCCTCGTTCTTCCTACCAAAATGTATCACTTCGCGCTTTTCTGCGTTAAATTTCATCTGCCACGTGTCCGCCCATTCCACCAGCCTGTCTATGTCTTCTTGAAGTCTATCACTACCCTCCTCACTGTTCACTATACTTCCAAGTTTTGTGTCATCTGCAAATTTTGAAATTGTGTCCTGTACTCCTAAGTCCAAGTCATTAATATATATCAAGAAAAGGAGCAACCAAGAATAATGAAGAAAAGTATTTGCAGAAAAAAACCAAAATGCAAAAGTGGAGGACTAACCAGTAATACCAACTAATGCAACATAATGAGGCAAAACGTACATGCAAACATAAAAAAACAAACATCAAGGGCAAACTCACCTTCTTACTTTAAGGGGGGGTGCTTCAGCAGGTGAGCTCCTGAGGACTGCCGTAGGTCCACTTTTTATACTGAGATTCATGACGCAGGTGAAGGTGTTACCCTTGCAAATATAGCGGTTAAAAAATTACTCTATGGTTTCAATTTTAAATATTGTGAGATGCAATTCAAGCATAAATAATGAGGCTGTGCATGTCACTGGCGTGGCCTCACATCTTACACCTACGTTGCCACTTGGAGAATCGGGCACGTGTGGTCAGGCTCCCTTTTTATCCATCCCAAGACCGCTGCATTACGAGGCACGGGGTCTCGCAATTATTATCCTTTGATATTATGAAAAAATTGCTCCAAAGAATTATAATAATGCCCAGGGCAGATGAGAATTAACATAGATGAAATGAAGATACAAACTTCGCTGCAAGTACCTAAAACCGCAATGAAGGAGGAAAAGCTACTTGTATTGGAAGATTATGAAAAATTCTTAATAGCTCCTGCTTTGTACGAGTGCTTGTGTTGTTACATCTCCTGCTTTGTAAGAGTGCTTGTGTTGTTACATCTGTGGCTGCTGTTTTTTCAAAGTTCTGTTTTTTCAACGCCCATCCCCCTTCTACCACTGTTTCACTAACGATGTTAGTAAAAAAAGACAATCAGCCTGGTTCATAGACTGCACTCTGCATTTTGGGCATATTTTATTTCCCATGAGTTTTATTAATTTCAAAGCCATTATCCTTGGGATTTGGGGTGTGATTTTAAAACGCTTAATTTTTTTCTCTTCACTCTGCAACGTGTGGATGTACAACTAATTGCTCTCTCTTGGGTGCAGCCTTGACTTATTCAGAAAGAGTAGACAATAGGCTTGAAGGTAGGCGGCTGGTCTTGGATATTTCTGATTTAAGTAGTATTAAAGCCACTCTAAGTAGGATAAAATGTAAAGCAAATATAGGATTTATGGTCATTAACCCTGTTGGACATTAATTAAAAAGCAAGAGGAGTGGGTAAACTGTTGTAAATGATTAGGTACCGTGTGTCAAAGAGAAAATTGATTAAACGTGGCCAGTCATAATGAAGGGCAATATAGTAATGGGCCAGAATTTGCTGAAAACTTGCACCACCGAAATGGTTCATCTAGGGTACACGCCATTACTATGGTGCAGAAATTTTAGGAAATTACAGCAGCAGTGACTTATGCCACATCATAATTTCCTTGGACTTCTGAGACCCTCGCCAGAAGAGTTAAAAAATAGGCCCCCCCCCCATCAAAATCAATGGTGATTGGGAATTTGCTGAAAAAACCCTACCTTGATCGCCCCTGCCAGTTTGACCATTAAGGAATGGTGTTGGTGGGTTACACAATGGTGCTAGTGGGCTTAGGATTCAATTGCTCATTCATGATTTGGGGCATCTCCCAGAAACTACAGGGTTAATGCTATCCTGCAGGACTTAGAAATAGATGAAAAATGAACACAGCCAGGCAATGCAAAAAAATGCCCACAATCCAGATTATGGACCAATTATTTATTGGGTTAAAAGTCAGTGATTTTCGCCCTCTCCCTTCAAAAGTACTGATTTAGTTGGGTAAAGTGAATTTTCCTGAATTACACACCAAGGATGCTTTGTACTCGGTGCTCCGACCAATCCATGACCAGCTCCGACAACTCTTTTTTTTATTCGTTTATGGGATGTGGGCGTCACTGGCAAGGCCAGCATTTATTGCTCATCCCTAATTGCCCTTGAGAAGGTGGTGGTGAGCCGCCTTCTTGAACCGCTGCAGTCCATGAGGTGAAGATACTCCCACAGTGCTGTTAGGGCGGGAGTTCCAGGATTTTAACCCAGTGACGGGGGAGGGGAGAGGAGGGGAAGAAGTGTTCAGTCATGTCCGGTTTGATGTGTCTTGCTTTTAAGAAACTTTTATCTTATCAGCATCACTTTTGAAGCTGACATAATGGGCCGGATCTTGCTGGAAAAATAACAGCATGTTAACGACACATGCGTTATTAATGCACAAATCAGCCAGAAAGTTCAAGGGATTAAGATATATGCCATGAGTTATGAATCTCCAGAACTTGCTGGTTAAATTATGCTGTCCATAGTTTGCTTCACCCTCAGCCTCCCCGTTATTTTTAAGAACATTTTGGATTTGCACATTAATTGCCCTTTAAACTCATCGCAGAATGTTAGGGCTGGAACTTAACAGCGCAAGTATCTTCTTAACGGCATGATCATTGTTAATGCAATGCCAATCAACCTCTCTGGCCCAGAAAGGGGACAATTTAAACCATTCAATCTCATTCCTGCAGATAGTAAATTGTTGTTAGAGATATTAAAAATGTCAAATTTTACAATTTTAATTGTTTTTCTTACTTTTCCTTTCTATCTCTTTTTCCTCTCTCTTTTAATGAAATCTTTCTTTGTCTCGCTTTATTTTTCTTTCTGTACCTGTACCTCAAGCCTGCCCCACACCATGATGATCGTAGCATCATGACTGAACACTTCTTCCCCTCCTCTCCACCTCCCCCTCTCACCTCCCTCCCCACCCCACTGCAGTCATAAAATCTCATGGGAAAGTCAAAAACCCAATAAGGGAAAAAATACTCTGGAGAATTCCTCTCAGACACCCTCAGGCAATCGGAAATCATTCCGCTGGATCTTTCCAATCTTTAAATCTCATTGGTTAAGGAGATACCTGGTTGGTCCCGGCGTTCGCTAAGGCCCCAGATGCCTTGTTCCCCTCACCACGCCGTTATAAGCTCGCATTTCCAGCAAGTTACGGCTGAAAAAGGTTTCAAGCTGAAGGGTGCAAGAAAAAGTCTAACTGACGGCGCACGCTGTGAGATGCCTCGCTCCAGCATGATCTGGCTCAAATGTCAGTTTCACAAGATCCAGGGTCAGCCCGGCATTTGGTTCCGAGAATAATTACATCAAACTGTGCATCAGCTGTAAGGCCTTCAACTCATTCCACTTCCCGATAAACTACAGGCCAATAATAGTTCTTAAAAGAAAACTGAAGGAAAATTAATCAAAAACAGGTCATTGAGAAGGAAGACAGATTGATTGTCATTTGCATTGAACTCATTCACTGGAATTGGAATTGCGCAGAATGGGTTCTGAATGTGGAAAATAAATGTGATTCACTTACTGACAAGACAGACTGTCAGAAGTGAAATTAACTGGACACTGGGATGTGCACTAATAATGAGCAACCCTTGTTTCCGGACCCTCCCAATTATAGGTAACAAGCATTAATTACAAAATAAGAAAAAAACAGTATCTCTATTTATAATCAGCTCAGATAAAGGTATAAAGATTTTTAATACATGAAAATGGGGACCCTGCATGAATTGTTTAGCTCTTTTATTTTTATGGAAGTGCTTAATAACCTGTTCTGTTCTATGTCTGGCCTGGGCAGCTTGGATGTGTACTGGACATTAGCTGCCCCGCTTTGGACTCACCACTGTGCTTGCTGCGGCGCATTCTAATCAGTTCTCCGGCAAATTTTGGCATGAATTCGCCACTGGAGGATCGGTCTAACTTATGGCATTCGTCGTCAATACATTTTAAGTCATTTACCTGACGGTTTACATATTGAGGTTGCAGCGAATCCCAGGCTATTGGTGAAGCTTACTGGAGCTGCAACACAATGTACAGATTTCAATGGCAATAGTACAGAATAGTTCTGCGTGGGTTCGTGCCCATAATTCTCCCTGAGATGAGTTTCCAACCTCAGTTGTGCTGCAATGGGGAGGACCCATGCAAAGATTAGGGAACAAGGATTTAATGCCGCACACATTGCGGCGTATACGGGTATTAAATCTCCAACACCTCCTCACCCAGGAGAATAGTGACAGACGAGGCCCAAGAATCATTATGGGGAGCTAGATGAATTATAGTCAACAGTATTAATTGAATTTTCCAACTAGTGTGCAACAACAGCAACCAACTGAGCTATTTCTCCTTTATGGCCTTGAAGCAAGTCGTAATAAAGATTCCTACAAATCTAAAATATTTACAAAGGTAAAATATTGCGAAGGATCCAATTACAGTAGTTAATAAACCACTTAATTTCTTCATTCTTAGAGAGGTATTAAAATGGTTTTATTATTAATTAACATTAAAGTTTTGCTGTGTTAAGCAATTTGAGAGTAAGTCTATGGAAAGAAGTATTGGCTAGAGGATCAGAGGGACTGGATTGTGTTCGCCTGGCAGGATTTTCCAAACCAAGGTTTGAGCTGGAGGTGAGTGGGGGGGAGGGGGGGTGTTGGTGGTGGGGGGCTCTACAGGATGTATTTGTATATATCCTGTGGGACTTTCCTTGTTGCTTCTCCAGGAAAGAATGGGTCGGGGAGGTGGGGTGGGGGAGGGTGGAGAGCGGTAGCAGAGTGAAGATTGTCAATAGTAGCATGTTTGATATAAACTCAGATATAAACAAATCATATTTCATTCCTGTCTGCCTCGCAGTTTCTGTATGGAAACGACATGGTATTGCTAAGGTCAGGCTATTTGAAACCGATTTTTTGTTTTGAAGTAGTGATGTGCATTGCCAAATCCGTTTTCTTTGTTCAAGGGATTTTATCTGTTTCCTTTAAAGAAGCTTTGATAGTCATCGGAAGCAGAGAGATTTGAGGGCATGCTCACTTACCGATTGTGATTATACTGTTCAAAATAGCTAAATCAATTTGTAAGATTTACATTCTGGTATTGGAGGGGGCTGAAGCGGAAGAGAGTTCCAGGATAACTAAAATGAAGTAACGTTGATGTGTCTGTCCCCTAATGAGACTCATCGTACTGCTTCACAATCAGCTGGGGGGGAGGGGGTGAGGAGAAAGTATTCAAGGTGGTGATCTTTCTTTTAACAAAAGGTTTAACTATCAGCAAAGCTCCTCATTATGATAATAGATGTGGGCTCACTTCAACTGCTGAGGGGAAGAATTTCAATCATTCAAATAATTAGCAACTTGATAGATCCTCTGGGAAGCAAGTCAAGCTTATGAAAAATTGAACTACTTCTTTCCTAATAATAGGACAATCTTTCCAGGGATGGGGGAGGGGAGCTCTTGTCGGAACACTGTGCTGGCGAGGTGGTCGTCATCCTTGGTATCAATCTGTTATTTTCTTCTACCAGGCTCCTGGGCCATTAGAGGCTGCCAGATTTTCATGCTTCCCTTTTACCTGCCTATCTCCTTTAGCTATTCACAGATACTCTAGCTCCTGATTTTACCTCAGGGCAGGAATTTGGGGATGCAGGGGCCGAAATGGGTGGAGAACCGCCCCACCTCACAAAGCGTCAGGTCCGAGACACTTTAAATTCTGGGTCTCATTAGCATTTCCCAACACTGACTCCTGCCTCAAACTGCTGGCAATGATTCACCACTGGCGCACAGGAGTTAAAGTTTGTGGGCAGGGGGCGGTGGTGGTGTCAGGCCGCCAGGGACCCACAGAAACAGTCCCTGGCAAGGTGAGTAAAGAATGGGAGGGGAGGGGGGGCGGTCAGGAAAGTCTGCAATCAGTGGTGGGGGGAATCCAGGAGCAGGAGAGGCCCAAGACAACCTTGTGGGGCCAGGAAGAGCATTCTTGATCCTCCTGGCCCAAAGGAAACGTCAAAAACATAAAAAGGTTAATCTTACCAGGGCCTCCTGTGGCCAGCTTTCACTGGTGGGTTTGAGGCCATGTGGGCCTAAGTCGGGCCCCACAGATTAAACGGTGTGTGCATCCTGATGATGTCATCGGGATGCAACTTTGCCATTAAAATTAGGCCTCTGCTCCTCTTTGGTAGGCAGCATTCACCTGCCTGATTTTCGGCTAGCTAAAATGGTGGGGAGATGGGAACGCGTTAGGAACACAGCGTAACCCCACCCTCTCCACTACCTTAACTCCCCCGCCCACACTGCTTCCGGCAGGCCGGGGGTAGGGGGGGTTAAAATATCCCCTTCTGTGTCTCGTTTATGTCTTTTTATTCTTTGATTTATCTCATAATGTGGCCTATTGTCGCATGCGAAAAGTTCTGCCATTTAACCATCGCCTGTTCTCCGCTTTACTGGTCATGTTATTTATTTTTCTGTGTGTGTGTGTTTGTGTTGTTTCTTCCTTTCCCCTTTCCTCTTGTTCTGTTCCTTTTTAAATGCCATTCATTTGTAATATCTTCCAGTTCTGATGAAGGGTCCATAACCGACATGCCTTGTCTGCTCTCTCCACAGTTGCTGCCTGACCTGCTGAGCATTTCCAGCATTTTCTTTCTTTTGTTTCAGATTTCCAGCATCTGCAGCATTTTGCTTTTTGTTCAAAACAGAATGTCAGTGAAGGCAGAAAATACCAAGTGAAAACTGCTGGTGACCACCAAATACCATTGTATAAAATCAAAGATGTATGCCTTTTAAGAGGTTGGATGAGAGGATTGCGAAATTTATAGAATAAAGCAGATAGCCATTGTTATCAATAAGCACAGGATGATGATGATGAGTTATCATCCACTGCAATGTATTTTGATTTAATGGGACCAATAGTGCAATGATGTGCCGATTGGACAGACGTGTTACACATTATCGGGTGCAGAGGCATTACGCATACTGATCAACAAAAGTGCAGATGGTGCAAGAGTACGGTGGGCCAACACCAGAGGAGCAGAAGACACATGGAGTGCAATCCTCTGAATAGACATGCCAAATTATTTAAATCACTTATTTACTCTCCAACATGTTCTAAGCGTCAGTAAAACACTATGGGGGAAAAATTGGGTTGCTTTGCGCCTCCCGGGAGGTAGCGCCCGGGAGCGGTGCCACCCACGTCTCCTGCGAAATTCAGCAGGAGGTTAGTGGTAGTGCTAACCGGTAGCGCCCCACGGCGCTGCTCCTTTGCCGGCACTCCCGATCCCCGGGGGCCCAGCTGGGCCCCGGGTCGTGCTGCGCAAGGCCCCTCCCCTTTAAGAAGGGGAGGAACGCCTGCAATACCGCGGCGCGATGTGCCGCAGCGCGTGGCACTGCAGCACGTAGTGCCACGATATTGACTCGCAGCGCTTCAAGAGGGATGCGAGGCGCTTCCAGTAGCGCCCCGCTTCCCTCTTGGGGCGCAACCACTCAAGTTCCGGGCGGGGGTGCTAATTTTTCCGGGGCACTAAAGGTCGCGCCCCGCGACGTTAGCACCCTCAATTTTTAGCCCTATCTTTCAGTGGCTATTAAAATGGGCCAGTCAGCAATTTTGGGCCTTTCGGTTTTTAAAGGAAGCGTTAAAGTTTGCTGAGACAAATTTAGTTTGGCAGCTTGCAGTTCTTATTTTGCAGACAGTTGGGCATTTTTTCCTTGCAGTTCCTCTTTCTTGCCTACTGATCGATTATTTTTCCCACTTACTTTCTGTGTATGCTTGTCCCAGTGCTATTTAATGCAGCAAGTCACAATTCTGACCATGGGTGTGCTGATGGCTTTACCACTATAGTTATTGTTTCTGGACAGGGAAGAAGAAGATTCAAGGAGGCATGAAAGGGAGGTGCATTTAGACCTTAGGTGGTGATGCGTCCCCCATTCTTAATGGCCCCGATATTAATTGGGAGACTCACTGGTAGTTGGAGGGGGGAGACGGTGCGGTGGGGGGTATCCGATATCTTGTGGGAAATCCAGAAGTATGTTCAGTGCGTCTGTCTGTGGCTTTTTAACTCAGCCACCTCATTATCATTTTACTTCCAGGTTTCCCATCCAATCAGCGGGAGGCAGGTCTGATGTGGACCCGCACAACGCGATCTCAACTCCAGTATTTAAAGGGCCTTCCTTAGGTATGGAGACCAAAAATGTACACAGTGCTCCAGGTGTGGTCTCACCAAATCCCTGTACAATTGTAGCAAGACTTCCTTACTCTTGTACTCCAACCCCCTTACAATAAAAGCCAACATGCCATTTGCCTTCCTAATTGCTTGCTGTACTTGCATGCTAATTCCTGTACGAGGACACCTAAACCTCTCTGAACACCAACATTTAATAGGTTCTCACCATTTAAAAATATTCTGTTTTTCTATTCTTCCTACCAAAGTGAATAACCTCACATTTCCCCACATTATACTTTATCTGCCACCTTATTGCCCACTCACTTAACCTGTCTATATTCCTTTGCAGGCTCTTTGTGTCTTCCTCACAGCTTACTGTCCCACCTAGCTTTGTATCGTCAGCAAACTTGGATACATTACACTCGGTCCCTTCATCTAGGCCATTAATATAGATTGTAAATAGCTGAGGCCCAAGCACTGATCCTTGCGGAAAATCATAGTTACAGCTTGCCAAACCGAAAATGACCCGTTTATCCCTACTTTCTGTTTTCTGTCCGTGAACCAATCCTCTATCCATGCTACTATATTACCCCCAACCCCATGAGCCCTTATCTTGTGTAGCAACTTTTTATGTGGCACCTTATCAAATGTCTTTTGGAAATCCAAATATACTACAACCACTGGTTCCCCTTTATTCGTTACATCCTCAAAAACTAATAAATTTGTTAAACACAGTTTCCCTTTCATAAAACCATGTTGACTCTGTCTAATATTATGATTTTCTAAATGCCTTGTTACCACTTCCTTAATAATGGATTCCAGCATTTTCCCGATGACTGATGTCAGGCTAACTGCCTGTTTTCTCTCTCCTTCCTTTCTACATTTGCTACCGACCATTCCGATTCGGTGCAGAAAGTGATTTAATGACCTAAGCAGGTCAGGAAAGGTGAGTACAGGTGCGCATTCACCTAGACCCTGCTGTGCGCATCATCCCAACCCCTCACTCTGCCTTCTCAAGCCTACTCCATCGCATCACTCCTCACACCCACTTACCTTGGAGGTGCACCCATCCTTCTCTATCTATGCACTTCCTCACATCCCCATCTATCCATCCACAACTGCCACTCACCCTCATCCTTATGCAATTTCATGCCTCTCCCTCACTGTCACCCTCACCAAATGCATGCCATCCATTGGGTGAACACATGCCATTACACTCACTCATAGGTCTGTTCTTTCCCTCCTTGCAGGAGGAGAGAGCACAGAACACCAGGGAGAGGCGGAGAACCAGAGGTGGCCCTCCACACATTTCGCAACTAACAACTGCAGAGAAGGAGACACTGGAAGTAGGTTTCGGCACCCCTGGCTGTCAGAGACAGGAGCTCCCAGCTCCCTGGTGACACAATTAAATATAAGCCACCCACATTTCATATGGCACTCGGTCCTGTTGACTTGGTTTCAACAGTGAATGAAATATAATCATCTTCATAATGATAACTTGCAACATATTCTTACCTTGCCAGGACTAATTCATGTCTTTTATCTCCGACAGGGCCTTCGTGCGTGCAGCAGAAGTCGGTGGAGGTGGCCGAGGACGATTCCTCAGAGGAGCTGAGTCCTTCTGAGGGTGCACCATCACAGGATTCATGCAGACCACGCACCAGCTCAGATACTCACACTTTGGTGGGAGCAGTTAGACAGATAGTTGGGATTTCACCTGGTGACTCACACTTCACAAATGAGCAAGAGCAGATGGTGGTGACGCCAGTGCAGAGTCCGTGTCAGAGGGCACAGCCCTCTCCAAGCTCTACTCAGCTGGACGCAGATGCTGTACCCCAGGGGCCGCCAATGAAAAGGAGAATCATTGAGCAGCAGCAGATAATGCGCAATTCACTGGCAGGCCATCGAAGCAAACTCACCACCATTGCTGAGAGAATGGAGAAGTCCGCCTCAAGCATGAGTGGGTTGATGTTGCAGGCCATTGAGATGATGTGTTCTTCCATGGATAGAGTAGCCAGCGCTGTGGAACATCAAAGGCTCCAATCAAATGAGCGCGTGCACACCTTGACCATGGTCATGCAGACTCTAGATGACAATGTCTGCCACCGTAAATAGGATGATAGATACCTTAGCCTTGGCCTTACAGCACCCCACTGATCTGCACCAAAGTGCTCTCCAGTATAGCGGCAGCAGTGAAGTGCGGCTGGTCCATGAGAAGGATGATGGCAAAAGGGGTCATGGAAGTGGGGACTCCACTCAAAGCACTTCCAATTCCCAACCGTCTCCCCCCGGCCCCCCCCCGCCACAGTCAGTGCTGCCTCATCTCCTGATGGCTCAGTCTGCCCCTGCACAAATGCAGGTGTTGCAGTCTTTGGCGGGGCCCTCACAGGCTCCAAAACCCAGAGGACGTTGGCTAAGAGCATCTCAGCAGTCAGAGCAGGGATCTGAGCAGCCTGCCTCTACCTCTGCTCAAGCCATAGGGGTTGCATCACATAGGAGTAGTAGGAAAAGGAAGAGTAAAACTTTGTAGATGCACAAGGGTATGCACATGGATGACTGAGAAAATATTGTGTTGATAAGCCTTTGTTGTTTATTTAGGTCATATAAACATTATTCTTTTTCACCACCTTCCCGTCTTGTCTATTCTTGGTTGCTGGGTGGTATGTCGCTTTTTAACTTGTTTGATGATGAATGGGAAGACATGAATTGATGGTGACCAATGGGGGGATGTTCAAGCAGTGGTTGGTTATTTGCAGGACTGCTTTGTGTTAGTTGCATTGGGTGGGGGTTGGGGAGCGGAAAGAGTTGCCATTGCATTTTCTGGTGACATGGGTCCACTGGTGCAACCTAAGTGAACCTTGCATTAATAAGGGCATCCCGGGCAGCAATGTCCTGCTCCCACTGCCACGGGAAGCCATTGTATTGACGCTGTATGTATAGCTGACGCATCCCTACGGGGAACAAGCATTCCATTGTACTTGTTACATATGGCAAATAAATCTAATCTGAATCATCACCTTCCTCCTCCTCATCTTCTTCTTCTGCCTCCTCCTCCTCCTCTCCAAATTGTCCAAGAAGGATCTGTGCTCTGCACCTTGTTCCTCCTGCAGTTCCAAACCTTGCTGCTGCGCAATGTTGTGCAGAGCACAGCAAACCATGACCATTCTGGAGACACTGGCTGGTGCATACTGAAGGGTGCCTCCAGATCTGTCTAAGCACCTGAAGCACATCTTCAGCATGCTGATGGCTTGTTCAATCACACATCTGGTGATGATATGGCATTCAGTGCAGTGCTGTTGGGCTTCATTGGTCGGGTTTCTGATGGGTGTCATCAGCCAAGTTTGAAGTGGGTATCCCTTGTCGCCTAGCAGCCACCCCTTAAGTCTGCTTGCAGATCCGAAGACGTCAGGGAGCTTTGACTGTCACAGGACAAAAGCATCATGGCAGCTCTCCGGGAATCTTGCACACTCCTGCCTAAAGATCTTTCTGTGGTTGCACATGAGCTGCACATTTATGGAGTGGAAGCCCTTGTGATTGATGAATACTCCTGGGTTATCTGGAGGTGCATGGATTGCCATGTGTGTGCAGTTGATGGCGCCCTGCACCTGTGGGAAGCCAGCCAGAGCCACAAACCCAAGCACCTGCTTATTCTGACAGGGTCATGCATTTGTGGGCCACCGACTTGGAGATCTTGAATATGTCTCCGGCAAATCCGAAGGCTAAAAAGTTGAGGGCGGTGGTGACTTTGGCAGCCACCGGTAAAGTGTGCCCACCAGGTCCAGCAGGGAACAAGTCTTCTTCTAGGAGGCTGCAGATGCCACCACCTGACACGATAATCTGAGCCTCCTGAGACACTGCTGTTCAGACATGTCAAGAAGACTGAGCTTCTGCGTGTAGACCCTGTTTCTCGGGTAGTGCCTCCTACGAGCTGCACCCTCTGCAGCTACCTTCTCTGCCGGTCCCCTCTCTGCTGGTCCTCTCTCTGCAGCTCCCCTCTCTGCCGGTCCCCTCTCTGCAGCTCCTCTCTCTGCCGGTCCCCTCTCTGCCGGTCCCCTCCCTGCTGCTCCCCTCTCTGCTGCTCCCCTTGCTGCCGGTCCTCTCTCTGCAGCTCCCCTCTCTGCCGGTCCTCTCGCTGCAGCTCCCCTCTCTGCCGGTCCTCTCTCTGCAGCTCCCCTCTCTGCTGGTCCCCTCACTGCAGCTCCCCTCTCTGCTGGTCCCCTCTCTGCCGCTCCCCTCTCTGCTGCTCCCCTTGCTGCCGGTCCTCTCTCTGCAGCTCCCCTCTCTGCCGGTCCTCTTGCTGCAGCTCCCCTCTCTGCCAGTCCTCTCTCTGCAGCTCCCCTCTCTGCCGGTCCCCTCTCTGCTGGTCCCCTCTCTGCAGCTCCCCTCTCTGCTGGTCCCCTCTCTGCCGGTCCCCTCTCTGCCGGTCCCCTCTCTGCAGCTCCCCTCTCTGCCGGTCCCCTTTCTGCAGCTCCCCTTTCTGCAGCTCCCCTCTCTGCAGCTCCCCTCTCTGCCGGTCCCCTCTCTGCAGCTCCCCTCTCTGCAGCTACCCTCTCTGCCGGTCCTCTTTCTGCAGCTCCCCTTTCTGCAGCTCCCCTCTCTGCAGCTCCCCTCTCTGCAGCTCCCCTCTCTGCAGCTCCCCTCTCTGCCGGTCCCCTCTCTGCAGCTCCCCTCTCTGCCGGTCCTCTTTCTGCAGCTCCCCTTTCTGCAGCTCCCCTCTCTGCAGCTCCCCTCTCTGCAGCTCCCCTCTCTGCAGCTCCCCTCTCTGCCGCTCCCCTCTCTGCCGCTCCCCTCTCTGCCGCTACCCTCTCTGTAGCTACCCTCTCTGCCGCTCCCCTCTCTGCAGCTCCCCTCTCTGCCGCTCCCCTCTCTGCCGGTCCCCTCTCTGCCGCTCCCCTCTCTGCCGCTCCCCTCTCTGCCGCTCCCCTCTCTGCAGCTCCCCTCTCTGCAGCTCCCCTCTCTGCAGCTCCCCTCTCTGCCGCTCCCCTCTCTGCAGCTCCCCTCTCTGCAGCTCCCCTCTCTGCCGCTCCCCTCTCTGCCGCTCCCCTCTCTGCCGCTCCCCTCTCTGCCGCTCCCCTCTCTGCCGCTCCCCTCTCTGCAGCTCCCCTCTGTGCCGCTCCCCTCTCTGCCGCTCCCCTCTCTGCCGCTCCCCTTACTGCAGCTCCCCTCTTTGCCGGTCCCCTCTCTGCCACTCCCCTCTCTGTCGGTCCCCTCTTTGCCGGTCCCCTCTCTGCAGCTCCCCTCTCTGCCGCTCCCCTTTCTGCCAGTCCCCTCTCTGCCGCTCCCCTTACTGCAGCTCCCCTCTTTGCCGGTCCCCTCTCTGCCGGTCCCCTCTCTGCAGCTCCCCTCTCTGCCGGTCCTCTCTCTGCCGGTCCCCTCTCTGCCGCTCCCCTCTCTGCAGCTCCCCTCTCTGCAGCTCCCCTCTCTGCAGCTCCCCTCTCTGCAGCTCCCCTCTCTGCTGGTCCCTGTTGGATCCATGGTTCAGTGGATATGCTATTATTAAATAATCACACGGATGCTGTACATCAACAACAAACAGGTCTTTACTGGAGGAGGGTAGTCTCAAGACTGGGGGTACAGAGGCATGCGCAAAGCTTATATACCGATGTGGTCACTGCCGGTACTACAGTATACAGGAGCTGTAAAAGTAGTTCTGACTTAAAGGCACATACACTACAATTCCTCCCCTTTTAGATTAGTAGTACCCCTAATATTCAAATAACAATTAACATTTCAACATGTACATTAAACAACAAGGCCTAGAAATTCATTGACGCCACTTTTGGGGCGCGAAAGTGGGGCGTCCGCTAAAGTTTGCGGCCGCCGCCAAATCGATGCCACTTCTCCGATATTCATTAGCTTCGCCCTAGGAGTTCGGGCGAGCGCTAAAACTGCTGCTGGACGCCTCTCTTTGGGCGCTAAGCCGGAGGTGGTGATCGATAGCGCCGAGGCCGGGTGCAGCGCAGGTGCGGCCATCTCGTGATTGACAGCAGACACCCTGGCGCCAGCCAGCTCTTAAGGGGGAAGGGTCGACTGTGTCTGCTGCCACGCCCTGGATAGTGGAGCCCTCCAGCTAGGCCTGAACACTGCTGCTGGACCCAAATAGCACCTGAAGACATGGAGAAGGCCCGTGAACGTGCGCAGCGCTTCTCAGAGCGTGATCTGAGTGTGCTGATTGCTGCTGTGGAGAAGAGGCGCCATGTTTTGTACCCGGACAATGGCAAGAAGGCGACGGTCCGCGTCTACAGGAGAGCCTGGAGGCATGTCGCCACCAAGCTGTCAGCCAACAGCGACGTCCCCAGGAGCGGTGCCCAATGCCGCAAAAAGTTAAATGACATCACACGCATTGTCAGGGTGAGTACCCTTTCCAGTGGCCTCCTCATCCTTGCATGTGCACCTCACATTATGGGCAAAGGGACCTGAAAGCTCTAATGGCCAGCCTTCATCCAGCAGCTATGGGACAGGCATGAGCATCAATTGCACATTCTGCACTTAACACACTGGCCAAGCTATTCCACCATGGGAGGCATTGCACACCAGATCATGGCGACACACTGGCCAGGCTATTCCACCATGGGAGGCAGTGCACACCAGATCATGGCGACACACTGGCCAGGCTATTCCACCATGGGAGGCAGTGCACACCAGATCATGGCGACACACTGGCCAGGCTATTCCACCATGGGAGGCAGTGCACACCAGATCATGGCGACACACTGGCCAAGCTATTCCACCATGGGAGGCAGTGCACACAAGATCACGGCGACACACTGTACTTAGAGGCCATCCTTTCTCTTGCAGGCCAAGCTGGCGAATAATCGCAAGAGCCGGACTGCGACCGGGGGAGGCCGACCCCATATCCAGCCACTCACCGACCTGCAACATCGCGTGGAGCGCCTCATGGGTGGCCGGGTGATTGGGCCCGTTGCATGTGGAGATGCCGACCCTGTTCTGGGCAACAATGGTAAGGACATCACCTTTTGCACCTCTCTCGTCCCACTTGCGCATCAGATCTACATCCTTTGCCACTGTCCGACCAATGCGCTGAATGCCACCACTCATGCATCCCGCACTGACGCCCTCTCCTCACTCTAAAGCTACTCTTGTGCCTTCCTGCTTTCAGATGGTGAAGAGGAGGTCCCTGAACTTGCCAGTGACAGACCCTCCAAAGAGGAGCAGGAGGAGGAGCAAGAGGAAGGCGGCCCATCAGGGGAACCCTCAGCCGCGGCCACCCAGGCCAATGTAGGGGACACGTCTTCCCTGGAGGGCAGCGTGGCGGAAGTGTCGAAGGGGAGGGGAGCTCCTGGGACCTGCGGGCTGCAGAAAGGCGGGAGGGGGGTGGAAGCTCGGCGGCCTTCTCCCCAGAGGGGGGAAGCGTCGGAGGGGAGTCCAATTGCTGGGCCCAGCGGCCTCCAGCAACGCAGGAAGGGTCGGCCAGCTCGGCGGCCTTCTCCCCAGAGGGAGAGTCCGGCCTCCAGTCAGGAGATGCTCTTCGCCGAGGAGATGGAACGCCTCGAAGACTTGTCCGCGGACTCGGAGCGCCGGCACACGGAGCTCATGGCGGCAGTGGCACGGTTGCCTGAGTCCATCGATTCCCTCTCTCGGAGTGTGGCCGAGTTCGGGCCCTCAGAGGCCACCAGTCGGGCGGAATACCGGGCAGATCAGGCAGAGAGTCGGGCGGAATTCGGGACAGCTCTGTCAGCGACTGGCCAGGTGATCAGTGGTGCCGTCCAGTCACTGGCTGCTCTGATGCGGTCAGTGAACAGGTCAACACGGGCACTCACTGCTGCCACACTCGCTGTGTCAGCCAGGCATCGCCAGGGCACCCGGCGCGCTGCAGCAGCACAGCGGTCTGTCCCTCGGCAGATTGGTGCGCATGCTGCAGTGCTGGCCCGGGCGAGTGCCAGTGTCTCAGGCGACCAGCGAGCGCCTGCCATCCGCCAGCTTGCCGCCATTCCTCCAGCCGCCACTGCCAGTCCCCCAGTGGAGCTGCCAGGAGCTGCTGCAGCGACTGATGCTGGCCAGCCACAGCTGCAGCAATCAACAGCCGCCCGCTCGACGGCCAGACCTCGACTAGGCCGACCCCCAAGGGCATCTGCCGTCACGACATGTGCCCCTCAGGAGCTTGCCCCCAGCCTTGCAGCAGCCAATGGCCTTACTTTGAGGCAGAGCAGCAGGGCGGGCAGGGGCCACCCAAAGATGGCCAAGGCATCGCCCTAGCGGGCCAAATAGTCGAATGTGTGGCCATTTGTGTTTGTTTCTTGAGGCCGAGAATTGGATGTTTGTTTTTTGAAGGCCGATGATGTGATGTTTGTTTTTGACGAAGGCCGAGAATGACGGCCATTTTAGTTGCCCTATTTTGTTAATCCTCTCCAGGTTGTGGGAGCGAGTAATGTGTTTGAGTGTTTTTTGGGGGTTTCGTCTGTTTTTGGTTTTCATGTGGGAAGGGCCCAGAGTTTGTACAATAAACCATTTTATTTATTAACATTGTCCATGTTTGATCTTTGAAGTGTTTGTTGCCTTAACCGGCTAAGGGCTTGCGGAGCGGCTGCAATCATGTTCTATCATTGGCACAAGCCATTCCCTGACAGGGGGCCTAGAAGTGACGTTCAATAAGCCGCCGACGGGCGGCCCTTGGACCTTGTGCCTCCCTCCTGGGCTGGTACTCCTCGTCCTCGTCGTCCTCATGCTCCTCCTGCTCCTCCTCCTGAGGTGGTGGTCCAACGTGAGGTGGCAGTGCCTGAGTCCTGCGGATAGCCAGGTTGTGAAGCATGCAGCAAACGACGACGAATTGGGAGACTCGATCCTGCGAATACTGGAGGGCTCCCCCGGAGCGATCGAGACAGCGGAACCGTTGCTTGAGCACGCCGATTGTTTGTTCTATGAGGTTCCTCGTCGCTCTCGTTGTATGCCTCTTCAGCAGGGGTCGTGGGCGCGCGGAGCGGGGTCATGAGCCAGGTACACAAAGGATAGCCTTTGTCCCCGATAAGCCATCCTCTTGGGGGAGGCTATGCCTGGAACATGTCAGCCACAGTTGTCTGTCGCAGGATAAAGGCATCGTGGCTGCTGCCTGGAAAGCGGGCATTGACAGCTAGGATGTGCTGCCTGTGGTCACACACCAGCTGTACATTGAGGGAATGGTAGCCCTTCCGGTTGCGGTAATCCTCGGCATGCTCAAGAGGTGCCCACAAAGCCACATGCGTGCAGTCAATGGCGCCCTGCACCATGGGGAAGCCCGCTATTCTTGCAAACCCCACTGCACGCTGCTGCTGCTTGTCCAGGGTCATGGGGAAGGAGATGAATTGATGTCTCCTTCTGAAAAGGGCTTCGGTCACCTGGCGGATGCAGCAATGCACGGCGAACTGGGAGATGTTAGCGATGTCCCCAGTAGCGGATTGGAAGGAGCCGGTGGCATAGAAGTTGAGAGCCACCGTCACCTTCACTGCCACCGACAGAGACGTCCTGCGCATCAGCTGTGGCTGCAGATCTCTCTGAAGCAGCCGGCAGATGTCTGCAACCACCTCCCTTCGGAATCGCAGCCTCCTAACACACATCGCGGCAGACATGGTCAGATAGGAGGTCTGCTGGCGGTATACCCTGCGTGGGTAAGGCCTCAGTTGGCGACGCCTGTTGCCCCCTCTGCGTCTAGCCAGGGCTGCCACTCTCTCACGGCGTCTGTAAGCCCTTCTGGCATAAGGCTGAAATTCAGCGTTGCCACCCAATGCAGCCCCCATTATATGCTGGCAAACACTGAGCTCTGAATGAAGGCAAAGATAATTGGTAAGCTCTGGCCTGAGCCAAAAAAACCTGTCCAAGTGTTGGTCCAAACCAGTAAACTCTCCTCCTTGGTCTCTGTCCAAAAAACCGTTGCACAAGAGTGAATGCTGCAAAATGGCTGGCCTTTATACTGCTGGGTAAGTGCCCTTTAATTTGCGCTCCCCGCGGCCCGGCTGGGCTGTGTACTGTTCCACTTCACAGTCGCTCGGGCCGCCCGGCGCACAATGGGCTGGCGCGAGTGAAGTTCCGGTTCGGGGCGCACAAAAGGCGTTGCACTAGCAAATGACGTCATGATGTGCGCGCGCAGCGGGGCGCGCGCTAAGACTTTGCGCCGGCGCTAAATGTGTACTGAAGTTGGGGCGAGGCGCAGATCGCGCTGCGCCCGGCCGCTAAGCGTCTAGCGCTCGAAATCTACTCCTCCTAAGGCGCTAACGGCTGCCGCGCCCAACTGAATTTCTAGGCCCAAAAGTCCATTTATAGATTCAGTCTTTGGGGCAGCTTCCTGACCCTTTCGGGATAGCGCCTTTCCGGAGGTTCTTGTTCTTGGTGCAGAGGCGATTCTGACCCCTTTTCATCGGGTAGTTCATCGGGTTCCACTGCTACTGGGTCTGAAGTAGATGCTACCGGTATGTCGGGTTCATCCCCAGGTACTCGAGACATGGGGTTGACACGTTCTTGTGACGCTAAGATCTGATCGACGTGGCGTCTCACAATGTTCTCCCCGACATCCACTGTGTACATTAATGGCCCCTGCCTTGTACATATCGTTCCAGGTTGCCATTTCTCTGTTCAATAGTCACGGGCCAAGACTGGTTGCCCTACATTGAAGCTCCTTGTCGGCTTCTCGTTGATGTGCTGGAATTGTTTGTCCTCAACATTTCTTCGCACATTTGGTCTGAGCAAGTCCAGACGAGATCTCAACCTTCGGTTAAAGAACATCATGGCCGGGGTCTGGTTGGTAACTGCATGTGTCGCGTTTCGGTAGGCTAATAAGAAATTGTCCATCTTATGCTGTAGTGGAATTTCATCGTCGCACATGGCCTTTATCGCCTTCTTAAAGGTTTGTACGAACCTCTCAGCCAATCCATTTGTGGCTGGATGATACGGGGCGGATGTGTAATGCCTTACCCCATTCCTTCTCATAAATTTTTGGAACTCGTCTGACACAAACTGTGGTCCATTATCAGACCAAATCTGCTCTGGCAAACCGTTTCTGGCAAATATGGTCCGTAGGACTGCAATCGTTTTCTCTGTAGTGGTTGAAGACATTTTTATCACCTCAGGCCACTTTGAATGAGCATCCACTGCTATTAAGAACATTGAGTCCATGAATGGACCAGCAAAATCAATATGCACCGGTTGCCATGGAGAGGAGGGCCACTCCCATGAGTGTAGAGGGGCATGTGGTGGTGCATTTTGGACCTTCTGGCATCCTAAGCAGCTCTTAGTTAGGTCTTCAATTTCTTGATCGATTCCCGGCCGCCACACATAAGCCCTAACAAGGCTTTTCATTTTCACTCCACCCAGATGACCTTCATGTAGCTCATTTAGCACTCTCTCCCTTAACTTGGGTGGAATCACCACTCTGGATCCACACATCACTGTCCCCTGGCATACTGACAGCTGTTCTCTTCTGGATGAGAATGCTGGCAACAGTGAGTCGCCATGTGTTGGCCATCCCCTCACTGTCAATTCATATACCCGCGACAGCGTCGGATCATTGCGGGTCTCCTTCTCTATATCCGCGTTCGTTACTGGCAATCGTTCAATTATTGACGAATAAAATATCTCGATAGGGTCCACTGCTGGTGCTTCCTCCACAGTAGGCAGTGGCAGGCGCGATAGCCCATCAGCGTTCCCATGCTGTTTCGTGCCTTTATATTCTATTTCATATTGATTCGCCCCTAGAAACAGGGACCATCTTTGTAACCGCTGTGCAGTCATCACTGGAACGCCCTTCTTAGGATTAAAGATGGAGACAAGTGGTTGGTGGTCAGTCAGCAAGGTGAACTTCTGCCCATGCAGATAATGGTTGAAGTTTTTTACTCCCCATACTAGGCTGAGGGCCTCCCTGTCAATCTGGGCATAGTTGCGCTCGGCTGAGGTTAGTGACTGAGACGCAAAGGCTACTGGCCTCTCCAACCCGTCTGGGAATTTGTGCGACAGCACCGTTCCAATACCATAGGGTGATGCATCACATGCCAAACGAATTGGTAGTGCTGGGTTGAAATGGGCCAACACCTCTTTTGATGTGATCAATTCTTTACACTTCTGGAAAGCTCGTCTACATTCGTCATCCCACTTCCATGGTACCCCTGTTTGCAGTAGGGTGTTCAGTGGGTGTAATACCGTAGACAAATTTGGTAAGAACTTGTGGTAGTAGTTTACCAGCCCGAGGAACGACCTCAGTTGTGACACATTTTCCGGTGCTGGAGCCTTGACTACTGCATCAATCTTGTCAGGGGACTTATGTAACCCCTCTTCATCGATGACGTGGCCACAATACGAGATCTGTTTCTGGAAAAACTCGCACTTGTGGCGATTAGCTCATAGCCCATACTCCTTTAATCTGGTGAGCACCTTCTCCAAGTTGGCGAGGGGATCACCGTCATTTTCGCCCGTGACCAAGATGTTGTCCAAATAACACTGGGTCCCTAGAATCCCTTGCAGGACCTGATCCATCGCCCTTTGCCAGATAGCCGGAGCGGAGGCTACTCCAAACACCAGCCGGTTGTATTGATAGAGACCTTTATGAGTGTTGATCGTAAGGTAATGTTTCGAAGCTTCTTCTATCTCCATTTGCAAGTACGCCTGGGCTAGATCAATTTTGGTGAAGCGTTTACCTCCAGATAGCGAGGCGAAAATATCCTCAATTCGTGGAAGCGGATATTGTACCGTGTGAAGGACTGGGTTCACTGTCACCTTAAAATCCCCACAGATGCGGACCTTCTTTGGTTCCTGGGGCGTATTACTGAACGACCTCTTCATTACAGGAATGATGGGTGTAGCCCACTCGCTCCAGTCCACTTTGGACAGTACTCCTGAACGTTCCAACCCTTCCAGCTCTGCTGCAACAGCTGGTCTGATCGCATAGGGCACTGGTTTGGCCTTCAAAAAATTTGGGCTTGCATTTTCCTCCATTTTAATCGTTGCTGTTATTCTTTTTAGTGTTCCTAGTCCCTCCTGGAACACTTCTTTTGCGTCAATTAGCATTTTTGACAGTCGTCCAGGTGTGACGTCGTCATCCTTTTTGGCCTCAACCTTCAGTGCCTGTATGGAATGCCAATCTAATTGTATCTTCTGGATCCATTCACGTCCTAGCAGTGGTGGTCCTCCATTTGGCAATACATATATATCCATTTTAGGTATTTCCTGGCCTTTATATGTCACTTTCACCCTTATTTTTCCTTTGGGGTAGACTTTTTGCCCCATATACGTCTTCAAGACAATCTCTGTAGCTTTCAAGGGTATGTGTGAAAATAGCCGCTTGTAGTCTCTTTGATTTAGGACTGTTAGAGCTGACCCTGTGTCCAATTCCATTTTCACTTGGATTCCGTCTATCTTGAGTGTAACCCAGATAGTCTGGTGATCCTCCATTTTGGTTACCTTATGTAGTTTCAGACAACTCAGCTCCTTGCTTCCGGAGTCTGTGTCACTTTTCTGTTCGTCTGAACCACTGTCCATCACCTGGTGTACCTTTTTGTACTTCTCCTGTGGAGATTTCTTACTGTTGGTTTTCTTCCCAGACCTGCAGACTCTTGCTATGTGTCCTGCTTTCCCACACTGTCTGCACACTTGGTCCTTGAACCAACAATCTTTCTGGTCATGTTTTGTTCTGCTGCAGCGATAGCACTTCCCTGTTCCATAAGACATTTCATTGGTGCCATATTCTTGCGGTTTCCGTTGTATCTCTGCAGCGCCCCTTGCGGCTGCTTCGTGTGATACTGCCATACTGAAAGCTTTGTCCAGCGTAAGGTCCTTTTCTGATAGAAGCCGTTTCTGGGTTCCTTCACTTTGTAGCCCACACACAAACTTGTCCCTTAACGTATCTGTTAGTCCCGCTCCAAACTGGCAGTGTTTCAATAGCTTGCCAGTTCCGATACGTACTCAGCATTGCTTTCGTCTTTGTGTTGGTTCCTTTTATGGAACTTAAATCGTTCTGCTATCAGCAGCGGTGTGGGGTTTAAGTGGTCCTGTAGGATTTCTACTATACTTTCAAAATTCTTGTTTACCGGCTTCTCTGGGGTTATTAGATTTCGCAGTAACCCATAAGTTTTTGCACCCATGGAATTTAACAGAACCAGTGCTTTATTAGCATCTGGCACTTCATTCACCCTGCAGTACACCTCAATACGTTCCACATATGTCGCCCAATCTTCGACTTCATTGTCGAACGTAGAGATACTGCCACTCTTCGGCATCCTTGGGTGTGAGTTAACTGTCAAAAATGGTGCCTCCCGCGCTTCCCGTTCTTCTCCGCTGGTACAAAATGGCGTCTCCCGCGCTTTCCTTCCTTCCCGCGCTCGCCCTTCTTCGCTGCGGCTTCTAAAAATGGCGTCTCCCACACTCTTCCTTCTTCTCCGCGGCTCAATGGCATCTCCCCTTTCTTTGCCCCGCGGATCCTGTTCAGCCTGTGAGCCCTGGCTGTGCTCTGCGCGTTCTTCTTTTTATATTTTTCGACGCCGCTCAGTCTCGAACCCGGCTGTTTCTTTACCCTCTCTCTCTCCGGTTTGTTTTCTTTTTCTCGACGCCGCTCGGTGTTCAACCCCCGGCTGTGCCCTGCGCTCTTCACCCTCTGTCTTACCCCGTCGACGCTGCTCGGCTTTCTCTCCGCCGTCGGTCGGCTCCAGCCGCCGCTGCTCGGGAAGGGTCTGCGCTGGACCTGTCGTCGGTCTCTTGCTGCTCATCGTGGCTGGGGAACCAAGCCCGGCTCTCCACAGCCTCCCCTGCGAAGTTCAATTTCTGCCTGACTGCTGGGCGGTTGCTCGTGGTCGACGCCCGTGTTCCTGGCCTCGACTATTTTTTTTTTTATGTTGCAGGTAGATTCGAATCGACACTCGTCGCCACTGTTGGATCCGTGGTTCAGTGGATATGCTATTATTAAATAATCACACGGATGCTGTACATCAACAACAAACAGGTCTTTACTGGAGGAGGGTAGTCTCAAGACTGAGGGTACAGAGGCATGCGCAAAGCTTATATACCAGTGTGGTCACTGCCAGTACTACAGTATACAGGAGCTGTAAAAGTAGTTCTGACTTAAAGGCACATACACTACAGTCTCCTCTCTGCAGCTCCCCTCTCTGCAGCTCCCCTCTCTGCAGCTCCCCTCTCTGCTGGTCCTCTCTCCGCAGCTCCCCTCTCTGCTGGTCCTCTCTCCGCAGCTCCCCTCTCTGCTGGTCCTCTCTCCGCAGCTCCCCTCTCTGCTGGTCCTCTCTCCGCAGCTCCCCTCTCTGCTGGTCCTCTCTCCGCAGCTCCCCTCTCTGCTGGTCCTCTCTCCGCAGCTCCCCTCTCTGCTGGTCCTCTCTCCGCAGTTGCCCTCTTTGCTGGTCTCTCTCTGCAGCACCCCTCTCTGGTGTGCAGCTACAGGTCTGCAGCTAGCAGTCCTGCAGCTCCCTCAGCATGTCCAGTGATTTGTGTAGGAGCTGAGCCTGGGAAGCTTTGAGGTAGTTGAAACCCTGCATAAAGGCTGCCTCAATCTAATTCCTAAGCATGTTGAGTTCAGACAAGACACACTGCCGTATGTTGGTGCCTGAAGTCTCCATAACCCCTGCCAGAACATTTGTTACAGAAACTATGCCTGCCCGTAGGACCCACTGCAGCAGGCTTGGAATGAAAATCCCCTCCACAGTGGTCTACTCCCTCTGGTCCAGAATTTGGATGGTACTCTCCTCATGGGGGGTCTGTGGCATCAGGAGGGTTCTCTTACAGTTCTGAGTGATCAGCTCCTGTTGACAGATACAAAAAGGATCTATGCTGGAATTCAGAAGACTAGTGAGAATGCTACCTATGTATGCAACTTAACAACCATCTTATGTGAGTCCATCAACGGGTAGCATTCAAGTAGTTTGTGTTGGTAGTCCTAGCCTGTAAGAGGTATGTGTGGCATTAGAAGCAAGTTTCTGTTCCCCCTAAAAGTATGCCCTGTAGCAACATGGGCATGAACGTATATTTGCTAACTGTACCAACAGTTTCCTGAGTGCTTTTCCTTATTCATTCCCAGTGGTGTCACTGGCAAGGCTGCATTTATTGTCCGTCCCAAACTGTCCTGAGAAGTTGATATTAGTGGAGCTTCTTCTTGAACCACTGCAGTCTGTGTGGTATTCATTGTGATACAACTTAATGGCTTGCTAGGCCACATTAGAGGGCAGTTCAGAATGTGAAACTGGAGTCACATATAGGCCAGAAAGGGTAAGGATGGCAGGTTCCCTTCTCTAAAGGACATTAGTGAGCCAGTTAGGTTTTTACGACAATCTGAATAGCTTCATGGTCACCTTTACTGATACCGGCTTTTTAAACTGAATTCAAATTCTCAAACTACTACAGTGGGATTTGAACTAACATTTTCCAGATTAATCCAGCCTCTGAATTACCGTCCCAGTAACATAACCATTATACTACCATACCCCCACATTTGCTTTCTGTGTTTACGGCACTAAATTGAAAATATTGTTAGTCGTCATCTGGAGACCATATGCCAAAAGTAGGCAAAGTGTCAGTACACTTATCTTAGCAACCTTCCTGAGTTCTGAAAGTTTTGTCCTCATTTTCTGCCATGTTCTGTGCATGCATGATACTGCCATCTATGTATCCAGCCACCTCCATCCAGGCTTTGCTTTTATCAGTAAGGCTTGGAAGCTGTTCCTGAGCTCCAGGAACTCGTGGAGCAAGACCTCCAAAGCAGCATCTGGTGTCATGGTAAAGAAGAAAATCGCTGGCACATCAATATGCAGAAGCAGCCCTTACAGGACGTCCCGCCCACCGACCCCGGTGTATTCCCTGCGGACCAAACGATCTGGACAGCGAGTGTTGTGTAAATATTTAAATTATCTGACTGTACAAATTTATATAAAGGTCTCTGTGCAGGTAGAATGTGGTGCATACAAAGAGTAGCAGAGTCTGACACCACTGCAGAATCAGCCCCAATACAAGATCTGGTGCTTCCCAGTGCAGACCTTCGATATTTGGAAGTGAAGGTCAGCGCACCCTGTACAATATTTAATGGATAGAAAATCAAGTTACAAAGAGTTACATCGAGTCTCCAGCACAGATACAGGTCATTCGGCCCAAATGGTCTATGCTGGCATTTATTCTCCACACCAGCCTCCTCCCACCACTCTTCATCTAACCCTATCAGCATATCCTTCGATTCCTTTCCCCCCTCATGTGCTTATCTAACTTTCCCTTAAATGCATATATGCTATAAGTTGACAGCAAACTGGGCGTGGTCAACATGCCCAATTTGTGGCGCACACCATTTTCTAACCATTAGATTTATCCATTAATACACTTGAAAAGGAAAAAAGTGCAGGGCTATCGGTAAAGAGCAGGGGCATGAGACTAATTGAATAGCTCTTTCAAAGAGCCGGCACAGGCACGACGGGCCGAATGGCCTCATTCTGTGCTGTTGGAGTCTATGAATTTTAATGGCTGGAAACCCGTGCAAGGCCCACTAACCTCTATGCCCAAGTTCCCAATACACCTTCCTGGTTCAGACTTCAGACTGGTTAATGCTAAATCATGAAATTTACCCTCATCCATCTGACTTTTTCCAGTCAGTTAATCTTAGTGCTGTGCTATATTGCTAATCTTCTTGGAGAATGAAAGGAAATTGTATATGTTGCCAAGATAATTAGACACTGTTAAATATTTAATATTTAATGCATTTTGAAGTTTATTTGATTTTGAAACAGTTCGGAACACTTAGTAATGCAAAACTGGGCAATGAACTGAGAAATTTCGTCAGTGAAAACAATTAATCATTTCAAAGCTGATACAGACTGCAAGGCACCAAGGAAGTTCCCAGCCATTGATTTGTACCACACAATACATAATTCAGATGCAGCATTAAGGGAAACTCAAAACTACAAAGCAACTTTAAAAGTAAACAAGCTGTGGAAGCCAGCCAACTAGCAAGCTACTCCTGACTGTTTCTCCCTCGTTTGGTCTCTTTGACCGGGTGGGGTAGATTTTTTCTCCGAGTGGTGTACAGACAGCCGCTGGATGAAGCGGTCATTCTGGCCGTCCAATCCTGTGGCTGGAAGGTCTGTGTAGTGATCAATAACATGTCATTCTATAATGGACACTAGGTGGGGCCGTAGAGCTGCGTAGAGCTATATATAGCTGTATGTATAAGACTACACTACCCAGCTGTATATATATATTAAGACTACATTACCCATGAGGCACTAGGCTACCCACAAGGCAGCAGTCAAGATGGAAGCCTCTACAGATACAGTACCTAGTCCACATGTGCTCAATAAAGTAACTAGCAAAAGCTAGCTGTGTTCATAATAAGAATGTCTAGTTATTAATGAACATAAGATGGAACCAGGGTGGTGAAGATCTGCTGAAAATTGTGAAAAGCGACATGGAGAATTTGAAGCCACCAGAGCGTTTGAAACTCACAGAAAAAATCGACTGCAATTGGCAGACTTTTAAACAGCAATTCGAACTCTACATTGCAGCCATCGGATTCGGTACGAAGCCAGACACAAGGAAGATAGCGTTGCTGCTTATGGTTGCAGGCCCACAGGTGATAGAGGTATTTAATACATTTGTATTTAATCCAGCGGAGAACAGAGACAAATTAGACGATGTGCTACAGAAATTTGATGCACATTGCTCTCCCAAAAAGAATGAGACGTATGAAAGATACATCTTCCGTTCTCGGACACAGCAACAAAATGAGACTTTTGATAGCTTTATAACTGATCTGAAACTGAAAGCAGACATGTAATTTCTCTGAGCTCAAAGCATCCATGATTCGTGACCAGATTGTGTTTGGTATTCATGATAAAAAAGTCAGGGAACGTCTGTTGAGAGAAACCGAACTAAATTTGGAAAATGCAGTGAAAATATGCCAAGCCAGCGAGCTAGCTCGAAAGCACGCGAAGACTTTCAGTGAAATCAATAATGATGCGATTGTAATGAGTGATAATGCTGCTGTCGGTGCTGTGTCCTATAAGGGGAAGAAACGTGGGCAGAACAGAAATGAAAAGCAATCAGAGGATGACATTTTTAATTGTAAACGCTGTGGTTACAAACACCAGTTAAGACAATGCCCAGCGTTTGGAAAAATGTGCACAAAGTGTAATGGAAAGAATCACTTTGCCAAACAATGCTTTTCAAAAGTAAAAACTAAGAAAGGGCAACGAGTTAATGTAATTGAGGACACTGATTTAAGTGAGACATTTTATGTAGGAATGGTGTCATGTGACAATATCAAAAAGGATACAGAAAATGTGCAGCCCTCAGAAATGGACAATGCTGAACATAAAGTTAATGCAGTAAAAGAGGACAAATGGATGATCCCACTGCAGGTAAATGGAGCATTAGTTACCTTGAAACTAGACACTGGGGCAAAAGCAAACTTAATCAGTATGAGTGACATTAACAATATGAAAGAAAAGCCCAAAATACAGAAAAAGTCAGTACTACTGAAGGACTATAATGGACACAAAATAGATAGCTTAGGTGTATGCAGACTTAAAGTGACAGTCAAAGACAAAGTGCATCATCTCATGTTTTCTGTTGTGGCTGAAAGACTTGATTCGATACTAGGTGACAAAGCTTGTGAAGACTTAGAACTGGTCAAGAGAGTCTACCGTATAAACTGTGCCATAAGCAGACCAGATGACTCAGGTGATGAAGCAGAGAGCCCATCAAGGATGAAAAGGCCAAAGGGTATCCATGTCTTCAAAAAGCCTAGTTTCTCCAAGAAGAAAGAAAAAGACTTTAAGGTCAAAGAGAAGCCAAAGGAAGAAAAGCACAAAGAGGAAAAACACAAGGAGAAAAAGTCCAAAGATATAACTGCAGCAGATGTTGTTAAGCAGTGGAAAGAGAAAAAGAAAAAGAAGAAGCCTGCACCAGAGCAGGAAGCAGTTCCGGTGGATACTCCTTCTTCCCTCAGGCCAATCTTTGGTGTCCCATTAGCCGAGGCTGCTGAGAGGACTATGCTGTATGATGGGATCCAGCTGCCAGCAGTTTTTCGAGAGTGCATTGACTACATTGAGAGTTATGGCATGAAGAGTGAAGGAAACACTGAAACCCTCTCCAAGCAAAGATCGCAAGGAGACCTCGATCTATACAAGAGCAGATTGATGACAATGCCGCAACTGCATATTGTCATTCACCGCCAGAACAATCTCATGAAGACACATCAGACTTACCCGTGTTGAGAAGATCCACACGTGAAGTAAAAAAGCCTGATAGACTTAATCTTTGAGTACAATGTAAAGCTTTGAAAATGTGTTGACTGTTTTGAAAATGTTTATATTTATAGAGCACTAACAAAAGTGTTACTGATATTATCTTTATTGTTTTCTTGAAAGTTGATTGATATTGATTTTGTTAAACCTCAAAGAAAGGGGGATGTAGTGATCAATAACATGTCATTCTATAGTGGACACTAGGTGGAGCCGTAGAGCTGCGTAGAGCTGTATATCGCTGTATGTATAAGACTACACTACCCAGCTGTATATATATTAAGACTACATTACCCATGAGGCACTAGACTACCCACAAGGCAGCAGTCAAGATGGAAGCCTCTACAGATACAGTACCTAGTCCACATGTGCTCAATAAAGTAACTAGCAAAAGCTAGCTGTGTTCATAATAAGAATGTCTAGTTATTAATGAACATAAGATAGTGATCAATAACATGTCATTCTATAGTGGACACTATAGAATGACATGTTATTGATCACTACAGTCTGGACCATTTTGACGGCTGGGCCTCATTTGCATCTCATTGTGCGAGTTGCCCATGTGTTGCGACTAATGACGGGCAGCCCGCACAATGGGGGGGGGGGTGGGGGGCAGGATTTCCGCCGGCCATCCTCGATATTGAAAGGGTGAATGCACCTCTTAAAGTGGGAGGTGTAAATTCACCCTGACATCAGCACTGAATTTTTCCGCTCTGAATGCTGAGCAATCGCTGCATAACTGAAGTCACTTTGCAAAACCCTTTGACCTACTGTTCCTCCACAATAGTCACCAACAGCACTCTGGGTTAATTTGCTCACAACTGGAAGGCCCTTCACTATGCTCCTCAGTGCTTGGACCTTTTCTCACTGCAGTCACTGTCCAGCAGAAGAACACCTCCCCCATCCTTCTCTAAATTTCTGCTTCTCCCTCTCGGCATGCTCACTAGATGAAGGAGCATCACACAGTTGAATAGCACTTTACAACAAAGAAATACTAAATGGGCGATCAGGTGAGATCTTATTTAATGGCGGAGCAGGCTTAGGGGCCGTATGACTTACTCCTGTTCCTATTTTTTATGTTCTTATATCCCTGCCTGCTTGGCGGAAACCTGGTACTCACCCACTGATGTCCCACACCGATCCCGCAGGCTACGATTTTAACCTCTTCTGAGCAAGCAAACGGGAGACCCGCAGATCTGGCACTGATGATGTCATCGGAGCCCGACTGCTATTCTGACTATGGGCCAGAGCTGGGAAGTTGTGGTGGCTTTTCCACCGGGTCTGCCTAGCAGGAAGACGAGAGGTGGCCAGAAGAGGCCAAGAAGGTAAGCCTTTTAACTTTTTTTCACTTTCCGTGTGGGGCATGGAGTGCTTCTCCGGGCCGACTGGGGACCGAACCAAAGGGTTGGGTGGGCCTGCTTCCATCCAACATCTCACTACGTTACAGGAGGAACGATGCAGGTTTTGGGGGAGGAAGGACGAGAAGCATTGGAGATGACGAGGCTGGCTCATGCTCCCAGCAGGGTGTCAGCCTTTTTTAGTACTGTTTCTCGTTCCTCTCACTATGCTGAACGCTGGCTGTGTGGCACCTAGGTGTTGTCTAGCACTGCGAGTCACCCACTGCTTCATGATCTGTTACCTTCTCCCCTTCTCTAGGTTCTCCATCCTCCGGAAGCTGCCGCAGAAACCTTGGAGAAGAAGAACCTTCCTGAAGAAGCACCGTCACTCGCTTTACCTTTTAGTTCATATGGCGTCAAGGTCCTAATTGCGTCACACTCTGATTTTCACAGTCATGAGGCCCCTGGTCTACCTGTAGATGGCATCATGGCCGCCTCCAAAAAGTGCACGGTTAAAATGACCGTGGGCGGGAGCGAATCGGGAACACACTGGTAAATATCCGACCGCTATTTTAACCTCCCACCCACCTCATTCCCCTCGAGCGGGCAAGGTTAAGATCGGGGCTTGAAACTCAGCCGACAGAGCTGATTTTCCTCACTGCAGCAACATAACATGAAGTGGCGGGTACTGGATGCTCACACAACCTGTGGCAGTTGACATAAACATACAACAAAGAAGTAAAATGCATCATACTGGGAAAAAAACTTATTATTTGTTCTCAGTATGTGGAGAACACAGATGAAGCTACATTCATTCCCATCGTAGATGCCCCAACTACTGAGTAGGCCATTAAGAATCAGCCAAGTCAGCCAAAGCAGGTAGGGATAGCTGGATGCCTTTCCTGAACGACAGTAGTTGGATTTTTCCAGTTCTGACAAAGGGTCATCGACCTGAAACTTTAACTCTGTTTCTCTCTCCACAGATGCTGCCTGACCTGCTCAATATTTCCAGCATTTTCTGTTTTTATCCCTGAAAAGATGCCTCACTGAGGAAAAATATGCTTATGGCAATCTACATTTTTAAATCAGATTTTGAGATTTAGAGACCCGTACTTACAACTCACTGGGATAGCTATTTACTTTCGCGCAGGCGGAGAAACAGGCGGTAGTGGATCGGCCGTCTGCTACACAGCCCAGCTAACTCAGCCCGATTTCATTGGAAAGGAAAATCAGGCGTGGTGTATAACTGGCGATCGATCTGCTGCCACCCATTTCCTGCCTCCACCCAAAGGGAGCATTCACAATGGTTGTCTTTTCATTAGAGTAAAAAGAGTGCAGCGATACTTCAACTTCTCAATCAAAATATCAAAATCTTTAATACAATCATTGGTTAAATGTACACATATTTATCTTCCACATGCTGAAATGAATATATAATACTGCATCAAGTACAAAACTCTTTCACCTGCTTAGCACTATTTGTACTCTTAAGAAAATGCCGACAATCACAGAGCAAAATATTCATTGTTCATATGCAATTGATCTATTATGAATGTAGGGAGAAAGCTGATAAATTATTTTAAAATGCTGTAACCAAATGGAACTGGTCATCACAGTGAGATAGAATACTAGCTTGCCATCTTGGAGACTTGGAGCCCAGACTAAAGGGTATTGTTGTGTCTCCTTGTGTTCTTATACTATAAATAATACAGACACTTTTAGCTCATTTTAGTTACTGCTTTTACTAGCTGTATTCTTGCCTTGTTTCTGTGCTGCCGCATGGTGCGGAGTGATACAAGATGTCCGACGCTGCACTGTGCACTGCCCGTGCACAGTGTGCCACATAGCAATATAACTACACCATACCAAAGTAGTTCCATACCAAAGTAGTTCCATTTAACGATGTGATACTATAACAATGTAACATCCCTCTTTCTCAAAAAACTAAAACATGAAATTTAACAATTTAAATTAACAAATATTATATCTAAACTTATTATCAACTACAAAGAATCGTGAGTTTTTTTTTTATTCGCGATATCGCTTGGGTGGTTGGATGTTGTCCCTCCATCTTGTGGATTTGGTAGTGACCATTCCTCTCTGCGGTGTTTTGGTGTGTTCCGCTCTCGTTGTTGTTGCTGTCGCCTTTGGAGTTGGCGTGTGCATGCTCGTGGTTGTTTGATTTGTAGCGCTTGTTTCTGGTGTTGTACTGCTTGTGGTAGCTGGTGTTGTCAATGTTGCTGATGTTGTCTGCTGCTTATCCAGTTCAGGTGAAGGTCTGATGTGGAGTCTGTTCCGTCTGTATTGGTTACCAGGTTCAGTCTCTACGAAGTAGGATCTTGGAGTATCAGCTTTTCCAATGACCTTGGCTGGATTCCAGGTTTTCAACACTGGGTCTTGCACATGCACTGATTGTCCATTCAGCAATTCTGGTAGCGTGTTTGCATGTTTATCGTAATGTTTGCTTCCTACGATTTGTGCTTCTGCCAGCTTTTGTCTGAAGTCCTCCTGGTCCTGGGGAGGATGTATTTTTGCTGGTAGTGTAGTCTTAAACTTCCTCCCATTCAGCAATTCCACAGGTGATTTCATGTCTGCTTTCAGTGGTGTTGATCTGAGTGATAGGAGGGCAAGGTCTTGGTCTTCCCCCATCTCACTACTTTTGATGAGAGTTCTCTTGACAGTCTGGATCTGTCTTTCGATGAACCCGTGTCCCCTTGGGAAATGTGGGGATGAGGTTACTATTTTGAACCCATACTTTTCTGCCAGAGCTCTGAATTTACTCAATGTGAACTGGGTTCCATTGTCACAGATGACCTTTTCCGGGATTCCTTGTTCAGCAAACAAGCTCTTTGCAATCTGGTGGTAGTTGTGGCTCTCAAGTCTTTCATCCTTCTCACAAAAGGAAACTTGGAATAGTAATCTGCCACTATGAGATACCATTCTTGATTGCACATGAAGAGATCTGCCCCAACAGTGTGCCATGGTCTTGACAGTATTTCACTGGGTATCATCTCTTTCTGTTGTGCATTTCTGTATTTCTGGCATATACCACATGCAGAGACCATCTGTTTGATATTTTTGTACATGCCTATCCAGTATACAGCTGATCTGGCTCTCAGCTTGCATTTCTCCATTCCCATGTGGCCTTCATGTATGAGATGGAGAAGTTGTGTCTGCATCGTCTTTGGCACGATGATCCTCGATCCAGCAAGGAGAATACCGTCTTCTACTGCAATATCGTCTTTAATCGTCCAGTATTGACGAATTGTCACCTGTACCTGCTGGATTCTCTCTGGCCACCCCTGTATTACTTGTTGTGTGAGTAGTTGCAACTCCTCATCTTTGCTAGTCTCATCTCTGATTTGACTGAGCTTTGTAAGGGTAACATTCACTAGGTGGTGGATTTTTACTGTTAGGCCCTCCACCTCGTGTTTCTCATATGGTGACAATCGAGACAACGCATCTGCTAGCACCATTTCTTTTCCTGGCTTATATTTAAGCGTGAAGTCATAGCTTTGGATCCTTAGAAGTAATCTTTGCAGTCTTGCAGGCGCTTTGCACAGATTCTTCTTATAGATCTGTTCTAGTGGACGATGGTCACTCTCTATTGTAAATCGCCTGCCATATAGGTATGTATGGAATTTCTCGCATCCGTACACTACTGTTAATAGTTCTCTTTCTATGTTGGCGTATCTCGTCTCGGCTGACGTCAAAGCCTTTGATGCGAAAGCTATCGGCTTTCCTTCCTGCACCAGAGCTGCCCCTAGTCCTCTGGTGGAAGCATCTACTTGCAGAGTGACTGGTTTTCTTCTGTCATAATATGATAGACTTGTTTCTTTGCACAACAGTTCTTTAAGTTGTTTGAAATTCCTTTCGTGTGATTCAGACCACTGGTATTCGGCGTCTTATTTCAATAGCTCTCTGAGATTTGTTGTATGTTCCAACATGTGTGGGATGAAAGAACTCATGTATTGGACCAAGCCGAGGTAACCCCTCAGCTCTTTCTTGTCTTTGGGTGGTTTCATTTCAGCAATCGCCGCAATCTTCTCTGGATTTGGCTTGACTCCCTCTGGTGTATAAATCATACCGAAGAATTGGCATTCCTTGACTTTAACTATGCACTTATCTGCATTTAACTTGATGCCAGCCTTCCTGGTACTCTCCATGGCCTCATGTAGGTGCATGTCATGGTCTCATTCATTTGCTCCATAGATCTGAATATCATCAGCTATTCCTATAGCTCCTTCACAGCCTCTGTATGTCTCGTCTATTTTCTGTTGAAAGATATCTTGACTGACCTTTAGCCTGAATGGTAGCCACAGGAATTTGTAACGCCCAAATGGTGTGTTGAATGTTGTCAGTGTTGTTGATTCCTCATCCAACTTCACGTTCCAATATCCATTTCTGGCATCTAGTTTTGAGAAAACCTTGGCTCCTGCCAGTGATGGCGTAATCTCCTCTAGCGTTGGGGTGGGATAGTGGTCCCTCTTTATCGCCTGGTTTAGATCTTTGGGGTCCAAACATATTCTGAGACGCCCGTTTGGCTTTTCTCGTACCACAATTGAGTTTGCCCAGTCTGTGGGTTCAGTGACCTTTATGATCACTCCCTTTTCTTCCATCTCCTTTAGCTCTCTTTCAAGCTTTGTCTTCAGCTCGATGGGTACTTTTCGTGGAGCATGGATAACGGGCTTTACCTCTGGATCGATGGTGATGTGGTATTGGAAATCTCCGAAACATCCCACTGTATCATCGAAACATTCCGGATACATGTCTATCAAGTCTTTTTTACTCTTGATTTGTGGGCGGTTCTCCAGTGGGGTGTTGCTGTCTATCTTCAGTGGCATTTCTGTCAGCTCGTGATGCACTGAGATCAATCTCAACTTCTCGCAGCTGTTTAATCCCAGGATCGCTGGCCCCTCAGTGTCGGTGATATAGAACATGCAGTTGATGTTCTTTCTTTTATGTGTCCCTTTGATAAAGGTTATTCCGAGTTGTTTAATCTCACTCCCCCCGTATGCTGTCAGCGTGACATTACTTGCCTTTAAACAACCATTTTTCGGGTAGCCACCTTCTCTCAGGTTTTCGGGAAAGATCTGCTGGTACAGTCTCAATGGGAGAATGTTGCTCTGAGCCCGTGTCCAGCTTCAACTTTAAGTTGATGGTTTTAGGCCGACCTTTGACCTTTCTTTTGATTTGGATGATGGTGTGCAATTCTCTCCTCGGAGTATTTTCCGCTCTGGACATCTCGTGAAGCTGTATCTTTATGGTTTCGATGTTTAGTGCATTGTTGTGATCATCATCATCATCCTGCTCATCCATGGCATGGATATTGTGTTTCTTTCTCTGGTTCTGCTGTCCGCCTTTGTTTTTGATGTATGTTCCTTCTTTCTTCGTTCTACACCTCTTTTGCCAGTGGTTTAGTTTGCCACATGCATTGCAGCTTGTTCCATATGCTGGACATTTCCTCTTGTCTGTGTAATCGTGCGGTCTTCCACAATTTCTGCACGTTTCCCCCGTTGTCATGTGCATGTCTTTGTGTGTTGCACTTTTCTCTCACTGCATCCACTCTGTTGTCCGTCTCAGAAGCCGTCCGCATGTCAGCCGTTTGAGAAATCAGCGTTTTCATTTGCTGCTTCATGGCTTCATGAGCTCTCGCAGTATCTACAGCCTCTGTTATTCCGAGCTTTTCTTTTCCTATCAGGGCTTTTTGTACCTCTTCATGCTGACCCCCATATTAGCTGGTCCACAAGCCTTTCTTCCATTTCCTTAAATTTACACTTGCTGGCTTCATTTCTCAGCCTTGTTAGGAAATTGTCAGCTGTTTCACCAGGTTCCTGTCTTAGACTCTGGAATTTGTATCTGTGTATACGGTGATTGGATTTAGGCTCTAGATGGTTGCTGAATTTATCAAAAATTGTCGCACGGTTTTCCTTTTCCTCTTCAGTCAAACTCCAGCTATTATACAAATCTAGACCTTTTTCTCCTGTCCACAACAGAATGTAACTAACCTTTTCCTCGTTGGTAGCGCCCTTCAGGAAGCTTTTGAATGTAAGCTCACATTTCTGTTTGAACTTGCGGAATGCTTCTACTATATCATCGGCTTCCCAGTTGATGAGGGGTTGCATTTGCACAGTCGTCATTTTAGTTTCCCGTACGATTCACTCTCAAATCACCGCAGACATCGGCACTCACAATCAGCTCATAAAATCACTTTTCGTCTTATTCGTAGTTCGTATAGTACAATTTTGTACTCACTTATACCGCTGCCACCATGTTGTGTCTCCTTGTGTTCTTATACTATAAATAATAGACATTTTTAGCTCATTTAATTACTGCTTTTACTAGCTGTATTATTGCCTTGTTTCTGTGCTGCCGCATGGTGCGGAGTGATACAAGATGTCCGACGCTGCACTGTGCACTGCCCGTGCACAGTGTACCACATAGCAATATAACTACACCATACCAAAGTAGTTCCATACCAAAGTAGTTCCATTTAACGATGTGATACTGTAACAATGTAACAGGCATTTTTATTTTTCTCAGTTGGCTGTACTGATCCTGTTTGGGCAGCTTAAAAGGGGCATCATCACATTGGCCCTGAAAATCCATGGAGATTCCATCGGATTCCCAACACAATTCTGGCGGAATCCAGGACATTGGAAAATAGCAAGGATCTTTTCAGAATTTTCCGGCCCACTTTGTAAAGGAGATTACCCCTTTACAACACAAATTACACCAAATGGACAGCCCCGAGGCATATCTGAGGGGTTGGGGGGACTCTCTAAACTGGGAATTCCCACTTCCCCAGCTAAGATGGGACACGGTGTTGAATTGGAGGCCAGTAGACCAAGTGTGAGGAAGTGTATCAACCTCCGGATGGGTAGTAGTTGTTGTGTATGTACCTTTAAGAGAAGAACTGATTTTATACTGCAGTACCGGCAGTGACCACCCCTGTATAAAAGGCCCCAGCAGGCTTCTGTACTTCAGTCTGACGTTACCCTCTGTTCAGTAAAATACCTGTTTAATTGTTCTCCCGAAGTCCGTGTATTATTGAGGCGCGGACTTTACAGTGGCGACGAGCAAGTTCGAACTCACCTGCAGTGTTGCATCACCTCACGGGGATCTCACCCTGAGAAGAAGCTTCTTGGAGGTCGAAGTCTGAGCAACGGGCGTCGACCGCGGGCAACCGCCCAAGGATCCATAGGTGTTCGGAGAATTGCGGGAGAGGCTGTGGAGAGCTGAGCTTGGCTACCCAGTTAAGGTGTTCCAGCAAATCGTGCTGGTAGCCGGTAGTGCGCTGACCCTTCCGGACTGCGGCGGGCTCGAGCTCAATTGAGCGGCTCTGCAAAGGGGCCGCGCAGAGTCACCGGGAGGAAAGAGAGAGAGGGTGGAGCGCACAGGGCGCAGTCGGTGCTCAAGAACAGGGCAGCGGAGAGAAAATAAACGAGGGGAAGGAAAAGTGAGACGCGCCGAAGCCGCGGGTCGCCGCCATTACCCTGTAGAATGCTAGGAGCAGCGTGGCATCAAGGGGAAGAAGGAAAAGCGCGGGAGGCGCCATTTTATTCCATTGGGGAAGAAGAAAAAGCGCGGGAGGCGCCATTTTTAATCACCCAAGATGCCAAAAAGTGGCAGTATCACTGCTTTCAACAACGAGGTAGAAGACTGGACCACGTATGTGGAAAGAATTGAAGTGTACTGCAAGGCAAATGAGGTGGCCAATGGAAAGAAGGCGTCGGTATTATTAAATTTGATGGGCGCGAGAACGTACGACCTATTGCGGAATTTAATTACCCCAGCTAAACCAATGGAGAAAAGTTTTGAGGAGATTGTTAATATCTTACAGGAACACCTAAACCCTACACCGCTGCTGATAGCAGAAAGATTCAAGTTCCATAAAAGAAACCAGCACAAAGATGAGAGCAATGCTGACTATCTTACGGAACTACGCAAGTTATCGAAGCACTGCCAGTTCGGAGCAGGACTGGCAGACACCTTACGGGATAAGTTTGTCTGCGGGCTCCAGAGTGAAGGAACCCAGAAACGACTACTTTCGAAAAAGGACCTGACGCTAGAACAGGCTTTCAGCGTGGCAGTATCCTACGAAGCAGCAGCACGGGGAGCTGCGGAAATACAACAGAAACCATAAGAATACAGCGCTAACGAAATGGCGTATGGAGCAGAAAAGTGCTATCGCTGCGGCAGAACAACCCATGAGCAGAAGGGCTGCTGGTTTAAGGACAAAGTATGCAGGCAATGCGGAAAAATGGGATATATAGCAAGAGTCTGCAGGTCGGGAAAGAAAACCAACACTACAAGAACTACTAAGGAAAAGTACAAGAAAGTAAACAAAATGACAGACAGTTGTTCGGAAGATCAGGAGAGTGATAACGACTCCGGGAGCAGGAGACTAAGTTGTCTAAAGTTACACAACGTGATCGCAAAGGAGGATCACCGAACCATTTGGGTCACCCTCATGATAGCAGGGTCCCAAGTAAAGATGGAATTGGATACAGGATCAGCCTTAACTGTCATGAATCGATGAGACTATGAGCGGCTATTCTCACACATACCCTTAAAGGACACGTCCATTGTATTGAAGACATACACGGGGCAAAAAGTCTACCCCAGAAGAAAAATAAGGGTGTCAGTTAAATATAACGGCAAGGAAACACAGAAACTGTATCTATATATACTACAAGATGGAGGACCACCATTATTGGGACGTGAATGGATCCGAAAAATACAATTGGATTGGCATTCCATTCAGGCGCTAACTGTGACTGACAAAAAGGATGATGACGTCGCACCTGGACGTCTGTCACAAATTCTAACTGACGCGAAAGAGGTGTTCCAACAAGGACTTGGGACTCTAAAAGGAGTAAAGGCAATGATAAAAATCGAAGATAACGCAAACCCAAAATTTTTTAAGGCCAGACCGGTGCCGTACACGATCCGCCCAGCCATTGAAGCAGAACTGGAGAGTCTGGAGCGTTCGGGTGTGCTGTCCAAAGTGGACTGGAGCGAGTGGGCCACACCCATCGTTCCTGTAATGAAGAAATCATTGAGCAGCACGCCTGGGGAGCCGAAGAAGGTTCGCATCTGTGGGGACTTCAAGGTAACTGTGAACCCAGTCCTGCACACAGTACAATATCCACTTCCACGGATAGAAGATATTTTCGCCTCACTATCTGGAGGGAAACGTTTTACAAAGATTGATCTGGCCCAAGCGTATCTACAAATGGAGGTGGAAGAAGCATCTAGGAAATACCTCACGATAAACACTCACAAAGGCCTTTACCAGTACAATCGACTGGTATTCGGGGTAGCATCAGCCCCGGCTATTTGGCAGAGGGCAATGGAACAAGTCCTGCAAGGGATCCCGGGGACCCAGTGTTATTTGGATGACATCCGGTGACGGGCGAAAATGACAGTGAACACCTTGCCAACCTGGAGCAGGTGCTCACTAGATTGCAGGAATATGGGCTACGAGCCAACCGCCCCAAATGCGGGTTCTTCAGGAGACAAATCTCGTATTGTGGCCACATGATTGATGAGGAAGGGTTGCATAAGTCGCCAGACAAGATTGAGGCTGTAGTCAAGGCTCCAGCACCGGAAAATGTGTCGCAAGTGAGGTCGTTTCTCGGGCTGGTGAACTACTACCATAAGTTCTTGCCGAATTTATCTACAATTCTGCACCCACTGAACGCCCTGCTGCAAACTGGAGTAACATGGAAATAGAGTGATGAGTGTAAGCGTGCCTTTCAGAAATGTAAATACCTAATCACTTCAAAAGGAGTATTGGCCCACTACAACCCAACACTACCAATTCGGTTGGCATGTGATGCGTCTCCCTACGGCATTGGAGCGGTGCTGTCACACAAATTCCTTGACGGTTCAGAGAGGCCAATAGCCTTTGCGTCGCGCTCGTTAACCTCAGCCGAGCGTAATTACGCCCAGATTGACAGGGAGGCCCTCAGCCTGGTGTGGGGGGTGAAGAAGTTCAATCACTATCTGCACGGGCAGAAATTCACCCAACTGACTGATCATCAGCCCCTGGTCTCCATTTTTAACCCAAAGAAGGGCATTCCGGTGATGACGGCGCAATGGCTGCAAAGATGGTCACTTTTTCTAGGGGCACATCAGTACGACATAGAATACAAGGGTACGAAGCAGCATGGAAATGCTGATGGGCTGTCGCACCTACCGTTGCCTACAGTAGAGGAAGCACCTGCAGTGGACCCTGTTGAGATATTCCATGCGACCATAGTCGAATGTCTGCCTGTTACAAACTCAAGTATAGTGAAGGAAACCCGAAATGACCCGACACCCTCTCGGGTCTATGATTTGACGGTGAAGGGATGGCCAGCACATGGCGACTCACTGTTGCCAGCATTCTCGCCAAGGAGAGAACAGCTGTCAGTGTGCCGGGGGACCTTGATGTGTGGATCCCGAGTGGTAATTCCAACCAAATTGAGAGACAGAGTGCTCAATGAGCTTCATGAAGGTCATCTGGGAGGGGTAAAAATGAAAAGCCTAGCCAGGGCTTATGTGTGGTGGCCGGGAATCGATAAACAAATCGAGGACCTGACCAAGAGCTGCTCAGGATGCCAGAAAGTCCAAAATGCACCACCACAGGCCCCTCTACTCCCATGGGAGTGGCCCTCATCTCCATGGCAATGGGTACACATTGATTTTGCTGGTCCATTTATGGACTCAATGTTTCTAATCGCTGTGGACGCCCATTCGAAATGGCCAGAGGTCATCAAAATGTCCTCCACCACCACGGAGAAAACTATTGCAGTCCTACGGACCATCTTCACCAGGAATGGCTTGCCAGAACAGATTTGCTCCGACAATGGGCCACAGTTTGTGTCCGAGGATTTCCGGAGGTTTCTGAGGAATAATGGGGTGAAACATTACACATCTGCCCCATATCATCCAGCCACAAATGGATTGGCTGAAAGGTTTGTTCAGACCTTTAAAAAGGCAATAAAGGCGATGTATAACGACGACATACCACTACAACACAAGGTAGATAATTTCTTGTTTGCTTACCGGAATGCGACACATGCAGTCACCAACCAAGCTCCAGCCATAATGTTCTTCAACCGAAGGCTAAGATGTCACCTGGATTTGCTCAAACCAAGCATAAGACGAGATGTTGAGGATAAGCAATTCCAGCACATCAACGAGAAGCCAACCAGGAGCTTCAAGATAGGACAACCAGTCTTGGCCCGCGACTACCGAACAGAAAAATGGCAGCCAGGAACGATATGCACACAGCAGGGACCACTAATGTACACAGTGGACGTTGGAGAGAGCATCGTGAGACGCCATGCTGACCACATTCTAGAGTCACAGGAACAAGCCAAACCTATACTACGAGCATGTGCACCTGGTAATGAGCCCGAAGTACAGATTGCGTCTACCTCAGAAGCAGTGGTATTGGAAGCTGACGAACCAACCAATGACAATGAGCCAGAATCGACTCCACCGCAAGAACAGGATACTCGAGAAAGGCGCTATCCAGTCAGGATTAGGAAGCCTCCTCAAAGACTGAACTTATAAATGATTATTTCAGTTGATGTATATAGTACCGAGAAAATTGTAATTGTAATTAGTTATTATTTAGTTGTTAAATGAATGTTATGTACTGTTTATCTAAAAGGGGAGGAATTGTTGTGTATGTACCTTTAAGAGAAGAACTGATTTTATACTGCAGTACTGGCAGTGACCACCCCTGTATAAAAGGCCCAAGCAGGCTTCTGTACTTCAGTCTGACGTTACCCTCTGTTCAGTAAAATACCTGTTTAATTGTTCTCCCGAAGTCAGTGTATTATTGAGGCGCGGACTTTACAGTAGTGGGCCCCTTTGGGGAGAGGAGGGTTCAGCTCGGGAATGGACAGAGTTGACTTCTTAAAAGCGTGTTGGGGTTTTCAGTATTGGTTGGAATTTTGGGCTTATTTTAGTTGCACCAGCACTTTTATTGGCACATTATTTCCTGTTGCTGTATTCTCCAGAATTCTTTGAATTGCAAAACTTTGATTTATCATTCATTTTCCTACAACGGTCTGGTTTGCAGTTCAGTTGCAGCAAGCAAGGTGCTCTGGATGGGAATTCCTTTGGTACTTTCAATGTTGTTCCATGATTTGAAAAGGGAAATCACTTCATCTGGGGACAAAAAAGGCACTTCAAACCTGCATTTACTCACCTGGACCATCTTTTCTGAGCATTTCAGAGGGGACCTCTCTTCAGCATCTCCCCTTTAAAATGGGGACTGTCACTCAGCTATACAATCTCCCGAAGACCAACCTGAAGGAATGACCTTCCCTTAGCTGTGAAGGCCACTATTGTAATATATGTGTAAGCCATTGGATCCTTCCAAGTCACTACTGGTTGTTGTTGTTTTCATATCTTCACACTCTTCTCTTGGAGAATATTAAAGTGGTGGAAGGATTCGTAGGCTGATTAACCATTTGACAGGCCACGATGTAAATGTTCCTTCCATGGCCATAGTCATCTTTATACCAGCCAATAGGGTGGCTAGTTCTATACAGTCGACATGTAGTCCATATGATGGGGGTGGCCACCCATACCCTCCGGACGCAAGTATCCTGGTGGAAATCAATGCAGAATTCAGAGCTGGAGCTTCGGCCTTTACTTGCCAGGGCTGTCTGGAGCGGGGGCTTGATCTCTACACCTTCTGACTCAGAGATGGGGATGCTACAACTAATCCAAAGGCTCGATTCAGTGACGTGATTTGGTGAAGTGTACCAAATCAATGAGTTGAGTGTCTGCAGATGCATCAAGCAAGTAATAAAAGTCTTGTTTGTGAGGGGTAGCGTGTTCATCACTTTCCCTGTGGAAAGGAGGCATCAGCTTGACAGGGCACAGAAGGTCTGCTGGATGGAGGGGGGGCGTGGTGGTTCCCCAAAGTGCAGAGCATTGTAGATTGTACCAGTGTGGCCATCTCATTAGCACATTCCTGCTTCTCCACTGCCACCATCACATCCTCCTTTTATACCTGTGCATTCTGCCTCAAACAGTGCTACCTGAACAAACTCACTACCTGCATTTTCCGACATGTGTACATCTGTGTTGGTGTTTGCAAACATCAGTGAGAGGGATGCGGGATGCTGTGTGGTGCCGCCTTGCTCTGGCCAGTGCTGACAAGCTGCTCTTCCAGGCCTATAACAACAGAAAAGGGACAAATATTAGAATACTAGCTTCCTGATACACTTTCAAAGAGACTTCACATCACAAGATACTATTTGTGTGTTGTGTGGTTGTGGCAGCAGGTAAGAAGGAGAACAAGACATAAGACAGAATAATACGAGGCCAGAGCTTAGAGAGGATGACTGCTACATCTACTCTCTACAAGCTTTGATATGCCTTTTTATTCAGGGAGGCAAAGGCCAGTAATTTGTGAGCCCTTCTCCAGTTTGGGTCTGTAGAAGTAATTTTCCAACTGTTTGCTGCCAGCAAGAAGCCTTGCCTTCCAAAAGCATATAGTGACAATTCGGGTGCCTGCTGTGCAAAATTTTCTGATATGCACTCCCAGCGGGCAAGATTTCCTGTCGGGAGGGAGAATTAAAATTACCCCTTATATGTCATCTTGTTGTGAAAGCAGAAAAGTACTCTTGAAATATAAGTTGAAGAGTCAAATGTACAGTGGCAGATATGTGCCAAACCTGTGTGGTCGTAAGCGACTATGCAGCATAGTTAGATTATATTACAATGATTTAGTGTGTGTGTGTGAAACCCTTGGAAGGCGTGAGTGCTCCAAGGCTATTAATTGTACATTGAATGTGTACATGAGATGCATTGAAGGAGCTGCTAGATTGCGTGACGACTTGCCATGGATGAGCAGTAAATCTGGAACACATTAATAGGCACCGCTTTATGGTGCAGTCTGTGCCTTTGACCTGGTGATTGGTACTGTGCAGTAGTCTTACCTTGCCAATTGTTTAAAGTGTGCTGATGTCTGCTGCAGTTTCCAGGTCCTGCAGGCCATTGAGTCTGGCCACCACCTCCTAACAGTAATAGTGCCCTGCTGTTCTTTGGAGAGAGTACCTGGAGAGGGTGAAACAGGAATGGGAGGATAGAGCAGATGAATGCGTGGCTAAGGAGTTGGTGTAGGGGGGAGGGTTTTACTTTCCTGGATCACTGGGCCTGCTTCTGGGAAAGGTGGGACTTGTACAAGTCGGACGGGTTGCACCTGAACCAGAGCGGGACAAATATCCTTGCGGGGAGGTTTGCTAGCACTGTTGGGGGGGGGTTTAAACTAACTTGGCAGGGGGATGGGATACAGAGGGGAGCTGAAATAGGGGGTGATGTGCTGCCAATTATAGAGAAAAAAACAAGTCAGCTTGGTAGACAGGGCAAACATATAAGGGCAAGGCTGGATGGCATCTATTTTAATGCAAGGAGTCTTGCGAATAAGGTGGATGAGCTGAAGATGTTGATAAACACATGGGAGTATGATATTGTTGCTATCACGGAGACATGGTTGAGGGAGGGGCAAGACTGGCAGCTCAATATTCCGGGGTACAGAATCTTCAGGCGAGACAGAGGGGGAGGTATAAGAGGAGGGGGTGTCGCAATATTAATTAAGGAGTCAATTACTGCAGTAAGGAGGGATGATATATTAGCAGGTTCCTCTAATGAGGCCATATGGGTGGAGCTTAAAAACAAAAAGGGGGCAAGCACTTTGCTGGGAGTGTACTATAGGCCTCCAAACAGTCAGGGGGAGATAGAGGAACAGATATGTAGGCAAATCTCAGAGAAATGTGCAAATAATAGGGTAATAATAATGGGGGATTTCAACTTCCCCAATATTAACTGGGATAGTCAGAGTGTGAAAGGCTCAGAGGGTGTAGAATTCTTAAAGTGCATCCAGGAGAGCTTTCTGAGCCAGCATGTAGAAAGTCCTACAAGAGAGGGGGCGGTACTGGACCTAATTCTAGGGAATGTGGCTGGCCAAGTGGAAAAAGTGCTAGTAGGTGAGCACTTTGGTGACAGTGACCATAATATGGTAAGATTTAAGGTGGTCATGGAAAAGGACATGGACGGGCCGGAAATAAAGGTTCTAAATTGGGGGAAGGCCGATTTTAATAGGATAAGGCAGGATCTGGCCAAAATGGACTGGGATCAGCTACTTGTAGGAAAATCCGCATCGGAGCAATGGGAGGCTTTCAGAAGGGAGATTGAGATCATACAATGGCAACATGTTCCCGTAAAGGTCAAGGGTGGTTCCAAAAACCACAGGGAACCGTGGATGTCAGGGGATATACGAGAATGGATTAGGAAAAAAAGGAGGGCTTTTGGCAGATACAAAAGGCTAAAGACGGAGGAAGCCCTAGAGGAGTACAAAAAGTGCAGGGGGATACTTAAAAAAGAAATTAGGAGATCAAGGAGGGGCCATGAAATAACACTGGCGAGCAAAATAAAGGAAAATCCTAAGATGTTTTATAAGTATATTAAGGGTAAGAGGATAACTAGGGAAAAAATAGGGCCCATTAGGGACAAAAGTGGCAATCTGTGTGTGGAGCCGGAAGATGTAGGAGGGGTTCTAAATGAATTTTTTGCATCTGTTTTCACTATGGAGAAGGACGATGTAGACATAGAAATAGGGCGGGGGGACTGTGATATGCTCGAACATATTAACATCGCGAGGGAGGAGGTATTGGTGGTTTTAGCTGGCCTAAAAATGGATAAATCCCCAGGCCCGGATGAAATGTATCCCAGGCTGCTGTGTGAGGCAAAGGAAGAGATTGCGGGGGCTCTAACACATATATTCAGGACCTCTCTGGCCACAGGGGATGTGCCAGAGGACTGGAGAACCGCTAATGTAGTACCATTATTCAAGAAGGGAAGTAGGGAAAAACCGGGGAACTACAGGCCAGTGAGCCTAACATCAGTGGTAGGAAAATTATTGGAAAAAATTCTGAGGGACAAAATTTGTCTCCACTTGGAGAGGCAAGGATTAATCAGGGATAGTCAACATGGCTTTGTCAAGGGAAGATCATGTCTGACTAATTTGATTGAATTTTTTGAGGGGGTGACTAGGTGTGTGGATGAGGGTAACGCAGTGGATGTGGTATACATGGATTTCAGTAAGGCCTTCGATAAAGTCCCGCACAGGAGACTGGTCAAGAAGGTAAGAGCCCATGGAATCCAGGGTGCCTTGGCACATTGGATACAAAACTGGCTTAGTGGCAGAAGGCAGAGGGTGATGGTCGAAGGTTGTTTTTGTGACTGGAAGCCTGTGGCCAGTGGGGTACCACAGGGATCGGTGCTGGGTCCCTTGCTGTTTGTGGTCTACATTAATGACTTGGATATGAATGTAAAAGGTATGATCAGTAAGTTCGCGGATGATACAAAAATTGGTAGGGTGGTAAATAGCGAGGAGGGTAGCCTTAGTCTGCAGGATGATATAGATGGGTTGGTCAGATGGGCGGAACAGTGGCAAATGGAATTTAACCCGGAAAAGTGCGAGGTGATGCACTTTGGGGGGACTAACAAGGCAAGGGAATACACAATGAATGGTAAGACCCTAGGCAAGATGGAGGGTCAGAGGGATCTGGGTGTGCAAGTACACAGATCCCTGAAGGCGGCGGAACAGGTGGATAAGGTGGTAAAAAAGGCATATGGGATACTTGCCTTCATTAGCCGAGGCATTGAATATAAGAGCAAGGAGGTTATGATGGAGCTGTATAAAACACTGGTTAGGCCACAGCTGGAATACTGTGTGCAGTTCTGGTCGCCACACTACAGGAAGGATGTGATCGCGTTGGAGAGGGTGCAGAGGAGGTTCACCAGGATGTTACCAGGGCTGGAGCACTTCAGCTATGAAGAGAGACTGGGCAGATTGGGTTTGTTTTCCTTGGAGCAGAGGAGGCTGAGGGGGGACATGATTGAGGTGTACAAAATTATGAGGGGCATAGATAGGATGGATGCTGAGGAGCTTTTTCCCTTAGTAGAGGGGTCAATAACTAGGGGGCATAGATTCAAGGTAAAGGGCGGGAGGTTTAGAGGGGATTTGAGAAAGAACTTTTTCACCCAGAGGGTGGTTGGAGTCTGGAACTCACTGCCTGAAAGGGTTGTGGAGGCAGGAACCCTCACAACATTTAAGAAGCATTTGGATGAGCACTTGAAATGCCACAGTATACAAGGCTACGGACCAAATGCTGGAATGTGGGATTAGATTAGACAGGGCTTGATGGCCGGCGCGGACACGATGGGCCGAAGGGCCTCTATCCGTGCTGTATAACTCTATGACTCTATGACAACACTACCCTGTCAACTTCATGCATCAGCATGTCCAGTCAACTCTGTATAGACTCCACTTTGTGCCTCACATTAGGTTCCTTTCATAATCTTTTGGCTAGCCTTGGAAAATTGCAGGCAGTCAGCTCAGTGCGGCTTTGGCCAGCAAATATTGCTCCCCAGATGCAGGAAGATATCTCAGAGTTCTTTCCAATAAGGATGAAAAGCAATATAATAGACAATAAGCATGGGAAAGGAGAGGGGGAATGGAGAAGCCAAGACGGGGAACCAAAAGCGCATTCGAAGAGGAGGTTTTTTGAGAAGGTTGTTGAAAACAGGAAGAACGATAACCAGGTTGAAAGAACTGATTAGAGAATTACAAAGTGCAGGAACGTAGTGGCTGAGTGAGCAGCTACCGATGGTGGAGTTGAGGGAGCAAGGAGCAAGGATAAGTCTGGTGTTAGAGGAGTGAAAGGTGTGTACAGGGACATAAGGCAGGAGGGGATCACAAGATTATAACATTAGGAAGGTCATTTGGCTCATCTTAATTTATCCATCCAGAGAGGTGCTTACACCCCCCTCATTGTAGCATCTAATTGTTTCTGAAGTGATTCCAAGGTCTTGCCTCCACTACTCTATCTGAAAGTTCATTCCACATGCTGATCACTCTGTGTGCAAAGAAGAATTTTCCAATATCAGTCCTAAAATTAACTTTTACTAGTTTGAACCTAGTTCTATTCCCACAGCTTAATTTTAAATAAAATTTGGGATCACCCTTTACAATCTTACATACTTCTTCATCTTAAGATCAACCCTCAGGTGCCTCCTTTCCAAGCTGAAAGGCCCCAATTTTTCCTCATAACTCAACTCTTCCCCAATACTAGTGATCAGCCTTGTGGCTCTGCTCCGCACTATTGCCAATGCTTTAATATCTTTCCTTGTTTCTTGCTGACTACTATGGTAGGGTGGTGAGATCATGGGGCGATTTGAGAACAAAGATAAAAATCTTGAAATTAACACACTGGGGAGCAGGGAGCCACTGGAGCTTGGAGAGGATGAGGGTGATTGGAATGTGGGACTTAGTGTGGATGAGGAGGCAGGCTGTGATGGTTTGGGTGGGTTGAAGCTTATAGAAGGTGGATGTAGGGCTTCCAGCAAGAAGGGTGCTGAAGAGGTCAAGCTTTGAGGTGATGCCAGCATGAACTAGAGCTTTGGTGGCAGAAGAAGAGAGAGGAGAGCAGGTTGTGGAGGTGGATGAAAGCAATTTATGTTACAGATTATATGTGAGATTGAGGTCAAGCAGAACACCAGAATTCTGAATTTCTTGGCTCAGCTTGAGATGGCAGCGATGGAGGTAATGCCCTTGAAGCCAGAAACTTGGAGGTGCTGATTGGAGCCAAAAAAATGGTTTCAGTTTTGCCTCTTTATGTATCTTGATATCAGACAGACAATTTGGCAACAATATTTTGGTCAATGTTGGAAATAGCAGGGTGGAGATAAGTTATTGTCATATGGAAGCTGACCCCGTGCTTCCAGATAATGGGAGAGAAATTATTCCTAATTCAGGTCCAATTTCTGGGTGAGAAATAGGAGTTGGGGGGAACCAATTTCTGAGCGCAAACACCTGCGCCCGATTTTCCCCGGGCCTGAAGTACTCAGGGTGCCCGCCTAAAACAGGTGTTAGGCCCTTGAATATGCTAATGATATTCTAGGACCACGCAGCCAAATTTGTCATAAACTGGTGGAGCATGCTTTTGTAGGTGTACTGCGGCATAACTAGCAGTTCTTAAGGGGACTTCTAGAAGCCACCAAAGAACAGGCAAGATTCTTAGGGGGAAGAAATTCCCTACCTTAGCGCCACCTGTTAAGTGAAGAAAGCGGCGGCTGCCGCTCTTCCACCAGCTGGTGATGGGTCCCACGGCGTCCTCCATTTTGGAAACCCTGGAGCACTGTTGTTCTTAGGTAGTGCCCTGCAAAAAAAAGGCGGCGCGGTGACGTCAGTCGGCGTGCAACGCCAACTTAATGTCATCACTGTGAACTTTGACCCTAGTGCTGAGTTCAGCGCTGGGTCCTAAACACACCAGGTAAACCTAGCGTGCAAGCAGACTGACAAAGGTGCTGTCAGCACCTCTTAAAGGGTCACACAGATCTTTCAGGTAAGTTTGCATTTAAACTTTTTCATTGGGTTCTTTGATTTTATTGAAGTAGTGGCTTGCTGCAATAGATGTTAAAAGTTTTAAGTGTGTAGGGAGTGCTGCTGGATGCCTGCAAAGGCTCGGATGGTAAAGGAAGGCCTCTGAGAAGACAGAAAATGCTGCAAATACTCATCAGGTCAGGCAACATCCGTGGAGAAAGTTCAGGTCTCAGGTTGAGATGCTACCTGACCAGCTAAATATTTCAAGCATTTTATGCTGTCATTTCAGATTTACAGAATCTGCTCGCAGAGGGAAGAGGAAGACACAGAAGAGGAATAAGCCGAGGAGGAGGAAGCAGAAGAGGAGGAACCTGAAGGAAGGATGTAAACCAGACAGCCCTTTCCTGGCCGGGATATCCAAGATGGAATCATCCGCCTGCAGTACCAGTGACCACAACCCCAATTACCCTTTCAACATTTGTCCCACACCTCACCTTCCCTCTGTTACTGACCATCACAGCACCCTCTTGGCCACAATGCTGAAATAAAAGCTACTACAAAGCAAACTTTCCAATCTAACTTTATACATCTATCCATCCAATATGACATCAAGAAATCAACTCATCACCTGTATGCATTCTCTTAGTGACTGTCTTGTGTGTGCCTTTGCTGATGTCATGCAGTGCTACCCCAGTGGCTGCAGCATGGCTGGTGGAAGGCTGCTGACTTTCAGTGGGGGACACTGCAAATGGCCTTGCTGGTCAAGCTTGAGGAGATGGTGGCTGGGAGTGTCAAATCAATCTTCTTCTTCTTCACTCTCCTCTCCCTCTTCTTGGTCACTGGCTGGTTGGGCAGGCTGCATTTCTTGGGTGTGTAAAATGAGGAAGGCACAAGGGTGGAGTTGTGCTAAGGGGAGGGTGGGAAAGTATGAGGTGCATGCCAGAAGGAGAATAACGTATGAGGATATCAGCATTTTGTATCCTTTCTGCCCCGCCGCTGGCCAAGGGCTCAGCCATGCCCCTGACAAGAAGGATCTGCACCGTCTCCTCCAAGGGGGTGAGGTGAGGCCAGGAATGGGAGATGTGCCTCGTGTTTGGTACAGATTGTTGGTAGGTGTGCGATTGCGGGGGTGGTGGGAGTGGGGTTGTATTGAGCAGTGTGTGAGGCGATTGGTGCAGTTGGTAGGAGATGGCTCTTGAAGATGCATTCACTGATTTTGACCAGTGGTCTGAGGTCATGAAGTTTCTTTGGGCACTGGAGCCAGGTGGTGGGGGTGACACTGCTGGCAGTGACGGCTTCGGTGATGTGGTTCCACATCGTTCTTTCTGGAGGGGCTCCTGGCCCCTGTGGGTAGAGGACCTCTTTGGCAATGTTGTCCCCCTGCACAAAGCTGGAGTGCTGCGTGCGATGCCCTGGGTGCCCCAGCCCTGGCTTGCTGAGCCATTTGAGTTAGTGCTAAAGCACTTTTACCATTTTTTAAGGTGCGGAAGAGAATTCAGCTTTAGGAGCTGATGACTGCCAGTTGGGACTTATTTTTAATGTTTCTTTTTGAAAGGCAGTAAGGGCTGAAAAATGCATTTTTTCCACTTGATTTTAATTTTTATTAGTTTTGAACACATTGCCCTTTTAAGTCATAGCCCTTTTAATTACCCAAAATTCATTGCAAATAAGAAAGAAAGACTTGCATTTATATAATGCCGTTCACGACCATCAGACGTCCCAAAGCACTTTACAGCCAATGAAGTACTTTTGAAGTGCAGTCACTGTTGTAATGTAGGAAGCACGGCAGCCAATTTGCGCACAGTAAGGTCCCACAAACAGCAATAAAATAAATGACCAGATAATCTGTTTTTGTTATGTTGACTGAGAGATAAATATTGGCCAGGGCACCAGAAATAACTCCCCGCTCTTCTTCAAAATAGTGCCATGGGATCTTTTACATCCGCCTGAGAGAGCAGACGGGGCCTCGGTTTAACGTCTCATCTGAAAGATGGCACCTATTGACAGTGCAGCACTCCCTCGGTACTGCACTGGAGTGTTGAAATAAAGAGTAGATTGCCTTTCAAAAGCTAGGCTTTATTAACCTTAAAAAACCAGCAAGTACATGTTGAGCACCCAGTCTCAACCACTGTAGAAAACTGAATTTAAGATGGCCACCACAGGTCACATGGAATCAACTAACCAATAAGTTTACAGCATATATCTCAAGGCAGGAAAACAGGCAACCAATTATAATGCTTCTTATAAAACAAGAATAATTACCACATTCACCCCTCCTTTTAAAATATACTTCAACCTAGGTAGCCTTTACAGTTTACAATTAGTTATTTATGACTAGAGCAATACATGTATAATGCCTTCAACAATTTTAAAATTTTAGTATTAATTTATTAATTATTTTAAAAGTCCATTTTTAATCGGTCGACCGGATATCTTGTTCGTGTCAACCTTCTTAGCCTTGATGGAGTTCCTTGCCCTCCCACACCAGAAGACACAGAAATATCTTCTGCAGGGAGGCTATCAATATCCCGATTATCAACGGTTTCTGGATTGGAAGTCCCATTAGAAGGTAGACTGGGAGGGTCATGAACATCCATCGGGGGCAGACTAAGAGAATTGTAAGTGTCTGCAATAGGATTGGAAATGTTCGTAGTATCTATGACGACATCAACATTATCTGAATTATGGCTATTGTTAATGTCCTCAGAAGAGGGCTGGCCACCACAAGGAGCTAAGTCTTTAACTGAAACTGTACTTTCTTTCCCATCTTGGAATCGAATGTGAGCATATTGGGAATTTGCCTCCAATAGCTCCACCTCCTCCACTAAAGGATCATACTTTGACAGTCTAACATGACGTCGGAGCAGCACAGGTCCCTGCATAGTAAGCCATGAAGGTACCGAATGTCCCGTAGTGGATCTCCGTGGATAGTTGAAGAGCCTTTCATGGGGGGTCACATTAGTAGCCGTTGAAAGCAATGATCTAATGGAATGCAGGGCATCAGGCAGTACCATTTCCCACTGTGTATTCTTAAGGTTCCGGGATGTCAAAGCCAACATAACTGCCTTCCAGATCACCCCATTGTATCGTTCGCACTGTCCATTACCCTGGGGATTATACGGGATAGTTCTGCTAGTAGAAATTCCCCGACTCTGGAGGTATTCCTTCAACTGGGAAGACATAAAAGAACTTCCCTGATCCGAATGGATATACGCAGGCATCCCAAAGATGACAAAAAGTTGAGTCAGGCATTTAATAACTGTAGCAGCTGGTACATCTGCACAAGGAAAAGCAAAAGGGAACCTTGAAAACTCATCCACAACAGTAAATATATATCGATTCTGAGTAGTTGAAGGAAGAGGCCCCTTAAAAGCAACGCTAAGGCATTCAAAGGGAGAAGTAGCCTTTATAAGATGAGCTCGTTGAGGCTTAAAGAAATTCGGTTTACACCGGGCGCAGACAGAGCATGACGAAGTCATCCACTTGACGTCTTCAACTGAAAAGGGCAAATTCTTACTGCGTACGAAGTGTGTCATCCTCGTAACACCAGGATGGCACAAAGCATTATGAAGATTAATAAGCGTATCTCCGTGAAGCACAGAACAATAAGCCCTCGGCAGCGCATCAGCGGCAACATTATCCTTCCCCGGACGATAGACTATATCGAAATGATAGCATGCCAACTCGATCCTCCACCTCATTATTTTATCATTCTTAATCTTTCCGAAATGTTTGACATCAAACATGAAGGACACAGATTTTTGGTCAGTTACTAACGTAAAATGTCGCCCAGATAAATAATGTCTCCATTTACGCAGTGCTTCTACTATTGCGTACGCCTCTTTCTCTATTGATGAATGTCTCTGCTCACTATTGCTCAGAGTACGTGAGAAAAAGGCCACAGGTCTTCCATTTTGGTTCAGGGTAGCCCCAATTGCAAAATCGGAAGCATCCGTCTCAATCACAAAGGGAACCTGCTCATCAATAGAATGCACAACTGCTCCAAGGATATCCTTTTTAAGATTATCAAAACACATCCTGGCCTCCCATGATAGAGGATATGTCGTAACCCGAATAAGGGGCCGGATCTTCTGCAAGAAGTTTGCAATCCAATTAGAATAATAAGAAAACAGTCCAACAACTCGTTGCAAGGCCTTAGAATTAGTAGGGCAAGGTAACTCAATCAGTGGTCGCAGCCGTTCTGGATCTGGTTTAATCTTGTTTCCCGAGATAATATACCCCAGTAAATTTACCTCGGTGGTCGAAAAGATACACTTCTCTTTATTGAAAGTTAAGCCAACTTTTTCCGCAACTTGAAGGAATCTTTCTAGATTAAAATCGTGCTCCACCCTTGATTTGCCACACACCGTGATGTCATCTAAATATGAGAAGGTGTCAGAGAGAGAGTTATCACTTATAAAAGCATCCATTGCCCGTTGAAAACAGGCGACACCGTTAGTAACACCGAATGGTACTCGGCAAAACTGGTACAGCTTTCCGCCAGCTTCAAAGGTCGTATATGGTTTGTCCCTCTCAGCGATAGGAATCTGATGATAAGCACTCTTTAGGTCAATAGTGCTAAAAACCTTATATTGAGATATACTTTATTGATAAGCTCATCAATCTTAGGCAGGGGGTACGCATCTAATTGAGTATACCTGTTAATAGTTTGAGAGTAGTCTATCACCATTCGCTTCTTATGTCTCTCATTAGTGGTGACAACTACCTGTGCCCGCCAGGGCAAAAAACTAGGTTCAATGATTCCTTCCGATAAAAGACGTTGAACTTCAGAATTAATAAATTCTTTATCCTGACTGCTATACCTTCTTGACTTGGTAGCAATTGGCTTACAGTCCGGCATCAAATTGGAAAAAAGTGATAATGGAGAAATGAATAAAGAAGTTAATCCACAAATAGACAAAGGTGGCTTGGTTCCTCCAAAAGAAAGACTGAGGGACTCATGTAATTGAAGCACATCATGACCAATCAAAATGTCCGCACAGAGATTAGGCAGAACGGATAGGCGTATATCAGTATACGTATTACCTAGGAGAATTAATTTCACAAGGCAACAACCAGCTACTTGTGAGGTGAGAGTCGTCTGAGCCATACACACCTGATAGGAAACAGGCGAAATTTTCAAACGCTTCTCCCTCACAAACTGAAGACTTATAAAGCTCTCAGTACTGCCCGTATCTATAAGGGCCTTCACTTCTAACCCATTAACTTGGGCCATAACTATAGCTTTGTTTAGGCCATGGGAAAAGGCGTCAGAAACTGATGCAATAAACGCCCTATCTAAAGGCTGAATGGTCGCAGAGGAGGCAACCGATTTGCAAACACGTGCATAATGACCTCCCTTGCCGCATTTACTACACATAGCCTCCCGGGCAGGGTACTTCAAACAGGGGTGCCGGGCATTCCCGCAAAAATAACACTTCTGAATCCTAGAGGCAACAGCTGCCGAAGTAGAAACTGTTTCGGAATCTGGTAAACCACTCCTATTAAATCCACGTAACTCCCTTTCATCCGGAACTGCTGAAACCACGGTCGCAGGCCGATCAAAAAGAGCATAAGAATCCGAACTTCTCTGAGCCAAATCCAATGTAGAGGCTTGCTCAAAAGCACTCTTAAGATCCAAGGTCTTATTTTCTAATAACCGCTGACGGATAGAGAACTGGCTGGCGGATAGAAAACAGAGAGTTGGAATAAACGGCTCGTTTTCGGAGTGGCAGGCAGTGACCAGCGGGGTGCCGCAAGGATCTGTCCTGGGACCCCAGCTGTTCACAATATATATAAATGATCTGGATCAGGGAATTGGATGCAATATTTCCAAATTCGCTGACGACACTAAACTAGGAGGAGGGGTGGGCTCTGATGAGGATGTCAGGAGGCTACAGTGCGATTTGGACAGGTTGGGGGAATGGGCGGATACGTGGCAGATGCACTATAATGTGGATAAATGCGAGGTTATCCACTTTGGGGGTAAAAACAGGAGGGTAGATTATTATCTAAATGGCAATAGATTGGGAGATGGGGAAGTGCAGAGGGACCTGGGTGTTCTTGTGCACCAGTCACTGAAGGAGAGCATGCAGGTGCAACAGGCGATTAAGAAGGCAAATGGTATGTTGGCCTTCATATCAAGGGGGTTCGAGTATAGGAATAGGGATACCTTACTACAGCTGTACAAGGTGCTGGTGAGACCGCATCTGGAGTATTGTGTACAGTTTTGGTCGCCCCATCTGCGGAAGGATGTTCTTGCCATGGAAAGAGTGCAACGGCGATTCACCAGGCTGATACCTGGAATGGCGGGAATGACCTACGAAGAGAGATTAAATAGTTTGGGCTTGTACTCACTGGAGTTTAGAAGATTGAGAGGGGATCTCATCGAAACATATAAAATTATGGCAGGCCTGGACAGGCTGAATTCAGAGAGAATGTTTCCAATGGCCGGGGAGCACAGAACCAGGGGCCACAGTCTAAAAATAGCGGGCAAATCATTTAAAACAGAGATGAGGAAGAATTTCTTCACTCAAAGAGTGGTGAGCCTGTGGAATTCCCTGCCACAGAGGGCTGTGAAGGCTAATTCAATAAATATTTTCAAGAGAGAATTGGATATATTTCTGAAGGCTAAGGGGATTAAGGGTTACGGAGAAAAGGCGGGGACGGGGTACTGAACTGGTAAGATCAGCTATGATCTCAGACGAAGATCAGCCATGATCTCATTGAATGGCGGAGCAGGCTCGAAGGGCCGAATGGCCTACTCCTGTTCCTATCTCTATGTTTCTATGTTTCTATGTTTCTTCTGCAGACACGGCCTTATAATTACAGTTAGCACCAAGGCGCCGGAGTGCTTGTAAATAAGCATCCAAGGATTCTCCCGCCTGCTGCCTACGGGCAGATAAAAGGTGACGTGCAAATACCTCATTTTTGGGTTTAACAAAAAAAATTTCCAACGTAGCAATAGCCAATTCATAAGTTTCACAGTCCAAAATATACTTATACACATCCGGAGCAATGTAGTTGATTAGTATATCCAACTTATTCAGAGATTGCTGATCCAACACACCCAAAAAGTTTTTAAATGTACGATACCAATGTTTCCATTGATCATCCACTCCTGCAGAATTAGGGTCAACATTAAATCGTTCCGGTCGAAGATATCGTTCCATTATAGCAAAAGGTTAATAAATTGAAATAAAGAGTAGATTGCCTTTCAAAAGCTAGGCTTTATTAACCTTAAAAAACCAGCAAGTACATGTTGAGCACCCAGTCTCAACCAAACTGTAGAAAACTGAATTTAAGATGGCCACCACAGGTCACATGGAATCAACTAACCAATAAGTTTACAGCATATATCTCAAGGCAGGAAAACAGGCAGCCAATTACAATGCTTCTTATAAAACAAGAATAATCACCACAGCGTCAGCCTAGGTTTTTGTGCTCAAGTTTCTGGAGTGGGACTTGAACCCACCAACCTTATAACTCAGAGGCGAGGTTGCTACCAACTGAGCCACGGCTAACACAGCTCTCAGAGGCTGTAAGAATTTGCAATGTCACTCCTGGATGGGAACTTCGGGTTGGATGCCTACACTAACTCCACCAGAAACATGGTAAGTTAGTGCTGTGCTAAAAATCTCCATCCCCCAGCCCAAATTTTTGCCCAATAGTGCTGCGGCCATGTGGAACCAGGATGAGCAGGAGCTCATCTCCTCCCCCCTCCCAGGACTTAGATGCAGGCCAGCTTGGTGTCCAAGCCAGCTGATTTTGAGAAGGGACTGACCATCAAGCTACAATAGGAATGCCCAATTGGCATCCGTGGCTCACTGTTTTTATGGAAATGAGGCCCAAGGCCCAATTTTGAGCAAGCCTCAGGCCTCTGTGTTCCAAACGCGTCTTCCATGTCATGCCGGCAACTGGCACAAAACCAATTTATCGGCCAATGTTTCTAAGCGGTAGCATGTAGATAATGAAGAGCAGGTTGTGAATTTCTTTGTTAACAAATGTGGTAAAATGATACGTGATTCACTCTACCAGGACAATGCGCTACCTTTAATCCAGTTCCTAAGAGGGTCAAGTCCACAGCATAGGACAAATTGATTTATTGCCAAATTTTGCTATCCTGCTCAGGCCAGCCATAACATTGAATGGTGTGGGAAATGGAAATGTCACACTGGAGCAGTAGAGCTGGCCTTCTGATGTAAGGAGTTAAGGTACATTACAGCAAGTAAATAGAGCTTTCAAGGAATTTTACGCTGCATCTGTTCTATACGTATGCTGAGAATCCTAAAAAGGCAAAAAGTGGGAAAATGTTCCACTCAGCATTACAGGATCTTAATGTGTACAAAATGTAATAAAAAACAATGTCTTGCAAGTAGACAGCAAATAATTTATCCCTATAAACTGTTCAAACAAAAACAACCTAAAAACTTCAGCAACTGAAATCAGTTGTTCAGTTGTCACATTCTATGCAGGCGATATCCGTCAGCGCAACCTTTCTAAAAATGAGTTGGATTCTTTATTTGCATCTTCACCTCTGCTAACTCTCTGGAAGGAAGACTTAAAAAGAAACAGGCTGTTTGAAATGGAAGAATGCCAAAAGGCAAGCGTTTAGATTACCCTTAGTAAGTCAGAGAGGGCTGCAATCCTATTACAGTGCATGAGGTAGGACTGAGTGACCCTGTCCTGCTGGATATATATTTTTTTAAAGTGCAGGGCACCTTGCCCAAAGCTTTGCTTTCTCTGATGCATATATATGAAAAAGGTCCAATGGAGGGAAAAGGTCTATGAACTTTGTGATGTAGTATAATTGTATTCACAGCACATGTTGTAGTATGGACACATTTATGCAGTGTACAAAGTATTGTATTGCACCCACCCCAGTTGGTGGTGACACATAATGTGGAAAGGGTGATGATAGTGTTGATATATCTGTTACAAGTTTCGGGTCTGCTTTAGCTTTCTCTCAGGTACAGTGGAGCTAGTCACTTCCGTAAGCAGTCCGGCATCCAGGAATATGCCCATACTGCCCAATATCTAATTACACGAGAGCATACCTGAGGATGTAACACTAGGACTCCCTTGTGATGTGAACTGGCCATCATATCATTCACATGTGTCCTCGTGTGCACTTCTCCAATCTTTCCAAGGCAGACTGAATCACTTATTGACACAAGGCAAGATACAAATCATTAAGCTGTTTTATTTTACAAACAGCAGATCGATGTACAGAGTAAAGATGTAATCAAATCTCATACTCAGTAACTAATCAAGTGGGTGTAAATCAATACAAACACAGTACATTGGATCTTTAGTAAACTGTGCCAAAGAGCCACATCTTAAGAACATGAGAGGAGTCAAGAAAGAGATACGATCATCTGGTTCACCTTTTTAAGACAACTACCTGTGAGAATGTTTTGTGTGACAGGATAACCAATTCACTTGTAAACTAATAACCAAACCTTCATTGACTATTTCTAGAAATAAAATCTATTTCCTTTAATGAAGAATAAATAACAGAATGTATAAAAACAATTCGTGATGCAGAGACTAGCTTTGATTGTTTACAGATACTGTACACCCAACAAGCACAATTGATAAAATGATCTTCTTTGTACCAGACTTGCATCTACAGTGTAAACCTTGGAGCACAGCTAGCAACGTGAATGTTAATAACCTTTCTAATACCCAGTGGGTTTGTTTTATCAAATCTGAGACGTACATTGGCATTCAAGGCTAATGCACAATGTCGGACAGGGCTAGTTTTTCTGTGTAGTTAAATTCAGCAGATCAAAGTGTGCTGAATAAATATTAATTACCTTTTTATAATTAATTTCTAGTCCAGTTTCACCTCGGCACACCAGAAGTCTAGATGGTGGGGGGAAATTACCATAAACAGGGCATCACAAACCTTGAGATAATTTTCTCTCTTAGGTAACAATAATTAAGGCATGGTTTTCTTATTTTATTTTTAAGGATTTTGTAGCGGAGCCACTAAGAGACTCAGGGCAATTAGTAATCATCCCTTTAACTACCGTGTAGTGCAGCTGTGGACTGCACCTTTAAACTGTATGTACTTTCTTGCATTTCCGTGTGATGACGTCATGACGCCGATCACGTGACCACCAGTTGGTGCGGAGAACGTGATGACGTCATGACGTCAGCTTCCAGTACTTTGCAGCAGTCTTTCAGGTGCTGTGGGGCTGCACAGACCTGTGTACATCTTCTCCTGTAGTGTTACCAGTTATGTTGTTTGTTTCATAAACTTTGTTATTTTGTTTCACTGAGTTGAACTTCATTATTCGGATAGGCATTGGTGACCCCGATCTCGTCGGACAACTTTCGTTGAGATATTTATAATGAATACGAACGCCGTCGCCCTTAAATTGCCGCAGTTCTGGGAACAGCAGCCAGCAGCATGGTTTTTCCAGGCAGAAGCCCAGTTCGCACTCCGGGAGATTACAGTGGATTCGACCTGTTATTATTACGTGGTCTCCGCTCTCGACAGCGCCACGGCCTCACGGGTCGTTAGCCTCCTTGGCAATCCACCGGCAGAGGGCAAGTATGAAGCTCTAAAAACTCGTTTGCTACAGGTGTTTGTTGTGTATGTACCTTTAAGGGAAGAACTGATTCTATACTGCAGTACCGGCAGTGACCACCCCTGTATATAAAGCCATAGCAGGCTTCTGTACTTCAGTCTTGAATTACTCTCTGTCAGTAAATACCTGTTTTATTGTTCTCCTGCAGTCTGAGTATTATTGATCCTCGGACACTACACTGGCGACGGGCAGGTTGAACTCACCTGCAGTACTGCATCACCTCACGGGGATCTTTTTCCTGAAGAGAAGCTTCTTGGAGGTCGAAGTCAGAACGGCGGGCGTCGACCGCGGGCAACCGCCCAGGGATCCATCGGAGAGTTGCAGGGGAGGCTGTGGAGAGCTGGGCCTGGCTCCCCAGTCGAGGTGTTCCAGCAAGTCGTGCTGGTAGCAGGTAGTGCGCTGACCCTTCCGGACGGCGGCGGGCTCGAGCTCGATCGAGCGGCTCTACAAAGGGGCCGTGCAGCGTCGTCGGGAGGAAAAGAGAGAGAGGGTGGAGCGCACAGGGCGCGGTCGGTGCTCAAGAACAGGGCAGCGTGGAGAGGATAGAATGCGGGGAAGGAAAAGTGAGACGCGCCGAAGCCGCGGGTCGCCGCCATTACCCTGTAGAACGCTAGGAGCAGCGTGGCAGCAAGGGGAAGAAGGAAAAGCGCAGGAGGCGCCATTTTATTCCATTGGGGAAGAAGGAAAAGCGCGGGAGGCGCCATTTTATTACATTGGGGAAGAAGAAAAAGCGCAGGAGGCGCCATTTTAAATCACCCAAGATGCCGAAGAGTAGCAGTATCACTGCTTTCGACAACGAGGTAGAAGACTGGACCACGTATGTGGAAAGAATTGAAGTGTACTGCAATGCCAATGAGGTGGCCAATGGAAAGAAGGCGTCGGTATTATTAAATTTGATGGGCGCGAGAACGTACGGCCTATTGTGAAATTTAATTACCCCAGCTAAACCAATGGAGAAAAGTTTTGAAGAGATTGTTAATATCTTACAGGAACACCTAAACCCTATACCGCTGCTGATAGCAGAAAGATTCAAGTTCCATAAAAGAAACCAGCACAAAGATGAGAGCAATGCTGACTATCTTACGGAACTACGCAAGTTATTGAAGCACTGCCAGTTCGGAACAGGACTAGCAGACACCTTACGGGATAAGTTTGTCTGCGGGCTCCAGAGTGAAGGAACCCAGAAACGACTACGTTCGGAAAAGGACCTGACGTAGAACAGGCTTTCAGCGTGGCAGTATCCTATGAAGCAGCAGCACGGGGAGCTGCGGAAATACAACAGAAACCACAAGAATACAGCGCTAACGAAATGGCGTATGGAGCAGAAAAGTGCTATCGCTGCGGCAGAACAACCCATGATCAGAAGGACTGCTGGTTTAAGGACAAAGTATGCAGGCAAAGCGGGAAAATGGGACATATAGCAAGAGTCTGCAGGTCGGGAAAGAAAACCAACACTACAAGAACTACGAAGGAAAAGTACAAGAAAGTAAAAAAAATGACAGACAGTAGTTCAGAAGATCAGGAGAGTGATAATGACTCCGGGAGCAGGAGACTAAGTTGTCTAAAGTTACACAACGTGATCGCAAAGGAGGATCACCAAACCATTTGGGTCACCCTCATGATAGCAGGGTCCCAAGTAAAGATGGAATTGGATACAGGATCAGCCCTAACTGTCATGAATCGACGAGACTATGAGCGGCTATTCTCACACATACCCTTGAAGGACACGTCCATTGTATTGAAGACATACACGGGGCAAAAAGTCTACCCCAGAGGAAAAATAAGGGTGCCAGTTGAATACAACGGCAAGGAAACACAGAAACTGTATCTATATATACTACCGGATGGAGGACCACCACTATTGGGACGTGAATGGATCAGAAAAATACAATTGGATTGGCATTCCATTCAGGCGCTAACTGTGACTGATAAAAAGGATGATGACGTCACACCTGGACGACTGTCAAAAATTCTAACTGACGCGAAAGAGGTGTTCCAACAAGGACTTGGGACTCTAAAAGGAGTAACGGCAATGATAAAAATTGAAGATAACGCTGCAGAGTCTGCAGCATTCGGGTGTTCTGTCCAAGGTGGACTGGAGCGAGTGGGCCACACCCATCGTTCCTGTAATGAAGAAATCATTGAGCAGCACGCCTGGGGAACCGAAGAAGGTTCGCATCTGTGGGGACTTCAAGGTAACTGTGAACCCAGTCCTGCACACAGTACAATATCCACTTCCACGGATAGAAGATAATTTCGCCTCACTATCTTAAGGGAAACGCTTTACAAAGATTGATCTGGCCCAAGCGTATCTACAAATGGAGGTGGAAGAAGCATCTAGGAAATACCTCACGATAAACACTCACAAAGGCCTTTACCAGTACAATCGACTGGAATTCGGGGTAGCATCAGCCCCGGCTATTTGGCAGAGGGCGATGGAACAAGTCCTGCAAGGGATCCCGGGGACCCAGTGTTATTTGGACGACATCCTGGTTACGGGCGAAAATGACCTTGCCAACCTGGAGCAGGTGTTCACGAGATTACAGGAATATGGGCTACGAGCCAACCGCCCCAAATGCGAGTTCTTCAGGAGACAAATCTCGTATTGTGGCCACATGATTGATGAGGAAGGGTTGCATAAGTCGCCGGACAAGATTGAGGCTGTAGTCAAGGCTCCAGCACCGGAAAATGTGTCGCAACTGAGGTCGTTCCTTGGGTTGGTGAACTACTACCATAAGTTCTTGCCGAATTTAACTACAATTCTGCACCCACTGAATGCCCTACTGCAAACTGGAGTAACATGGAGATGGAGTGATGAGTGTAAGCATGCCTTTCAGAAATGTAAATGCCTAATCACTTCAAAAGAAGTATTGGCCCACTACAATCCAACACTACCGATTCGGTTAGCATGTGATGCGTCTCCCTACGGCATCGGAGCGGTGCTGTCACACAAATTCCTTGACGGTTCAGAGAGGCCAATAGCCTTTGCATCGCGCTCGTTAACCTCAGCCGAGCGTAACTATGCCCAGATTGACAGGGAGGCCCTCAGCCTGGTGTGGGGGGTGAAGAAGTTAAATCACTATCTGCACGGGCAGAAATTCACCCTACTGACTGATCATCAGCCCCTGGTCTCCATTTTTAACCCAAAGAAGGGCGTTCCGGTGATGACGACGCAATGGCTGCAAAGATGGTCACTTTTTCTAGGGGCACATCAGTATGACATAGAGTACAAGGGTACGAAACAGCAAGGAAACGCTGATGGGCTGTCGCGCCTACCGTTGCCTACGGTAGAGGAAGCACCTGCAGTAGACCCTGTTGAGATATTCCATGCGACCATAGTCGAATGTCTGCCTGTTACAAACTCAAGTATAGAGAAGGAAACCCGAAATGACCCGACACTCTCTCGGGTCTATGATTTGACGGTGAAGGGATGACCAGCACATGGCGACTCACTGTTGCCAGCATTCTCGGCAAGGAGAGAACAGCTGTCAGTGTGCCGGGGGACCTTGATGTGTGGACCCCGAGTGGTAATTCCACCCAAGTTGAGAGATGGAGTGCTCAATGAGCTTCATGAGGGTCATCTGGGAGGGGTAAAAATGAAGAGCCTAGCCAGGGCGTTTGTGTGGTGGCCGGGAATCGATAAAGAAATCGAGGATATGGCCAAGAGATGCACAGGATGCCAGAAGGTCCAAAACGCTCCACCACAGGCCCCGCTACATCCATGGGAATGGCCCTCATCTCCATGGCAACGGGTACACATTGATTTTGCTGGTCCATTTATGGACTCAATGTTTCTAATCGCTGTGGACGCCCATTCAAAATGGCCAGAGGTCATCAAAATGTCCTCCACCACCACGGAGAAAACTATTGCAGTCCTACGGACCATCTTCGCCAGGAATGGCTTGCCAGAACAGATTTGCTCCGACAATGGGCCACAGTTTGTGTCCGAGGATTTCCGGAGGTTTCTGAGGAATAATGGGGTGAAACATTACACATCTGCCCCATATCATCCAGCCACAAATGGATTGGCTGAGACGTTTGTTCAGACCTTTGAAAAGGCAATAAAGGCAATGCATAATGATGACATACCACTACAACACAAGGTGGATAATTTCTTGTTTGCTTACCGGAATGCGACACATGCAGTCACCAACCAAACTCCAGCCATAATGTTCTTCAACCGAAGGCTAAGATGTCGCCTGGATTTGCTCAAACCAAACATAAGACGAGATGTTGAGGATAAGCAATTCCAGCACATAAATGAGAAGCCAACCAGGAGCTTCAAGATAGGGCAACCAGTCTTGGCCCGCGACTACCGAACAGAAAAATGGCAGCCAGGAACGAGATGCACACAGCAGGGACCACTAATGTACACAGTGGACGTTGGAGAGAGCATCGTGAGACACCATGCTGACCAGATTCTAGAGTCACAGGAACAAGCCAAACCCATACCACGAGCGGGTGCACCTGGTAATCAACCCGAAGTGCAGATTGCGTCTACCTCAGAAGCAGTGGCATTGGAAGCTGATGAACCAACCAATGACAATGAGCCAGAATCAACTCCACCGCAAGAACAGGATACTTGAGAAAGGCGTTATCCAGTCAGGATCAGGAAGCCTCCTCAAAGACTGAACTTATAAATGATTATTTCAGTTGATGTATATAGCACAGAGAAAATTGTAATTGTAATTAGTTATTATTTAGTTGTTAAATGAATGTTATGTACTGTTTATCTAAAAGGGGAGGAATTGTTGTGTATGTACCTTTAAGAGAAGAACTGATTCTATACTGCAGTACCGGCAGTGACCACCTCTGTATATAAAGCCATAGCAGGCTTCTGTACTTCAGTCTTGAATTACTCTCTGTTCAGTAAATACCTGTTTTATTGTTCTCCTGCAGTCTGAGTATTATTGATCCTCGGACACTACAGTGTTTGGTTTAAATAAGTCGGAGCGTGCACGCAGGCTTATTGCTATGCCCGGTCTTGGGGACTCAAAACCATCGGAATTGATGAGCCAGATGCTCACGCTTTTGGGTTCGGAGCCCCAATGTTTTTTGTTCCGAGAACTCTTCCTCTGCCAGCTACCTGAACCAGTTCAGGCAGCCTTGGCCAGTTCTGCGATTACGGACTGTGCCGAGCTCGCTGCAGAGGCAGACAAGATTTTTACGGTCACACAGCAGAGTTGTGCAGCCACGAGGCGCCTTTCTCCTATGCGAGCGAAGTCCAGCCCTCCTTCAGCAGGCTGGTGTATGTACCACGCCTGTTTTGGCGCCAAGGCTCGACGCTGCCGTCCTCCCTGCAGTTTCGCTGAAAAAAAATCTCCAGCCGGCCCGCGAGCTGCGATGAGTACGACAGGGTCTGAAAAACACACCCAGTTCACCATGGCAGTCGGTTCAGCAGGAAAACTCCTCTACATTACGGATTCCATGACAGGGCGACGATTCCTGTGTGACACTGGTTCTCAGTGCAGTATTTTGCCAGTTTCAAAGCTGGATCTGCAATCTGGCGGTCACGGTCCTTCCCTCGAGGCAGCCAATGGTGCGGCCATTCGCACATTCGGTAAACGGACAGTTAATTTAACTCTCGGAGGTCAGCGTTTTGTGTGGGAGTTTATAACGGCTAAAGTATCACAGGCCATCCTGGGGGCTGATTTTTTCTGTGCCAATGGCTTTCTGGTCGATGTTCGACATTGTCGACTCATTAATGCGTCCACTTTCCACGCGGTGCCTTGCCACCGCAGCACCGCTGTCTCCTGGTCGGTCGCCTGTGCGGTTCCATCGCAGGAAGGGTTTATGCGCCTACTCGCTGAGTTCCCAGAGCTCACCAGGCCTACATTTTCGGCAGCAGTCGCGAGGCACGGTGTGGCGCATCACATCACCACAACGGGATCGCCTGTTTACGCTCGGGCACGAAGATTGGAACCCGGAAAGCTTGCAGCTGCAAAGATGGAGTTTCAGACCATGGAGTACCTTGGGATTGTCCGACGCTCCGATAGTCCTTGGTCCTCCCCACTACACATTGTACCTAAACCAGGTGGCGGATGGAGGCCTTGCGGGGATTACAGATGCCTTAACGAAGCCGCTATGCCGGATAGGTATCCAATGCCGCATATACAAGATTTTTCGGCCCATCTGGCTGGCAACTCAGTATTTTCCAAAGTAGATCTCGTCCGTGGATATCACCAAGTTCCTGTGCACCCTCAAGACGTCCCCAAAACGGCGGTCATCACACCGTTTGGCCTTTTTGAGTTCCTCCGAATGCCGTTCGGATTGAAAAATGCGGCTCAGGCCTTTTAGCGACTCATGGACTCTGTGTTACGGGACCTTCCCTTCATTTTCGTTTACTTGGATGACATTCTCATCGCTAGTAAGGATACGAAGGAGCATATGGCCCATTTGCGTACACTCTTTGCCCGTCTCAGCCAACATGGCCTCATCATAAACCTAGCCAAATGCCAGTTTGGGTTAACCAGCATTGACTTTCTGGGGCATAGGATTACCTCAGAAGGTGCCGTCCCACTGGCCACCAAGGTAGAGGCAGTTATGGCATTCTCGCGGCCTCACACACTCAAATCTCTTCAGGAGTTCCTGGGGATGGTAAATTTTTATCATCGTTTTGTCCCCAAGGCAGCCCAGTTGATGCAGCCACTGTACGAAGCACTCAAAGGGAAGTCGGGCAAAGATGTTATCATTTGGACACCGCAGATGGACCAGGCGTTCCTTGACACCAAGGTGGCGTTGGCAGACGCAACTATGCTTGCACACCCACTCCCGGGCGCGACCATCGCCCTTACTACCGATCCCTCCGATTACGCCATTGGGGCGGTTCAAGAACAATGCGGCGACGGGACTTGGCAGCCGTTGGCTTTTTTTAGCCGCCAACTGCGCAAGAACAAGCGAAAATATAGCACTTTTGACAGGGAGTTGCTGGCCCTGTTTTTGGCCATCCGGCATTTCCATTTTCTCCTAGAAGGGCGTCCGTTCACTGCATTCGTGGACCATAAGCCGCTTACTTTCACAATGGCCAAAACGGCGGAGCCGTGGTCAGCTCGACAACAGCGCCACCTTACATTCATATCCGAATTTACGACGGATTTACGACATGTGTCCGGCAAAGATAACCTCGTGGCTGATTGCCTTTCATGTGCCCCAGTCCAGGCAGTTCACCTGGGAATTGATTTCGTCGGGTTGGCGGAAGAACAACTGGCAGATCCCGAAGTTCAGGCGTATCGGGCTACACCGTCTAGTTTGCAGGTAGCCGATGTTATGTTCCAATCAGCAGGAACCACGCTCTTGTGTGACACATCCATGGGAGTGCCCCGGCCCATTGTGCTAGTCGAATGGCGTAAGAAGATTTTTCAGGCTATACATGGCTTATCACACCCGGGGATGCGAGCTTCACAACGGCTCATGTCCCGCAAATTTGTTTGGAAGGGAATGCATTCGGACGTTCGGGACTGGACAAACAATTGCGTGGACTGTCAAAAATCAAAGGTCCATCGTCATGTTAAGGCTCCAGTGGCCATCTTCCCGGTGCCAGCACGCCGTTTCGATCACGTACATGTGGACTTAGTGGGTCCCCTCCCCGCTTCGCGGGGTTTCATGCATCTCCTGACAATAGTGGACCGCACTACTAGGTGGCCAGAGGCGATTCCCTTGGTTGCTACCACTGCAGTGGACGTATCCAGGGCGTTTATTTCGTCGTGGGTGGCCCGGTTTGGGGTGCCATCTGACATCTCCTCTGACCGAGGTCCACAATTCACGTCAGAGTTGTGGAACGCAGTTGCACAGGGCTTGGGTACCAAGCTGCACCGTACCACCGCTTACCATCCGCAAGCGAACGGTCTATGCGAGAGGTTTCATCGGTCTCTTAAGGCGTCCCTCCGTGCCAGCTTGCGTGGTCCCAACTGGGTGGACAGACTCCCCTGGGTGATGCTAGGCCTCCGCACAGCCCCCAAGGATGACCTCCAGGCCTCATCGGCTGAGTTAGTCTACAGTCAAGCACTTCGAGTACCGGGGACTTCCTCCCTCCACATACAGAACCGTGGTCGCCTGCTCAGCAGCTCCTTCAGCATCACGAGATGGCAAAGAATTTCCTGCCTATTCCAACCTCGCATCACAGCCTACAGAGGCCTCATGTTCCGGCAGAACTTATGAGTTCCGATTACGTTTTTATTTGGCAGGACGCTCATAGAGATACACTCAGACCACCTTATGCTGGACCGTTTCGTGTCACCTCATCGGGAGAAAAAATTTTCACGGTCGAAGTGGGAGGCAAGTCCGATACCATCTCTATCGACCGACTTAAACCAGCCCATTTAGATTGGAGTGAACCAGTTGTTGCCGCCCAGCCACCTCGCCGTGGACGACCACCGTTGACTGCCAGACCAGTTATGCAACAGCCCACCATTGAACTGCCTGCTTCTGCTTCATCCTGGCCCACACCTTCTGCTACTGTTTCCTCCACCCCGGATGCGCCGCTTCAGACACAGCCAAGCACCGGCTCGTCTCCCAACATTCCACTGCCTAAAGTTCGTAGTCGTTCGGGCAGGATCATCAAACCTCCTGTTCATTTGACACTCTCTGTTAAAGAGAATTCTGGGGGGGCGCCTGTGGCGGAGCCACTAAGAGACTCAGGGCAATTAGTAATCATCCCTTTAACTACCGTGTAGTGCAGCTGTGGACTGCACCTTTAAACTGTATGTACTTTCTTGCATTTCCGCGTAATGACGTCATGACGCCGATCACGTGACCACCAGTTGGCGCGGAGAACGTGATGACGCGGAGAACAGCTCCCCTTGGGCCCCACAAAAATAAAAGATGAAAATGGTTTACGGCGAGGTTTTTTAAGCATCCTCAAGGACTGCTGGTTAGACCACTCAACGCCAGTACAAATGGCTGCACGCTGCACTCATATGTACCTCACAATTGCAATTAGGTTGCTGCGTACATCATAGAACCCCAATTTGCCTATTAAAACTTGCCTCCTGCCTGAAACATCCTGCCCGCCCATCTAATGGTCATAGCCACAATGTCAATATAAACAGGGCGGTAAGTGACCTGATGCCATTTTCAGGCCACTACCACATTGTATGGTGGCCACAGTAAAAATCAGCCCTATTGTGTGGCGTGTCAGAAAATTAAAGTTCCATTGCATAATTGAAATCAATGGACAGAAAACTATGGGCAGTTCACCCATGGCTTTATGGTAACCTGCTTGCTGTGTGAAAGGCCCCATCAGTGGCACAGGTCTTCAGAAACTTTCACCCAGCTGGGCATGGAGGCCACTGGGTCACACAGGCTTTTCCAATCGAAAATCTACCCGGTGAAGTACTTCAAACTGTTTTTAAAAGTGGTTGCAGCAAATTATCTCTGCCTCCCTCATCACAAAACGCCTCAAAAATTATCTTGTGACAAATGAGGACGTGAAAATGTGGGTAGAAAGAGTTGTGGGCAAATTAGCCTAGACGTATCTCCATTTATCAAAGGAGCAGTGTGGCTGGAGGCTTAGATTTAGGCCATGACAGAGTCGTGCTGAATGTTGCAAGGTGACCTGCATCTAAACTCCTCCACAGTCACAGCACTGCCAGTAGCTGTCAAGGTCGTAACCACTCTTAACTTTAAAACTTCTGGGTCATTTCAGGCTGTCGCTGGGGACATCAACAGCGTAAGCCAATCAGCTGTCTATCGACATACAAAAGCAAGCAGTCGATGCCTTACTTATTACAGCAAACAATTTAATTTCCTTCCTTAACTCTCTCACACAACACCCATTCCCGTCAGCTAAATGAAACATGGTTTGAAACCATTGGAAAGAGCACTTTCTGCACAAAGACCAACGGCAACGCAACCAACTCTTTTAATTCTACATGTGATGTGTGTGATTTCCTTGTGTTCGGTTCTCCAGTGCTTCCCCTTGGTGATTATAGATCCTCTTCCACCTAATCTAGTACTTTGTCTAGGTATCATCTCAGGAGCGGAGTATGTGAGGTGTCTGGCTGGCTGTGTGCTCACAGGAAGGAGAACCATCTCGCCCCGACCGCTGGAGGAAACAGCTGCCTCAATCCCAAGGGATGGCTTGCGCCCACCGCCACTGGGACTCGAGATGACCCAATGTAGGCCGCACCACTTTCGCAGCTGTAGGGGCAGCCTAGCCCTGCGTGTTTCGTGGCACATGTGCACACGTTCAAGGGGACTAATGCGAGAGTGTTGATGTGTGGCCTGAGAGGCAGCACCATCATCCATGCCCACTGCTGCTGAGCATTGCCTCATTATGGCCACTGCTCAGAGTGACAGCAGACCTCATGGCAACAATTAGATCATTAAAGGCCTACTTTGTCAGGCATCCCCCAAGTCTATCAAAGTTGGAGGAGATAATTCCAGGCCTCAACGGCTGCACTCTGAACACATGCTTGGGTAGCACCAACTGCCCTTAGAGCCTCTAGCATGGGGATATTCCACTGCAGATATCCCTGGAATTGTCATGTGCTCCATGGTGGATTGCAGTATTGCGAGAGGGTCATACAACGCTCTCCACATGTAGCTAGTGGACTGTGCCACCCAAGCCACCATCTGCAGCATGTTGCATAGCACGGCCCCCAGTAACTGCGCCGTATGTTTAATCCTCACAAAGTATCCTTTTAAAAAATAGGCACCATGCGGTCTCAATCCCCAGGCTCATCAGTCAAGTTGGCCCTCTAGTCAGCAGGTTCCTGGTCTCACCCAGTGTACTCCCCTCCAAATCTCCTGGGATGGATGTACCTGGGGCTTAAGAGGGTTCAAGCTGGCATGGCTGGATGCCCTAGGCCCTGGTTCTCCTTCCTGTAGAGCTCCTAGAGAAACAGAAGAGGAGCAGTGGTTACCCTGGAGTCCTTAAAAGCAGCCTTGACGTGTGGTTTGCAGCACAAGGAGTGACTTGATAAAGTGGTTCAGTATTGGCTTTAGTTCAGATGAGTGAATAGGATGAGAAGGTGGATGAGGAGAAGGTTCTCACCAAACTACAGCTGGCAGCACTCTTACAACTTCCCCATCACTGACACCCACTATGAAGTTTAGACATTCCTCCTCATTTAGGGGGTCATTCTCATATGTTTGGGAGTCCTCCTCCAATTCTTGTTCTTCCTCTTTTGTTATGGGCTTTCATCTCCTGCAACCAGAGTACAATAGTGAGAAGTTCCTATTATCATCATGGTGACATAAAGTGATACCCAGATTTCAGCATGTGGGCCATAGTGGCTGTTATAACATGTACCTCTATCGTGCGGCTACATTGGAAAGGAGAATTATTTTGTGCTAAGTGCATGCAAGGGTTGAATGATGGAATTTTTCAAGGTGAAAGCTGGGGGTTCAAAGTGCACCATGCTATGGTAAGTGCTGAAAGACTATTAACACAATATGAGGAGATGCAATTCGAGTGGATTTTACAATGGGTGAGCGATCCGTTCCACTAGTTTACTGCCCCAAGGTGTTGAAAATTAGCCCCATGATCTTCCCAGAACAACCAACAGCCGGTCAACTGCACATTGGGTCAGAAAATATGGCTCATAAGTCCAATTATTTGCAGCTTTGCCAAATTAACACAAACAAGCTAGAATTCACTCACAATCAAAAAAATACAAATGAAAAAAATATGCGTTTCAAAATTAATCATACAGCAGTTGGCAGGCATTAAAAAAAAGTTGGATTTTCATTTATTCTCATTCCGAATCCTATAATTTGCTTCATTGTAAAAACTAGCATTATAGTATATTGTACAGCAACCTAGGCTGTATTTATTGCAGTCTGCGTATGTCTGTTTTATTAATACTCAGGTAAGCTGCTCAATCGTTAAAAAAGTTATACATTCATTCTGTGGCATTTGTGTAAGTTGAATATATACTTTTTAATTGTACACTTGTGATTTCACTTTATCTTTTACATACGTTTGTGTGCCCTGCGCCACGGTTCAGCTTCATTTCCTCCCCCCGCCTCCCATATTGATCTTTAGAGGTTTACTTTCTAGTCAAGTCCTACAAGCTTGAACAGCAATGGTTGGCAGGGCAACGCTGCTCAGCAATTCAGTAAGCAATCAAAGGAGAGCTTAAGATTCTACTGGGCTTCGCAGTTATCAGATAAGATAAACACAATACCTCACAAATGACAGCAAGTTCCAAGCGTTCTTTTTTTAAAAAAAAAAATTGCGCAAAAGCTGGTCATAAAGTCAGCACTCATGAAAGGGCTGCGTTAACCACATGAACTCACCTGATCTGTAGCTACCAACTTCCAGACAAAGTCATACTTTTTTGACGGACTAGTGAAAATGCACTGAAGCTCTACCACATCATCAGATATGTACACAGGCTTGCCCCCTGAGTGAAGAAAGAGTCAGACATTTCATTTTAGTCATTATTCCTCAGAACTCATGATGACATATTCAGTACTGGTGCACCTGCCAACAGTCTGGGAGCATTCACAACCTTACAGTACCCCTTCCCCCCTCCCCTCTTTCCTCTCCTGCAAACAGGCCCTTGGTAGACCTGTGGTACATCTCATCGTGGCCAGTATCTCTCCCAGGAACTGTCTTTTATTCTGCTTGCATTCAAGGTTTTTATTGATGCTTCTTCCAAGAACTTAATAACCACAGGTTTGTTAATATATTTCATACACAACTAATAATCATTGCTCAGGGCCCAATTTGATACCCCCCATCACCTCACCCTGCGGGAATGGTGGGTGGGAAGAGTTAAAATTGAAAATTTCTAGCTCCCAGCTCCAGCCCTCTGCTTTCCTGGCCGTTTAAATTTTTACTAACCCAAATCAGGCCATCGACGAGGCTCCCACAAAAGGCAGGCTCGATGATATCATCAGCGCCACGACGTGGAATTAACTGAACGTCGGGAGTAGTCCCATGCTGTCGGCTGCCTGGCAGCAGATCCAAGGCCGCAGACGGCAACTGATCAAGGTAAGTATTAAAGATCTGCACCTTTTAAAACTCCTTGTGGCCCAGTAGAAGCATGAGTGCTTCCCCCACCAGGCAGCTCAAGTAATCCTTGGGCCTCCACATCCCCGGCCTCCCCCCCACGACCTCGCTGGAACCCCCAATCTCCTGCAAAGCCTTCCTTCCACTGTCTGCCGGGGACTGTCCCCACTGGTCCCCGGCTGCGGCCTCCTGTCACTAAATTCCTACTCCCACCCACCGGTCAGGAAGTCAATCTGGAGGCAGCGAAACATTATGTAAAATTGGCTTCCCCGTGGCCCTCCCATTAATATCCAGGCCATTGTTTCTGACACAATCTCACCATGAATATATCCAGTTTTTGATGGAAAATGAGAATACAGCATTCCTCCTTCCCTATAGCAACAAATTCCCCATAACTTTTTTGTAACCTGTCCCAAGCATACATATTTATTTAAGATTTATTACTTCATTCTTAGTGTTGAAGGATTTTGGACTTTTCAATACCAGTTTAAAGGAAACTAAAGGACTGACTAGAACCCTGCATTAATTACCTACTAAAGGAGCTACATTTGGTTAAAAGAACTGTTAAACCGGCTGTTCATGAAGGCATGCTGGGAAGGTTCACCAAATTGGAAAAGTGTTATGCAGACTGTCTGGAAGACTACAGATAAGGAGGTCTTGAGAGACTGTGGAAAACCATTGTAAACACCAGGTGCAGTTTGGTAGCATCAGTCTGTTTAATCATGAGAGAGAGAGAAGGGAAAGTTACTGAAAAGCTTGTTTTTATCAGCAAGAATGGTATAAGAGTAGCAAATCTAAAGTGAAAATGAGAGACAGACCAGAGACAGTCCACGAGAGAGACCAGACACAGTCCACGAGAAAGACCAGAGACAGACCACAAGACAGACCAAACACAGTCCACGAGACAGACCAGAGACAGTCCACGAGAGAGACCAGACACATTCCACGAGAGAGACCAGACACATTCCACGAGAAAGACCAGACACAGTCCACGAGAGAGACCAGACACATTCCACAAGAAAGACCAGACACAGTCCACGAGAGAGACCAGAGACAGACCACAAGACAGACCAGAGACAGTCCACGAGAGAGACCAGACACAGTCCACAAGAAAGACCAGAGACAGTCCACGAGAGAGACCAGACACAGTCCACAAGAAAGACCAGAGACAGTCCACGAGAGAGACCAGACACAGTCCACGAGAAAGACCAGAGACAGTCCACGAGAGAGACCAGACACATTCCACGAGAAAGACCAGACACAGTCCACGAGACAGACCAAACACAGTCCACGAGACAGACCAGAGACAGTCCATGAGAGAGACCAGACACATTCCACGAGAAAGACCAGACACATTCCACGAGAGAGACCAGACACAGTCCACGAGAAAGACCAGAGACAGTCCACGAGAAAGACCAGGGACAGACCACAAGACAGACCAAACACAGTCCACGAGAAAGACCAGAGACAGTCCACGAGAAAGACCAGACACATTCCACGAGAGAGACCAGACACAGTCCACGAGAGAGACCAGACACAGTCCACGAGAAAGACCAGAGACAGTCCACAAGAAAGACCAGGGACAGACCACAAGACAGACCAAACACAGTCCACGAGAAAGACCAGACACAGTCCACGAGAAAGGCCAGAGACAGACCACAAGACAGACCAAACACAGTCCACGAGACAGACCAGACACAGTCCATGAGACAGACCAAACACAGTCCACGAGACAGACCAGACACAGTCCATGAGACAACAACAACAACAACTTGTATTTATATAGCGCCTTTAACATAGTAAAACGTCCCAAAGCGCTGCACAGGATTATTATAAGATAAAAATTTGACACCGAGCCACATAAGGATAAATTAGGGCAGGTGACCAAAAGTTTGGTCAAAGAGGTAGGTTTTAAGGAGCGTCTTAAAGGAGGAAAGAGAGATAGCGAGGAGAGGTTTAGGGAGGGAATTCCAGAGCTTAGGGTCTAGGCAACAGAAGACACGGCCACCAATGGGTAGAATTAGAGGAGCGCAGATATCTCAGGGGGGTTGTGGGGCTGAAGGAGATTACAGAGATAGGAAGGGGCGAGGCCATGGAGGGATTTGAAAACAAGGATGAGAAGTTTGAAATCGAGGTACTGCTTAACCGGGAGCCAATGTAGGTCAGCGAGTACAGGGGAGATGGGCGAACGAGACTTGGTGCGAGTTAGGACACGGGCAGCCGAGTTTTGGATGAGCTCAAGTTTACGTAGAGTGTAATGTGGGTGGCCAACCAGGAGCGCATTGGAATAGTCAAGTCTAGAGGTAACAAAGGCATGGATGATATTTTCAGCAGCGGATAAGCTGAGGCAAGGGCAGAGACGGGCGATGTTACGGAGATGGAAATAGGCAGTCTTTGTTATGCTGCGGATATGTGGTTGAAAGCTCATTTCAGGGTCAAATATGACACCAAGGTTGTGAACAGTGTGGTTAAGCCTCAGACAGAGGTTAGGGAGAGGGATGGAGTCAGTGCCTAGGGAACAGAGTTTGTGTCAGGAACCGAAAACAATGGCTTCGGTCTTCCCAATATTTAATTGGAGAAAATTTCTGCTCATCCAGACTGGATGTCGGACAAGCAGTCTGCCAATTTTGAGGCTGTGGAGAGGTCAAGAGAAGAGGTAGTGAGGTAGAGCTGGGTATCATCAGCATACATGTGGAAACTGATGCTGTGTTTTCGGATGATGTCACCAAGGGGCAACATGTAGATGAGAAATAGGAGGGGGCCAAGAATAGATCCTTGGGGGACACCAGAGGTAATGATGAGAGAGCGGGAAGAGAAGCTGTTGCAGGTGATTCTTTGGCTACGATTAGATAGATAAGAATGGAACCAGGCAAATGCAGTCCCACCCAGCTGGATGACGGTGGAGAGGCGTTGGAGAAGGGTGGAATGGTCAACCGTGTCAAAGGCTGCAGACAAGTCAAGAAGGACGAGGAAGGATAGTTTACCTTTGTCACAGTCACAAAGAATGTCATTTGTGACTTTGATGAGAGCCGTTTCGGTACTGTGGCAAGGGCGGAAACGTGATTGGAGGGATTCGAACATGGAATTGCAGGAAAGATGGGCACGGATTTGATAGGCGACAACACGTTCAAGGACTTTGGAGAGGAAAGGGAGGTTGGAGATGGGGCGGTAGTTTGCAAGGACAAAGGGATCAAGGGTTGCTTTTTTGAGGAGAGGGGTGAGGACAGCAGATTTGAGTGAGAGGGGGACAGTACCTGAGGAGAGAGAACATGATGAATTGAGATGGAGGTTGAAATCACCGAGGATGAGAAGTCGTTTGGTGCAGGTGCAGAGGCTGAGGGAGGAAAGCAGTGAAGATAGCTCAGTAATAAAATTTTTATGGTACTTGGGTGGGCGGTAGAGAACAAGAATTTTAAATGAGAGGTGAGAGGGTGGAATAAGGTGAGATGCTCAAAGGAGGAGAAACTGCCGGGGGAATAGGGGGAAAGACCAAGGTGTGATTTGGTGAGGAGAGCTACACTGCCACCACGGCGGTCTGAGTGGAGCAAGTGGTGGAAGGTATAGCCAGGTGGGGAGGCTTCATTTAAGGGTAAGGTGTCATCACCCCTCAGCCAAGTTTCCGTCAGGGCCATGATGTCAATGCAATCATCCACAATAAGCTCATGGATGGCAAGGGCCTTGTTCGCAAGTGAATGGACATTCTGGAGGGAGATGCGGAGAGGGTCGGTGATGGCTGGCCCATTGCCAGCATCCACAGGGTCAGCGCTGGGGGGGATGAATTGGATGGGGAGGAGATTGGCAAGATTTTCCCCCAGAGGGCGCACTGGGTGGGAAGGTCGGCAAGAGAGTAGGATGGGACAGTTGGGGTTGCTGCTCGTAAGGCGGCAGTGATGAGTGCCTCGATGGGTCCTTCGTAGGATACCAAGAGAGGCACAGATGGAAGCTGTAGGCTTCTCCAAGAGGGAGTCAAGCCTGGGACGTGGCAGGAGAGTAGGAAGGTCAAAGAGTAATGAATGATTGGGGTAGGGGTTTGGGAGGGCAGCGTATCCAAGAGAGGAGAGATGAAAGGAGGCATGACGACAGGAGAGTACGGTCAGGGAGGGATAGAAAGAAAAGGAAAATAGGGGGAACAAGTGGAATGGCTCGGGTCCGGAGCGGCAGCCAAAGTGCGCACGCGAATGGACAGAGGAAAAGCTCAGGTTACATAGGCCTGGTTTTTTTTTGTAATAATTAATGGAATACATATTTCCTGGCAGCAGGGAATAGGTTGGGGACTAAAGTAGGGAGACCAGGGTCAAAGTCAGAGGTCCCATGGAAGGACAAAGCCGGCATAAGCAGGATGGGGCCGGTACGGAGCGTCGACGAACCAGTGTTCAAAGCAGGTGAGTGAAGTCCAGGAGCTATTTGAAGGGTTGGGAGTTCGAGGATGGAGGTTGTTGCTGTAGGAGTGAGAGTCGGTAGCGATGCAGAAAGGTGATGGCAAAATTGACGCAAGTTGGAGATCACCGTAGATCAAAGTGGCGGAGAAAAGTAAAACCACAAGCCAGTGACCAGCAGAGCTGAAAACCAGTAGAACGAGTCACTGGACAGCAAGTGGAGCAGCAGCTGCTACCTACAGCCAGCAGAGCGGAAAAACCAGCAGAACCAGTTCAGCAGAGCTTAAAGGTAAAAATCTTTTTGCAGCAGAGATAGAGACACAGCAGTCAAGTCTTACAGTGTAATCCAGTGCAGAAACGTAGTGTCCAATGTAGTTCAAAGCAGAAAGGTAGTCTAGATGTCCAGAGAAGTCCAGGAGATTGGAAACCAATTTGAAAAAAGAATTCCGCAGCTTAAGACTTGAAGTGACTGAAAAAGAGAATAGCGCCATAGCCAGTGAGACAAACAAATAACAGGCAGTCCAGGAGACAGTCCAGGAGACTGACCAGGAGACAGTCCAGGAGACTGTCCAGGAGACTGTCCAGGAGACAGTCCAGGAGACAGTCCAGGAGACTGTCCAGGAGACTGTCCAGGAGACAGTCCAGGAGACTGTCCAGGAGACTGTCCAGGAGACTGTCCAGGAGACAGTCCAGGAGACATGCCAGGAGACTGACCAGAGACAGTTCGCGAGACAGAGCAGAGAAAGACCAGAGACAGACCAGACACAGTCCGCGAGACAGAACACAGCAGTCGACGAGACAGACCAAACACAGTCCACGAGACAGATAAGAGACAGATCACGAGACAGACCAGAGACAGTTCAAGAGACAGACCAGAGACAGACCAGAGACAGACCAGAGACAGACCAGAGACAGACCAGAGACGGTCCAAGAGATAGACCACAGCCAGTCCATCAGACAGACAAAAGACAGATCAGAGACAGGAAAAAGACAGACCATAGACAGTCCACGAGACAGACCAGAGACAGTCCACGAGACAGACCAGAGACAGTCCACGAGACAGTCCACGAGACGGATCAGAGATGGACAAGAGACAGTCCACGAGACAGACCAGAGACAGACCACGGGACACAATAGTGCCGGATCAGAGACAGTCCAGGGACATTCCCCCGACGGACCAGAGACGGTCCACGAGACGGTCCACGAGACGGTCCACGAGACCGACCACGAGACCGACCACGAGACCGACCACGAGACCGACCACGAGACAGACCACGAGACAGACCACGAGACAGACCACGAGACAGACCACGAGACAGACCAAAGACAGATCAGAGACAGTCCAAGAAATAGACCAGGGCCAGTCCATGAGACAGACCAGAGACAGTCCACGAGACAGTCCACGAGACAGACCAGAGACAGACCAGAGACAGACCAGAGACAGACCAGAGACAGTCAAAGAAATAGACCAGGGCCAGTCCAAGAGACAGACAAGAGACATTCGACGAGACAGACCACGAGACAGACCACGAGACAGACCACGAGACAGACCACGAGACAGTCCACGAGACAGTCCACGAGACAGTCCACGAGACAGTCCACGAGACAGCCCACGAGACAGACCAAACACAGTCCACGAGACAGGCCAGACACAATCCACAAGACAGATCAGCGACAGACCAGATACAGTCCACGAGACAGACCAGGCACAATCCACGAGATGGACTACGAGACGGACTACGAGACGGACCAGAAGACGGACCAGAAGACGGACCAGAAGACGGACCAGAAGACGGACCAGAAGACAGACCAGAAGACAGACCACGAGCCAGACAAGAGACAGAACAGAGACAGACCACAGACAAACCAGAGACAGACCAGTGACAGACCATAGACAGACCACGAGACAGACCACGAGACAGACCACGAGAAAAACAGGGACAGACCACGAGACAGACCACGAGACAGACCACGTGAAAAACAGGGACAGGCCTCGTGACAGACCATAGACAGACCACGCGACAGACCACGCGGCAGTCCACGCGGCAGTCCACGCGGCAGTCCACGGGGCAGTCCACGGGGCAGTCCACGGGGCAGTCCACGGGGCAGTCCACGGGGCAGTGACAGACCAGAGACAGACAAGAGACAGACCAGAGACAGACCAGAGACAGACCAGAGACAGACCAGAGAGAGTCAAAGAAATAGACCAGGGCCAGTCCATGAGACAGACAAGAGACAGACCAGAGACATTCGACGAGACAGACCACGAGACAGACCACGAGACTGGCCAGGGACAGACCAGGGACAGACCAAGGACAGACTTTGAGACAGACCAGGGACAGACTAGAGACAGTCCACGAGACAAACCCGGGACAGACCAGAGACCAGGGCCAGTCCATGAGACAGATCAGGGACAGACCAGAGACAGACCAGAGACAGACCAGAGACAGACCAGAGACAGACCAGAGACAGACCAGAGACAGTCCACAAGACAGACCAGGGACAGACTTTGAGACAGACCACCAGACAGCCCGCGACACAGCCCGCGACACAGCCCGCGACACAGCCCGCGACACAGCCCGCGACACAGCCCGCGACACAGTCTACGAGACAGACCAGACACAATCCACGAGACAGATCAGAGACAGACCAGATACAGTCCACGAGGCAGACCAGACACAATCCACGAGATGGACTACGAGACGGACCAGAGAAGAGACCAGAGGAGAGACCAGGAGACAGACCAGGAGACAGACCAGGAGACAGACCAGGAGACAGACCAGGAGACAGACCAGGAGACAGACCAGGAGACAGACCAGGAGACAGACCACGAGACAGACCACGAGACAGTCGAGGTGAAAAACAGGGACAGACCTCGTGACAGACGAGAGACAGACCTGAGCCAGTCCACGAGACAGACCACGCGACAGGCCACGCGACAGGCCACGAGGCAGTCCACGAGGCAGTCCACGAGGCAGTCCACGAGGCAGTCCACGAGGCAGTCCACGAGGCAGTCCACGAGGCAGTCCAGAGACAGACCAGAGACAGACCAGAGACAGACCAGAGACAGACCAGAGACAGACCAGAGACAGACCAGAGACAGACCAGAGACAGTCCACAAGACAGACCAGGGACAGACTTTGAGACAGACCAGCGACAGACTAGAGACAGTCCACAAGACAAACCAGGGACAGACCAGAGACCAGGGCCAGTCCATGAGACAGACCAGAGAGAGACAACGGGACAGTCGGCGAGACAGTTGGCGAGACAGACCGCGAGACAGACCGCGAGACAGACCGCGAGACAGACCGCGAGACAGACTAGAGACAGTCCACGAGACAGACTACAAGACAGACTAGAGACAGTCCACGAGACAAACCAGGGACAGACCAGAGACCAGGGCCAGTCCATGAGAGAGACCAGAGAGAGACAACGGGACAGTCGGCGAGACAGTCGGCGAGGCAGTCGGCGAGGCAGTCGGCGAGGCAGTCGGCGAGACAGTCGGCGAGACAGACCGCGAGACAGACCGCGAGACAGACCGCGAGACAGACCGCGAGGCAGACCAGGGACAGACTTTGAGACAGACCAGCGACAGACTAGAGACAGTCCACGAGACAGATTACAAGATAGACGAGAGACAGTCCACGAGACAAACCAGGGACAGACCAGAGACCAGGGCCAGTCCATGAGACAGACCAGAGATAGACGGCGAGACAGTCGGCGAGACAGACCGCGAGACAGACCGCGAGACAGACTAGAGACAGTCCACGAGACAGACTAGAGACAGTCCACGAGACAGACTACAAGACAGACTAGAAACAGTCCACGAGACAAACCAGGGACAGACCAGAGACCAGGGTCAGTCCATGAGACAGACCAGAGAGAGACAACGGGACAGTCGGCGAGACAGTCGGCGAGGCAGTCGGCGAGGCAGTCGGCGAGGCAGTCGGCGAGACAGACCGCGAGACAGACCGCGAGACAGACCGCGAGACAGACCGCGAGACAGACCGCGAGACAGACCAGAGACAGTCCACAAGGCAGACCAGGGACAGACTTTGAGACAGACCAGCGACAGATTAGAGATAGTCCACGAGACAGACCAGTGACAGCCTAGAGGCAGTCCAGGAGACAGGCCGCGTGACAGGCCGCGTGACAGGCTGCGTGACAGGCCGCGTGACAGGCCGCGTGACAGGCCGCGTGACAGGCCGCGAGACAGGCCGCGAGACAGGCCGCGAGACAGGCCGCGAGACAGGCCGCGAGACAGGCCGCGAGACAGGCCACGTGAAAAACAGGGACAGACCTCATGACAGACCATAGACAGACGAGAGACAGACCAGAGCCAGTCCACGAGACAGACCACGAGGCAGTCCACGAGGCAGGCCACGAGACAGACAGACCAGAGACAGTCCACGAGACAGTCCACGAGACAGTCCACGAGACAGTCCACGAGACAGTCCACGAGACAGTCCACGAGACAGACAGACCACGAGACAGACAGACCACGAGACAGACAGACCACGAGACAGACAGACCACGAGACAGTCCACGAGACAGACAGTCCACGAGACAGTCCACGAGACAGTCCACGAGACAGTCCACGAGACAGTCCACGAGAAAAACAGGGACAGACCTCGTGACAGACCATGGACAGACGAGAGACAGACCACAGCCAGTCCACGAGACAGACCAGAGGCAGGCCACGAGACAGTCTGTGCAACATACCACAGACAGATCTGAGACAGTCCACGCGACCAGAGCGGACCTGCGTGGGAACACTGAGCATCGGCGGCAGTTTAAAATCGGCGGCAGTGAGTGAGGAGCGGCTTACTAGTTCAACAGCGGGGGAGAGAGGTAAAAAGTAATCAAAGTGTGACGTCCCCAGGAAGCAGGTAAGTGATTGGTTGGTATTTCTCTTTTTTTAAACTTTAACTCTGTGGTTTATAGTTTCTAAGGTCTCTCTGGTGTAGCGGGGACTGTTGGTAAAGCATTCTCCAAGGTGGCCTTCGAGACACACGACAACGCAAAATCGTCGAGCAGAAACTGATAGCCAAGTTCCGCACACATGAGGACGGCCTTAACCGAGATCTTGGGTTCATGTCACGCTACATGTAACCCCACCTGATGCAGGGTCATCCAGACTCGAGTCGACATTGGCTTGTTCTCTCTACACAGATGCGGCTGGACCTGCTGTGATTTCCAGCCAAAAAAAATGTTTTTTGTCTTTTTTTTGTTTTTCATACAGACCCCAGCATCTGCAATATTTGACCCCTTGTGACCCCACCCCATTGTTCTTTGATGTAATGTTTCCCTGACTGACCTGTTTGGACACCATTCACACCTTTGACTGCTGTAATAATCTCTCCGCCGAGGTGTGATAAATGGCAGTTGGAAAGGTTACCTGTAAACATCTGACATGATTCTCTGACTATATAAGCTGTGTCTTTATGCATTTCTCCACTTCACCTGAAGAAGGAGCAGCGCTCCGAAAGCTTGTGATTTCAAATAAAGCTGTTGGACTATAACCTGGTGTTATCCCAGAATTTGTTCATCCCAGTTTGGCATAAAAATAAAACAAAAAAGGTGACTCAACCGTGGCTAACAAGGGAAATTAGGGATAGCATAAGATCCAAGGAGAGGACATATAAATTGGCCAGAAAAAGCAATAATCCTGAGGATTGGGAGCAGTTTAGGATTCAACAAAGGAGGACAAAGGGATTAATTAAGAAAGGGAAAATAGAATATGAAAGTAAGCTTGCAGGGAACATAAAAACTGACTGTAAAAGCTTTTATAGATATGTGAAGAGAAAAAGATTGGTGAAGTCAAGCGTAGGTCCCTTGCAGTCAGAATCAGGGGAATTTATAATGGGGAACAAAGAAATGGCAGACCAACTAAATACATATTTTGGTTCTGTCTTCACAAAGGAGGACACAAATAACTTCCCAGAGATGCCGGGGAACATAGGGTCTGATGAAAGGGTGGAACTGAAAGAAATCAGTATTTGTAGGGAAATGGTGTTAGGGAAATTGATGGGACTGAAGGCCGATAAATCCCCAGGGCCTGATAATCTACATCCCAGGGTACTTAAGGAAGTGGCCCTAGAAATAGTAGATGCATTGCTGGTCATCTTCCAGAACTCGATAGACTCTGGAACAGTACCCATGGATTGGAGGGTAGCTAATGTTACCCCACTATTCAAAAAAGGTGGTAGAGAAAAAGCGGGGAATTATAGACCGGTAAGCCTGACATCGGTAGTGGGGAAAATGCTAGAGTCCATTATAAAAGATGTAATAGCAGAACACTTGGAAAGCAGTGACAGGATCGGACAAAGTCAACATGGATTTACAAAAGGTAAATCATGCTTGACTAATCTACTGGAATTTTTTGAGGATGTAACTGGTAAAATAGATTAGGGAGAACCAGTGGATGTGGTGTATTTGGACTTTCAGAAGGCTTTCGATAAGGTCCCGCATAAGAGATTAGCATGCAAAATTAAGGCACATGGGATTGGGGGCAAGGTATTGACTTGGATAGAGAACTGGTTGGCGGACAGAAAGCAAAGAGTTGGAATAAACGGGTCGTTTTCCGAGTGGCAGGCAGTGACTAGTGGGGTACCGCAAGGATCGGTCCTAGGACCCCAGCTGTTCACAATATATATTAATGATCTGGACGAGGGAATTGGATGTAATATCTCCAAATTTGCAGATGACACAAAGCTGGGTGGGAGGGTATGCTGTGAGGAGGATGTCGTGAAACTCCAGTACGATTTGGACAGGTTGGGTGACTGGGCAGAAACATGGCAAATGCACTATAATGTGGATAAATGTGAGGTTATCCACTTCGGTGGCAAAAACAGGAAGGCAGATTATTATTTGAATGGCAATAGATTGGGAGAAGGGGAAGTGCAAAGAGACCTGGGTGTTCTTGTGCACCAGTCGCTGAAGGTAAGTATACAGGTGCAGCAGGCGGTTAAGAAGGCAAATGGTATGTTGGCCTTCGTAGCAAGAGGGTTCGAGTACAGGAACAAGGATGTCTTGCTACAGTTGTACAGGGCCTTGGTGAGACCGCACCTTGAGTATTGTGTGCAGTTTTGGTCGCCTTACCTGAGGAAGGACGTTCTTGCCATGGAAGGAGTGCAGCGAGGATTCACCAGGTTGATACCTGGGATGGCAGGAATGACGTATGAGGAGAGATTGTGTCGATTGGGCTTATACTCACTGGAGTTTAGAAGATTGAGAGGGGATCTCATCGAAACCTATAAAGTTCTGTCAGACCTGGACAGACTAGATGCAGGAAGGATGTTTCTGATGGCCGGGGAGTCCAGAACCAGGGGTCATAGTCTAAGGATAAGGGGTAAGCCATTTAGGACTGAAATGAGGAGGAATTTCTTCACCCAGAGAGTGGTGAACCTGTGGAATTCTCTGCCACAAAGGGCAGTGGAGGCCAGTTCATTAAATATATTCAAGAAAGAGTTGGATATATTTCTTAAGGCTAAAGGGATCAAGGGATATGGGGAGAAGGCAGGGACAGGGTACTGAATTTGGATGATCAGCCATGATCTCATTGAATGGCGGAGCAGGCTCGAAGGGCCGAATGGCCTACTCCTGCTCCTATCTTCTATGTTTCTATGTTTCTTCCCCAGACAGACCAGAGACAGACCTCGAGACAGACCATGAGACAGACCACGAGACAGACCACGAGACAGACCACGAGACAGTCCACGAGACAGTCCACGAGACAGACCAGGGACAGACCAGGGACAGGCTTTGAGACAGAACAGGGACAGACTAGAGACAGAGACAGACCAGAGACAGACAAGACACAGACCAGAGACAGTGACAGACCAGAGACAGACCAGGGACAGACCAGGGACAGACCAGGGACAGAGACGGACCAGAGACGGACCAGAGACGGACCAGAGACGGACCAGAGACGGACCACTGATGGACCTCGAGACCGACCACGAGACCGACCACGTGACCGACCACGAGACCGACCACGAGACAGTCCACGTGACAGTCCTCGTGACAGTCCTCGTGACAGTCCTCGTGACAGGCCAGAGACAGGCCAGAGACAGACCAGCGACAGGCCACGAGACAGGCCACGAGACAGGCCACGAGACAGGCCACGAGACAGGCCACGAGACAGGCCACGAGACAGGCCACGAGACAGGCAAGAAACCGATCAGACACAGTCCAGGAGAAAGTTCAGAGACAGGGCTAGAGACAGAGCTCGAGACACAGCTCGAGACAGAGTAGAAACTGATCAGAGACATACCACAAGGCATACCACGAGACATACCACGAGACATACCACGAGACAGTCCACAGACACGAGACGGACCACGAGACGGACCACGAGACGGACCACGAGACGGACCACGAGACGGACCACGAGACGGACCACGAGACGGACCACGAGACGGACCACGAGACCACGAGACGGACCACGAGACGGACCACGAGACAGTCCAGGAGACAGACCATGCGACAGACCACGCGACACACTAGTGCCGGATCAGAGACAGTCCAGAGATATTCCCCAGACAGACCAGAGACAGACCACAAGACAGACCACAAGACAGACCACAAGACAGCCCACTTGAAAAACAGGGACAGACCAGGGACAGACCTCCTGACAGGCCAGAGCCAGTCCATGAGACAGATCAGAGACAGACCTCAAGATGGACCAGAGACTGACCAGAAACCGATCAGAGGCAGGCCACGAGACAGGCCACGAGACAGGCCACGAGACAGACAAGCAAACGATCAGACACAGTCCATGAGAAAGTTCAGAGACAGAGCTTGAGACAGAGTAGAAATTGATCAGAGACATACCACGAGACATACCACGAGACATACCACGAGACAGTCCACAGACAGTCCACAGACCACGAGACGGACCACGAGACGGACCACGAGACGGACCACGAGACGGACCACGAGACGGACCACGAGACAGACCACGCGACAGACCACGCGACACACTAGTGCCGGGTCAGAGACAGTCCAGAGACATTCCCCAGACAGACCAGAGACAGACCACAAGACAGACCACTTGAAAAACAGGGACAGACCAGGGACAGACCTCCTGACAGGCCAGAGCCAGTCCATGAGACAGATCAGAGACAGACCAGAGACAGACCAGAGACAGACCTCAAGATGGACCAGAGACTGACCAGAAACAGACCAGAAACCGATCAGAAACTGATCAGAAACCGATTAGAGGCAGTCCACGAGACAGACCACAAGACAGACCAGAGACAGCCCACGAGACAGCCCACGAGACAGCCCACGAGACAGCCCACGAGACAGCCCACGAGACAGCCCACGAGACAGCCCACGAGACAGTCCACGAGACAGTCCACGAGACAGCCCACGAGACAGCCCACGAGACAGCCCACGAGACAGCCCACGAGACAGTCCACGAGACAGTCCACGAGACAGTCCACGAGACAGTCCAGAGACAGTCCAGAGACAGTCCAGAGACAGACCAGAGACAGACCAGAGACAGACCAGAGACAGACTTTGAGACAAACTAGAGACAGTCCACTTGAAAAACAGGACAGACCAGGGACAGACCTCGTAACAGACCAGAGCCAGTCCATGAGACAGATCAGGGACAGACCAGAGACAGACCTCAAGATGGACCAGAGACTGACCGGAAACAGACCAGAAACCGATCAGAGGCAGTCCACGAGACAGACCACGAGAAAGATCAGGGACAGACCACGAGACAGACCACGAGACAGACCACGAGACAGACCACGAGACAGACCACGAGACAGACCACGAGACAGACCACGAGACAGTCCAAGAGACAGTCCAAGAGACAGTCCACGCGACATTCTCCAGACAGGCCTGAGAATGACCAGAAACCGATCAGAGGCAGTCCACGAGACAGTCCACGAGACAGTCCACGGGACAGTCCACGGGACAGTCCACGGGACAGTCCACGGGACAGTCCACGGGACAGTCCACGAGACAATGCACGAGACAATGCACGAGACAGGCCACGAGACAGGCCACGAGACAGGCCACGAGACAGGCCACGAGACAGGCCACGAGACAGGCCACGACACAGGCCACGACACAGGCCACGACACAGGCCACGACACAGGCCACGCATCACACTAGTGCCGGATCAGAGACAGACCAGAGACATTCCCCAGACAGACCAGAGGCAGACCAGAGACAGACCAGAGACTGACCAGAGGCAGACCAGAGACTGACCAGAGACTGACCAGAGACAGACAAGAGACAGACAAGAGGCAGATCAGAGACAGGCAAGAAACAGACCAGAAACCAGAGACAGTCCAGAGACAGTCCACGAGACAGGCCACGAGACAGGCCACGAGACAGGCCACGAGACAGGCCACGCATCACACTAGTGCCGGATCAGAGACAGTCCAGAGACATTCCCCAGACAGACCAGAGGCAGACCAGAGGCAGACCAGAGGCTGACCAGAGACTGACCAGAGACTGACCAGAGACTGACCAGAGACAGACCAGAGACAGTCCACAAGACAGACCAGGGACAGACTAGAGACAGTCCACTTGAAAAACAGGGACAGACCAGAGACAGACCTCGTGACAGACCAGAGCCAGTCCATGAAACAGATCAGGGACAGACCAGAGACAGACCTCAAGATGGACCAGAAATAGACCAAAAACCGATCAGAGGCAGCCCACGAGAAAGACCAGAGACAGGCCACGAGACAGTCCAGAGACAGTCCAGAGACAGTCCAGAGACAGTCCAGAGACAGTCCAGAGACAGTCCACGAGACGGTCCACGAGACGGACCTCGAGACGGACCACGAGACGCACCAGAGACGCACCAGAGACGCACCAGAGACGCACCAGAGACAGACTGTATTGATTTGTATGTGGGTTCAATGACGACACAATCATGAAAGAGCATGTCTTTTTATCTAAAGTATGTTCAACTCAGTTAACAGCATTACAGGAGACACCATCTTAGAGATCCATCTAAAACTAAACTAAAACTAAACTAAACTGCTTGTCTCTCACATGCCCTCTGCTGGTCAGGCATAAATAATCAAGCAGGCAAATATGCTGGTAAGGCATCATAATCAAACAGGCAAATACCATCACTATTTGCTGATATCATTACATCTCCCTTTCTTAAAACAAAAGTATTTTACTTTTATCTAACAACATGTTTTCTTTGTATTACTCTGCATTTTAACTGTAACACTTAATGACCTTACATTATCATTATCATGATCAAGGTTTATTAACCTTGTTTTGTGTGTTCACATGAAATATGTAAATATCTAGAACTTGAAGAAAGAATAAGATAACATTACTTCCTTCTATAACAATAGTCCTTAAACTTGCTCAATGAGTCTCTCAGGAGGCTTCACGTGTCTTGAGGATTTTCTGATTGATTGTCCTTGAATCTGAGTTGTTGCCTCAGATGATGATTTCTCAGCTGTGTGATCAGGTTGTTCAACAGTATCAGTCTTTTGACCTGCTGTGTGATCAGGTTGTTCAACAGTATCAGTCTTTTGACTTGCTGTGGCTGGTCCCATGAGAAGATCCCGACGATTTCTTCTCAGAACAGCACCCTCATCTGTCTGAATGGTGTATGATCTTGGTTGGACTTCACTCAGGACAGTTCCCTTCTGAGTCCATATGTTTGTTTTGTCTTTGAACCTTACTTGGTCACCAGTGTGGAGTTCAGGTAGGTTTTGTGTTCCTCTGTCATAGTAGTACTTTTGCTTTTCTTTCTGTTGTTCTTTGAACTTCCTCACTTTCTCCCCCTCTTTTGTTTTCAGGAGGTTCTCCGGGATGGGTAGGTTTGACCTTAGCAGACGTCCCATAAGGAGTTGGGCTGGTGACATACCACACTCGAGTGGCGTTGTGCGGTATACAAGCATGCTCTGGTAGAAGTCAGTTCCACTGTCTTTTGCCTTGTACATCAGTCTTTTCACTGTCTGGACCGATTTTTCCACTAGTCCATTGGACTGTGGAAAGTGAGGACTTGACGTTGTGTGGACAAAGTCCCACTCTTTGGCAAAGTGTCGGAAACTTGCATTGTAAAACTGGGGTCCGTTGTCTGTGAAGACCTCGCTTGCCACGCCATGTCTGGAGAATATGGCTTTCATACATGTTATCACAGCATCTGCAGTGGTGGTGTACAGTCTACAAACCTCTGGATACAGGGAGTAATAGTCTGTGACTACAAGATAGTCCTTCCCTTGACATACGAATAGGTCAGCACCTACCTTCTGGTAAGGTCTGTCTGGCGCTGGGTGTGGCTTTAGTGGTTCTACCGGATTGCTTGCTCGATATTTCAGGCATATTGTGCAGTTTGACACCTCATTTGTCACATCTTGGTTGATTCGTGGCCAGTACATCACCTCTCGTGCTCTTTTCTTACACTTTTTGATTCCCAGATGTCCTCCATGGATCCTTTTTAGCATCTCTTTTCTCAGACTCTTTGGGATGACTATTTTACTTCCTTTGTAGATGATGTCTTCGACCACTGATAGTTCCGCCCTGCAGTTCCAGTACTCTGCCATGTCAGGTGAGCAGTCTTGCTTCATGTTGGGCCATCCATCCAAGATGCTTTTCCTCAGTCGTCTCATTGTTTCATCTTTGTTTGTTTCAGTCTTTATGAGCTCCATTTTTGCATCTGCTATGGGCAGTGCACTTGTGATCATGTCCACGTAGGCGTTCACTTTTTCATCCATCTTGGTGTTTGCGGGCTCTCTTGGATCAACAGCTCTGGACAACGTGTCTGCTGTATACATCAGCTTACCCGGTGTGTACGCAACATTCAGTGTATAGCGTTGCAGCCTGATCATCATTCTTTGTATTCTAAGCGGACAGCTATTTAGTGGCTTTTGGAACAATGCAATCAAGGGCTTATGGTCAGTCTCTACACTGATTGCTTGTCCTGCCACAAACTGGTGAAATCTTTCACAGGCGTATGTGATGCTGAGCAGCTCCTTTTCTATTTGAGCATATTGCGTCTCCGCGTCTGTCATTGAGCGCGATGCATATGCAATAGGTTGCCAGTAGTCATATTTTTGCAGAAGAACAGCACCGAGCCCATTCTGTGATGCATCTGATGATATCTTGATGGGTCTCGCTGGGTCATAAAACCTCAGAACTGGTTCCTCTGTGAGCAGTTTCTTTAGATCGCTCCATGACTTCTCATGCTCATGATTCCATTCCCATTCTATGTTCTTTTCAGTTAGTCTTCTCAGTGGCGCCATCTTTTCTGAGAGGTTGGATATGAATTTACCCATGTAGTTGATCATTCCATTAAACCTCTGCACGTCCTTTTTGCATTGTGGCTTTGGCATATTCTCAATGGCGGACACCTTTCTGGGATCTGGTCTGATGCCCTCACTGCTAAGGATATCTCCCACGAATGTCAGTTCTGTCACCCCGAGCTGGCATTTCTCTCTATTCAGCTTCAGGTTTGTTTTCCTTGTTGCTTCCAGCACTTTTTTCAGTCTCTCGTCATGCTCAGTTCTCGTGGTTCCCCATACTATGATGTCATCCATTGATGTATCAACTCCCTCCAGGTGCTCATAGATCATATGGATAGTTTTGTGATACACTTCAGGAGCTGAGGCAATGCCAAATGGTAACCTTAGGAATCTGTATCTGCCAAATGGACTGTTGAACGTGCAGTCTTGAACTTGCCTCGTCCAATTTCATCTGCCAAAATCCTGATGATGCATCTAACTTGCTGAAATACTTTGCATTTGCAAACTGTGACATGATTTCCTCACGTGTAGGAAGCTTGAAGTGCTCTCTCTTTATTGCTCTGTTTAGATCTCTTGGATCCAGGCAAATTCTGAGCTTTCCATTCTTTTTGTCCACTACGACGAGGGAACTCACCCACTCAGTTGGCTCATCTATCTTCTGAATCACGTTCAGGCTTTCCATCCTGTCCAACTCTGCCTTCAGTTGCTTTTGAAGAGCAAACGGAACTTTTCTGCATGGATGTATGACCGTTGGCATACTTTTATTTACTCTGATCGTGTGTTCTCCTGGAAGGCAGCCTAGACCCTGAAATAGGTCGTTGTACGCTTTCATGAGTTCATCATAGACTGTCTCTCCTTCGCTTTCCACAACGAGGACTCTCTTTACCAGGTTCAGTCTCTCACAGACTTTTAAACCTAGTATGGCTTGCACAGCCTTTGGCACCACGATTAATGCTACCGTGTGCTCTCTGTCCTTGTGTGTCACTTTGACAATGCATCTTCCTTTCACTGGTATATCAGTACCTGAGTATCCTGTCACTTTCACTTTTATTCCATGTATCTTTGGTCTGGGTCTAATTTTCTTAAAATCAGTCTCTGATATCACATTAACTTGTGCTCCAGTATCCAATTTAAATGGAATATGTATGTCATTCACTTTTAGTGTCAACATCCAGTCTCTTTTTTCTTTTTTGTTTTCAGACACAACATCCACATTGAACTCCTCTATCTCGCTTTCATCTACTGCATGGACCTTGCTTTGTTGCGCTTGGTTCTTACAGCGACGGGCATAATGGTTGTTTTTGTTGCAACTATTGCATGTTTTACCATATGCTGGACACTTTTTTGGTGAATGCTGTGTACCGCATCGACTACATGACTTTCGATTGCCCCTTTCATTTTTGTTCGCTGGCCACGCCTCTTTTTTCACATTGGCGCTCTTTTTGTTAAACGGTTTGTGTCCGTTCTTACTCACTGCATCCACGTTGCAGCTACTGTCACTGAACAGCTCTTTTGCCTGCGACTTCACAGTCTCTGTAGCCCTACACAGTGCTATGGCTTTTCCCAGGTCTAGATCTTGCTCTCTTAGCAGTCTTTCCCTTAGACCATTATCTGGAATACCACACACCAGTCTGTCTTTTATCAGCGAGTCTGTCAGTCCCCCAAATTCACATGTTTTGCTTCGGTTTCTCAGTTCAGTCACATACTGATCAATAGTCTCACCCGTTTTCTGTACACATGTGAAAAATCTGTGCCTCTCAAACGTCATGTTACGTTTAGGTATGCAGTAGGCCTCAAACTGTTCCATTATTTTATCCAACTTCATTTTGTCTCCATCAGCAGCGAATGTGAAGTTATTATACACCTCCAGCGCTTCATCACCCACGACATGCAAGAACACTGACGCTTTCATTTTATCACTTTTCTCGTCAGCTCCGATTGCTGATAAATACAACTCCAAACGTTGTTTGAACCTTCTCCAATTTTCAGCCACATTACCTGTCAACTGAAGCTTCGCCGGTGGGTGTAATCCTACCATTTTTTCACTTCGTTAGCTATTCTCCAATGGTAAGTAACAATGTTCTCTTTTGGCTTGCTAATATGTGGAGAGCTGATTTAACTTCAGATTTTTTCTCTTCATCTCTTTCAATCACTTCTGACACCATGTATTGATTTGTATGTGGGTTCAATGACGACACAATCATGAAAGAGAATGTCTTTTTATCTAAAGTATGTTCAACTCAGTTAACAGCTTTACAGGTGACACCATCTTAGAGATCCATCTAAAACTAAACTAAAACTAAACTAAACTGCTTGTCTCTCACATGCCCTCTGCTGGTCAGGCATAAATAATCAAGCAGGCAAATATGCTGGTAAGGCATCATAATCAAACAGGCAAATACCATCACTATTTGCTGATATCATTACACAGACCAGCGACAGACCAGAGACAGACCAGAGACAGACCAGAGACAGACCAGAAACCAGAGACAGTCCACCAGACAGTCCACCAGACAGACCACCAGACAGGCCACCAGACAGGCCACCAGACAGGCCACCAGACAGGCCACCAGACAGGCCACCAGACAGGCCACCAGACAGGCCACGAGTCCGTCAAGAGACAGGCCACGAGACAGTCAAGAGACAGGCCACGAGACAGGCCACGAGACAGTCCAGAGACAGGCCACGAGTCAGTCCACGAGTCAGTCCACGAGACAGGCCACGTGACAGGCCACGAGACAGACAAGAAACCAATCAGACACAGTCCACGAGAAAGTTCAGAGACAGAGCTCGAGGCAGAGCAGAAACTGATCAGAGACACACCACGAGACATACCACGAGACATACCACGAGACATACCACGTGACATACCACGAGACAGTCCACAGACCACGAGATGGACCACGAGACGGACCACGAGACGGACCACGAGGCGGACCACGAGGCGGACCACGAGGCGGACCACGAGACGGACCACGAGACGGACCACGAGACGGACCACGAGACGGACCACGAGACAGACCATGCGACACACTAGTGCCGGATCAGAGACAGTCCAGAGACATTCCCCAGACAGACCACAAGACAGACCACAAGACAGACCACAAGACAGACCACAAGACAGACCACAAGACAGACCACAAAACAGCCCACTTGAAAAACAGGGACAGACCAGGGACAGACCTCCTGACAGACCAGAGCCAGTCCATCAGACAGATCAGAGACAGACCAGAGACAGACCTGAAGATGGACCAGAGACTGACCAGAAACAGACCAGAAACCGATCAGAAACTGATCAGAAACTGATTAGAGGCAGTCCACGAGACAGACCACAAGACAGACCAGAGACAGACCAGAGACAGACCAGAGACAGACCAGAGACAGACCAGAGACAGACCAGAGACAGACCAGAGACAGTCCAGAGACAGACCAGAGACAGTCCTGAGACAGTCCTGAGACAGTCCAGAGACAGTCCACAGACAGACCAAAGACAGATCAGGGACAGACCAGAGACAGACCTCAAGGTGGACCAGAGGCTGACCTGAAACAGACCAGAAACCGATCAGAGGCAGTCCACGAGACAGACCACGAGAAAGATCAGGGACAGACCACGAGACAGACCACGAGACAGTCCACGCGACATTCCCCAGACAGGCCTGAGACAGGCCAGATACAGGCCACGAGACAGGCCACGAGACAGACCACGAGACAGACCACGAGACAGACCACGAGACAGACCACGAGACAGACCACGAGACAGACCACGAGACAGACCACGAGACAGACCACACGACATTCCCCAGACAGGCCAGAGACAGGCCAGAGACAGGCCAGAGACAGGCCAGAGACAGGCCAGAGGCAGTCCACGAGACAACCAGAGACAGTGCACGAGACAGATCACGAGACAGATCACGAGACAGACCACGAGACAGACCACGAGACAGACCACGAGACAGACCACGAGACAGACCACGAGACAGACCAGAGACAGACCAGAGACAGACCAGAGACAGACCAGAGACAGTCCACACGACAGTCCCAAGACAGACCAGAGACAGGCAAGAGACAGTCCACAAGACAGACCAGAGACAGACCTCAAGACAGACCAGAGACGGACCAGAGACGGACCAGAGACGGACCAGAGACAGACAAGAGACAGTCCACGCGACATTCCCCAGCCAGGCCAGAGACAGACCACGAGACAGGCCAGAGACAGACCACGAGACAGATCACGAGACAGTCGACGAGACAGATAAGAACCTAAGAAGTAGGAGCAGGAGTAGGCCATACGGCCCCTCGGGCCTGCTCTGCCATTCAATAGGATCATGGCTGATCCGAATCTAGACTCACATCCACTTCCCTGCCCTCTCCCCATAACCCCTAATTCCCTTATCTGCTAAGAAACTGTCTATCTCTGTTTTAAATTTATTTAATGTTGCAGCTTCCACAGCTCTCTGGGTAGCAAATTCCATAGATTTACTACCCTCTGAGTGAAGAAGTTTCTCCTCATCTCAGTTTAGAAAGGGCAGCCCCTTATTCTAAGATTATGCCCCCTAGGTCTCACCCATCAGTGGAAACATCCTCACCGCATCCACCCGATCAAGCCCCCTCACAATCTTATATGTTTCGAGATCACGAGACAGTCCGCGAGACAGTCCGCGCGACAGTCCGCGCGACACACCGCGCGGCACACGAGTGCCGGATCAGAGACAGACCAGAGACAGACCGGTGACAGACCGGTGACAGACCGGTGACAGGCCGGAGACAGGCCGGAGACAGGCCGGAGACAGGCCGGAGACAGGCCGGAGACAGGCCGGAGACAGGCCGGAGACAGGCCAGAGACAGGCCAGAGACAGGCCAGAGACAGATCAGAGACAGATCAGAGACAGACCACGAGACAGACCACGAGACAGACCACGAGACAGACCACGAGACAGACCACGAGACAGACCACGAGACAGACCACGAGACAGACCACGAGACTGCCCACGAGACTGCCCACGAGACTGCCCACGAGACTGCCCACGAGACAGACCACGAGACTGCCCACGAGACTGCCCACGAGACTGCCCACGAGACTGCCCACGAGACAGACCACGAGACAGACCACGAGACAGACCACGAGACAGACCACGAGACAGACCACGAGACAGACCACGAGACAGACCAGAGACAGTCGACGAGACAGACCAGACCCAGTCGACGAGACAGACCAGACCCGGTCGACGAGACAGACCAGACCCAGTCGACGAGACAGACCAGACCCAGTCGACGAGACAGATCAGAGACGGATCACGAGACGGACCACGAGACGGTCCACGAGACGGACACGAGGGACACGAGATGGACACGAGACAGACCACGAGACAGACCACGAGACAGACCACGCGACAGACCACGCGACAGACCACGCGACACACTAGTGCTGGATCAGAGGCAGTCCAGAGACATTCCCCATACAGACCAGAGACAGACCAGAGACAGATCAGGGGCAGACCAGAGACAGACCTGAAACTGACCAGAAACCGATCAGAGGCAGTCCACGAGAAAGATCAGAGACAGACCACGAGACAGACCACGAGACAGACCACGAGACAGACCACGAGACAGACCACGAGACAGACCACGAGGCAGACCACGAGGCAGACCACGAGGCAGACCACGAGGCAGACCACGAGGCAGACCAGGGACAGACTTTGAGACAGACTAGAGACAGCCCACTTGAAAAACAGGGACAGACTAGGGACAGTCCGCGAGACAGATCAGGGACAGACCAGAGACAGACCTCAAGATGGACCAGAGACTGACCAGAAACAGACAAGAAACCGATCAGAAACTGATCAGAAACCGATCAGAGGCAGTCCACGAGACAGACCACGACAAAGATCAGAGACAGACCACGAGACAGACCACGAGACAGACTAGAGACAGACCAGAGACAGTCGACGAGACAGACCAGAGACAGTCGACGAGACAGACCAGAGCCAGTCGACGAGACAGACCAGACCCAGTCGACGAGACAGATCAGAGACGGACCACGAGACGGACCACGAGACGGACCACGAGACGGACCACGAGACGGACCACGAGACGGACCATGCGACACACTAGTGCCGGATCAGAGACAATCCAGAGACATTCCCCAGACAGACCAGAGACAGACCAGAGACAGACCAGAGACAGACCAGAGACAGACCAGAGACAGACCAGAGACAGACCAGAGACAGACCAGAGACAGACCAGAGACAGACTTTGAGACAGACTTTGAGACAGACTTTGAGACAGACTTTGAGACAGACTTTGAGACAGACTAGAGACAGTCCACTTGAAAAACAGGGGCAGACCAGGGACAGACCTCATAACAGACCAGAGCCAGTCCATGAGACAGATCAGGGACAGACCAGAGACAGACCTCAAGATGGACCAGAAACAGGCCTGAAACAGGCCAGAAACAGGCCAGAAACAGACCAGAAACAGACCAGAAACAGACCAGAAACCGATCAGGGGCAGTGCACAAGACAGACCACGAGACAGACCACGAGAAAGATCAGAGACAGTCCACGAGACAGTCCACGCGACATTCCCCAGACAGACCAGAGACGGGCCAGAGACAGGCCAGAGACGGGCCAGAGACGGGCCAGAGACGGGCCAGAGACGGGCCAGAGACGGGCCAGAGACGGACCAGAGACGGACCAGAGACGGACCAGAGACGGACCAGAGACGGACCTCAAGATGGACCAGAAACTAGCCAGAAACCGATCAGAGGCAGTCCACGAGACAGACCACGATCAGAGACAGTCCTCGAGACAGTCCTCGAGACATTCCCCAGACAGGCCACGAGACGGGCCACGAGACGGGCCACGAGACGGACCACGAGACGGACCACGAGACGGACCACGAGACGGACCACGAGACGGATCAGAGGCTGTCCACGAGACTGATCAGAGGCAGTCCACGAGACAGTCCACGAGACAGTCCACGAGACAGACGTGTGACAGATCAGTGACAGACCAGAGACAGTCCACAGGACACTCCCCAAGACAGTCGAGGAGACAGTCCACAAGACGGACCTGTGACAGACCAGAGGCAGACCTCAAGACAAACCAGAGACAAACCAAAGAAAGTCCACGAGACAGACACGAGACAGACCAGTGACAGACCAGAGACAGTCTACGATACAAACCAGAGACACACCAGAGACAGACCTCACGAGAGACCAGAGACAGACCAAAGACATACCAGAGACTGATCAGAGACAGTCTATGAGACAGACCAGAGACAGATCAAGACAGTTAACGAGACAGACCAGAGACAATCTAGGATACAACCAGAGACAGTCCGCGAGACCGTCCGCGAGAGAGTCCGCGAGAGAGTCCGCGAGAGAGTCCGCGAGACAGTCCGCGAGACAGTCCGCGAGACAGTCCGCGAGACAGTCCGCGAGACAGTCCGCGAGACAGTCCGCGAGACAGCCCGCGAGACAGCCCGCGAGACAGCCCGCGAGACAGCCCGCGAGACAGCCCGCGAGACAGTCCGCGAGACAGTCCGCGAGACAGACCGCGAGACAGACCACGAGACAGACCACGAGACAGACCACAAGACAGACCACAAGACAGACCAGAGACAGTCCATATGACACTCCCCGAGACAGTCCAGAGACAGTCCAGTGACAGGCCACGAGACAGACCAGAGACAGATCAGAGACAGATCAGAGACAGATCAGAGACAGATCAGAGACAGTCCACGCGACAGTCCCCAAGACAGACCAGAGACAGTCCACGTGACAGTCCCCGAGACAGACCAAAGACAGTCCACGAGATAGACCAGAGACTGACCAGAGACTGACCAGAGACAGACCAGTAGCAGACCAGTAGCAGACCAGTAACAGACCAGTAACAGACCAGTAACAGACCAGTAACAGACCAGTAACAGACATGAGACAGTCCATGAGGCAGACCAGAGACAGTCCAGGAGACAGACCACGAGACAGTCCACGAGACAGACCAGAGACAGACCAGAGACAGACCAGAGACAGACCAGAGACAGACCAGAGACAGACCAGAGACAGACCAGAGACAGACCAGATGAACACCACGCAGGCTGTCGATGGATTATTAATCTCTCAGTCTCCCAAAGCAGATGAATTGACCATACTGAGTTTCAAATTGTACCACTGACTTTAAGGCAAAATCTAGCTCTATCAGTAAAACATGTTGGGGGAGAAATTGGGTGAGTAGCGCCACCTGTTAGCGCCTAAAGAGGCAGTCAGTGGCTGTAGCGCCACTGGCTGCGTCTCCGGCAATATTCAGTAGGGGCGCTAATGGTGGCATTAGGCATTTGCGCTGCGCCGCCACCGATGACGTCATCGGTGTGCGCAGCGCCCCATTCATGCCCCGTTCGCGATATTTGGTAGCGAACGCCGCAGTTGCGCAGCTCGCTACCCGCGCCCGGTTCACGGGGCCTTACTGTGCTGGCAGTGGCGCAACTTAAGGTGTAGGTGCGGGGCGGCCGCCTGCCAGCACCTCCGTCCCCGGCCTCCTAACCCCCCCCCCCCGCAGCATTGCCGGCTGTTTCCCGAGAGCCCGGCACTTCTCCTTGGTGCCGGGCTCATTTGCCGGCACTCGCGAGCGGGGATCGCGCTGTTGCAGGCACCTCCCCATTAACAGTGGGAGGAAGGCCTGCAGTACCGCAGCGTGCCGTGCCGCAGCATGTGGCGCTGCGGCACGTTGCGCTGCGATAATCAGTTTCAGCGCCCTAAGAGGGACGTGGAGCGCCTCGAGCCTCGCCCCGTCTCCCTCGAGGGGCACTGAAACTGAATTTCTGGCGATCGGTATCACTCCGATCGCTGCGCTAAATCCTGCGCTCAGGCGACTTTTGCGCCACTTTGGCGCCCCATCCCAATTTCTAGGCCGTTGTATTTTAATGTTAATAAAACCATATTGTTAAAAAAATTAAAAGCCTTGGAGAATTTCTTAAAAAACCCTACAATGGAGTGTAAAGATATTCAGGAGGAAATTGTGCAGTGAGTGAAAGAAAGCAGTCTAAAAAGGTGACTTTACACATCACTTATTTTAAATTGAGACATACGCAGACTTCTTTAAATAGCTTCAGCTGATGTAACAAATAGTAGCTTTCCTTTTTTTCCAAAGATTGCAATCAATCATATAAGCAAGCTCCAGGCTAATACAATATTAATTGAGCTACTCTATTTTAAAAGCATTATCAGCTTCCTCTTTTCAATAATTGAAAATCATTACAGAAGAACATAGGAAATAGGAGTAGGCCATACAGCCCATCGAGTCTGCTCCACCATTCATTAAGATCATGGCAGATCTTCTAGCTCAACTCCACTTTCCCATCGTATATCTTTTGATTCCCTTACTATTACAACAAGTGATTAAACACATGAAGAATTATGCCATAATGTCACAATGTTGAGGAAAATTGAAGAAAATTCTTTGATGGGCTACTTGCACACCAGGCTTTGCTTCCCCCCTCCCCAAAATGTTCCTCAACTTTAGATTCGATTTCACAATCGTTTTTTTAAAATTCATTGATGGGATGTGGGCGTCGCTGGCTAGGCCTGCATTTAGTGCCCATCCCTAATTGCCCTTGAGAAGATGGGGGTGAGCCGCCTTCTTGAACCGCTGCAGTCCATATGGTGTAGGTACACCCACAATGCTGTTAGGAAGGGAGTTCCAGGATTCTGGCCCAGCGACAGTGAAGGAACGGCGATACAGGTCCAAGTCAGGATGGTGTGTGGCTTGGAGGGGAACTTGTAGGTGGTGATGTTCCCATGTGTCTGCTGCCCTTGTCCTTCTAAGTGGTAGAGGTCGCGGGTTTGGAAGGTGCTGTTGAAGGAGCTTTGGCGAGTTGCTGCAGTGCATCTTGTAGATGGTACACACTGCAGCCACAGTGCGCCGGTGATGGAGGGAGTGAATGTTGAAGGTGGTGGATGGAGTGCCAATCAAGCGGGCTGCTTTATCCTGAATGGTGTCGAGCTTCTTGAGTGTTGTTGGAGCTGCACTCATCCAGGCAAGTGGAGAGTATTCCATCACACTCCTGACTTGTGCCTTGTAGATGGTGGAAAGGCTTTGGGGAGTCAGGAGGTGAGACACTCGCCGCAGAATTCCCAGCCTCTGGCCTGCTCTTGTAGCCACAGTATTTATATGGCTGGTCCAGTTCAGTTTCTGGTCAATGATAACCCCCAGGATGTTGATAGTGGGGGATTCAGCGATGGTAATGCCATTGAATGTCAAGGGGAGATGGTTAGAGTCTCGTTTGTTGGAGATGGTCATTTACAGGAGTCAGCAGAGAAAGCTCTTTAGCCAGCTCTATTGAAGTGAGTGATGGAGGTTTATTTCACCTCTAGATTCCCCCACTCCACCTCACCCCCGTGGGAGAGCAATTGTGTGAATGTGTCCCATTGCGCTGTTCCATAGCATACACAAAAATATTTCACCATCACGATAGCTACAGATTGGTCCATCTAGTTCATCCATTTGGAAAGGAGCTGGATTCTCCGTTTCAAGGCAGAGTTCCGGTGGTGTAGGACTTCTACCCACTCCTCCAAATCTGACCCAACCCCAACCCATGTCCTTGGGTCAAGGGTCATCTGACATGCACAGCGGGCTCCTGGCGATTTCCTCCCCAAGAGGGAGCCCACCAGTGCAAAGAAAGAAAACCCGGTGGTATTGCAGAGATTTCAGGCAGGATTGCGGAGGAAAATCCAGTCCCTCATGTCTCAGCGTCTAATCGCTTCTTACATGGTTCCATGTTTTCTGCCTCCACTACTGTACCCTGAAGTCTATCCACGCATGGATAATGTTTTGTGTAAAGAACTACTTCCTATTAGTTTGCCTTTTACTAGTTTGAACCTGTGCTGCCTTGTAGTTTGGCTTGAAGTAGTGTTGCAGATTTAGCTTTACTGTCCCATTTACTATTTTAAATACCTCGATGTGGCCTTCTCTTAGACGGTTCCTTGCGAAGTTGAACAACATAAGTTTGTCCAGTCTTTCCTTAAAGTCAGTGTTCTGATGCAAGAGATCAGTCTTGTAGGAATAAATACAAATAGAATTGGCTATTTGGCAGATCAACTCTCCTCCACCGTACTGTTAGCCATGGCAGCTGTATCACCTTTTGCCCAATTCCTTTTTCATACCCATTAATACTCTTACATCTCCAGTAAGTATTCACTTCCCTTTTAAACATCTGAATTGATTTTGTATCTTGGTCTTCTGAGGCAGTGCATTCCACATCCTGACAATCCTTTGTACATAAGAACATAAGAAATAGGAACAGGAGTAGACCTCAAGCCTGCTCCACCATTCAATAAGATCAGGGCTGATCATCCACCTCAACTCTACTTTCATGCCCGATCTCCATATCCCTTGATTCCCTTAGAGTCAAAAAATCTAGTGATCTCAGCCTTAAATATACTCAAAAACTCAGCATTCACAGCCCTCTGGGACAGAGAATTCCAAAGATTCACAACCCTCTGAGTGAAGAAATTCCTCCTCATCTCGGTCTTAAATGGCCAACCCCTTATCCTGAGACTATGCCCCCTAGTTCTAGACTCTCCAGCCAGGGGAAACAATCTCTCAGCATCTACCCTGTCGATCCCCTTCAGAATCTTGTATGTTTCAATGAGATCACCTCATTCTTCTAAACTCCAGAGAGTATAGGCCCAATCTACTCAATCTCTCCTCATAGGACAGCCCTCTCATTCCAGGGATCAATCTAGTGAACCTTAGTTGCACTGCCTCTAAGGTAAGTATATCCTTCCTCAGACAAGGAGACCAAAACTGTGCACAGTACTCCAGGTGTGGTCCCACCAAGGCCCTGTACAATTGTAGCAAGACTTCCTTACTCTTATACTCCAACCCCCTTGCAATAAAGGCCAACATGCCATTTGCCGTCCTTATTGCTGGCTGTACCTGCATGCTAGCTTTCTGTGGGTCTTGCACGAGGACACCCAAATCTCTCTGAACACCAACATTTAAAAGTTTCTCACCATTTAAAAAATATTCTGTTTTCCTATTCTTTCTACCAAAGTGAATAACCTCACATTTCCCCACATTATACTCCATCTGCCACCTTACTGCCCACTCACTTAGTCTATCTATATCCCTTTGCAGACTCTTTGTGTTCTCCTCACAGCTTACTGTCCCACCTAGCTTTGTATCGGCAGCAAACTTGGATACATTACACTTGGTCCCTTCATCTCGGTCATTAATATAGATTGTAAATAGCTGAGGCCCCAGCACTGATCCTTGCGGCACTCCACTAGTTACAGCCTGCCAACCCGAAAATTACCCGTTTATCCCTACTCTCTGTTTTCTGTCTGTTAACCAATCCTCTAATCATGCTAATATATTACCCCCAACCCCATGAGCCCTTATCTTGTGTAATAACCTTTTATGTGGCACCTTATCGAATGCCTTTTGGAAATCCAAATATACTACATCCACTGGTTCTCTTTTATCTACCCTGCTAGTTACATCCTCAAAAAACTAATAAATTTGTCAACCACGATTTACCTTTCATAAAACCATGTTGACTCTGCCTAATCATGTTATTAATTTCTAAATGCCCTGATACCACTTCCTTAACAATGGATTCCAGCATTTTCCCAACAACTGATGTCAGGCTAACTGGCCTGTAGTTTCCTGTTTTTTCTCTCCCTCCTTTCTTGAATAGCGGTGTTACATTTGCAACCTTCCAATCCACTGGGACCGTTCTAGAATCTAGTGAATTTTGGAAGATCAAAACCAATGCATCCACTATCTCTGCAGCCATCTATTTTAGAACCCAAGGATATAGGCCATCGGGTCCAGGGGATTTGTTGGCTTTTAGTCCTATTAGTTTCTCTAGTACTTTTACTCTACTTATATTAATTACATTACGTTCCTCACCCTCATTAGACCCTTGGTTCCCCACCATTTTTGGTATGCTTTTCGTGTCTTCTACTGTAAAGACAGATACAAAATATTTGTTTAACGTTTCTACCATTTCCTTATCCCCCATAATAATTTCTCCTGTCTCAGCCTCTAAAGGAACAATGTTTACTTTTGCTACTCTCTTCCTTTTTATATACTTGTAGAAAGAAGCACCTACGATCTGTTTTTATATTTCTTGCTAGTTTTTTCTCATTCTATTTTTTCACTTTTATCAATTTTTTGGTCATCCTTTGCTGGTTTCTGAAACTCTCTCAATCCTTAGGCTTACTACTGTTCTTCGCAAATTATAAGTTTCTTTTTTCAATCTAATGCTATCCTTAACTTCTTTAGTTAGCCACGGTTGGATTACTTTTCCCGTGGAGGTTTTGTTTCTCAATGGAATGTATTTTTGTTGAGAATTATGAAATATTTCTTTAAATGCTAGCCACTGCTTATCTACCGCCATACCTTTTAATCTATTTTTCCAATCTACCTTAGCCAACTCGCCCCTCATACCTATATAATTGGTTTTATTTAAGCTTAAGTCTCTAGTTTCGGACTTAAGCAAGTCACTCTCAAACTTAATGTGAAATTCTATCATATTATGATCACTCTGCCCCAGAGAATCCTTTACTATGAGATTGCTAATTAACCCTGTCTCATTACACAATACAAGATCTAAAATAGCCTGTTCCCTGTTTGGTTCCATGACATATTGTTCCAGGAAACTGTCCTGAATACATTCCATGAACTCGTCCTCCAGACTACCTTTGCCAATTTGATTTGTCCAGTCTATATGAAGATTAAAGTCCCCCATGATTACGGCATTACCTTTCTTACAAGCTCCTATTATTTCTTGATTAATATTCTGTCCAACGGTATAGCTACTGTTAAGGAACCTATATACTACTCCCACCAGTGTTTTCTAGTTCGTCTATCTTGTTACGAATGCTTCGGGCATTCAGATAAAGGGACTTTAATTTAAGTTTTTTACCATTATTCCCTGCTTTGACCTTATTCTCTGCTGCACTGCTATCGTTAAACCCTCTGTCCCTTCCTATCACACTCTGCTTGTTTTTACCCAAATCACTACACTGCTCTATTGCCTTGACCTTTCTCTTTAGATTTCTAAATTTCCCCTCACATGACCCCTCCCCCTTCCTTTTTTAGTTTAAAGCCCTGTCTATTTGTATGAAGACTTTTTTTTTTGGATTTGCTTTTAACTGGCTCAGTTAGATTTTAAGATCCTGTCTCCTTGCTGTTCATTCTGCTACTAGAGGAAGAATAATTTCCAGTCTACCTAGTAAATTGCCTTCATTGCCCATTGCTCCTCATTGCTTTTCTCTGTAGCATCTCTAGGCTTGAATGCTCCCCTTCTGATTTGATTACCAAAACTACTGCACAATACTCAAGGTACAGTCTGAACACATCACTGTACAGTTTAAGCACAACTCCCTCCAGCTTGTACTCTGTTATTTTGGTTATATAGCTCAGCATTCTGCTTGCTTCATTGATCACTGCTCCACAATGACTGCATATCCAGCAGAATTTTCAGTTGGAATTACATCAGCTTGCTGACATAACTCCAGTTGGCAAGGGCAGAAACTTGGGCAGGGAGCAACTTCAATTGCTTCTCTGCCACTTCCAGGATTTTCTGAACCTGGAAATAACAGAGAATGTTGAACTTGTCTGCCCTAATATGGTCAGGCATATTTTAATGTTGCAAACTACCTGTTGTTTTCACTCGAGCAACAGTGGGCACTGAGAATACCATTGTGTCCCTGGTATCCATAGACACAATGGTGGCAAGGGGGTTGTAGCATTTACCCTTAGTACCTGAACTGAATTTTGTTCATTCATAATGTTTCCGTAATGTTAAAATTCAGTATTTAGTCTCAACAGTAGCCAGTAGCTGTGAGCTAGTCTGGATACCCTAGTTTTGGAATATTAATTAACAAGCAAAGGGCAGCTCATTATCTACAGTCTCAAGCATTTCACGCTATAGTAATGACATCTAAATGAACAGGTGCTCCACGTACTCAGCAGCATGCCTTCTGACAAACTTGATTAATTTTTTTGAGGAGGTAACAAAGAAGGTAGATGAGGGTAGTGCATTTGATGTAATGTATATGGACTTTAGCAAGGCTTTTGATAAGGTTCCACATGGCAGACTGGTCATGAAGTTAAAAGCCCATGGGATCCAGGGCAACGTGTGAAGTTGGGTTCAAAACTGGCTCAGAGGCAGGAAGCAAAGGGTAATGGTTGATGGGTGTTTTTGTGAGTGGAAGGCTGTTTCCAGTGGGGTTCCGCAGGGCTCAGTACTAGGTCCCTTGCTTTTTGTGGTATATATCAACGATCTAGACTTCAATATAGGGGGTATGATTAAGAAGTTTGCAGATGATACTAAAATCGGCTGTGTGGTTGATACTGAAGAAGGAAGCTGTAGACTGCAGGAATATCAATAAATTGGTGGGCAGAACAGTGGCAAATGGAATTCAATCCGGAGAAGTGTGAGGTAATGCATTTGGGGAGGGCTAACAAGGAAAGGGAATACACATTAAATGGTAGGACACTGAGTAGTGTAGAGGAACAAAGGGACCTTGGAGTGCATGTCCACAGATCCCTGAAGGTAGCAGGCCAGGTAGATAAGGTGGTTAAGAAGGCATACAGAATGCTTGCCTTTATTAGCTGTGGCATAGAATACAAGAGCAGCGGGGTTATGCTTCAACTGTATAAAACACTAGTTAGGCCTCAGCTAGAGTACTGTGTGCAGTTCTGGTCACCACATTACAGGAAAGATGTGATTGCACTAGAGAGGGTACAGAGGAGATTTACAAGGTTGTTGCCGGGAGTAGAGAATCTTAGCTATGAGGAAAGACTGGATAGGCTGGGTCTGTTTTCCTTGGAACAGCGGAGGTTGAGGGGAGACATTATTGAGGTGTATAAAATTATGAGGGGCCCAGATAAAGTGGATAGAAAGGACCTATTTCCCTTAACAGAGGGGTCAAAAACCAGGGGGCACAGATTTAAAGTAATTGGTGGAAGATTTAGTGGGGATTTGAGGGGAAATTTCTTCACCCAGGGGGTTGTGGGGGTCTGCAACTCACATCCTGAAAGGGTGGTAGAGGCAGGAACCCTAACCACATTTAAAAAGTATTTGGATGTGCACTTGGGATGCTCTAACCTGCAGGGCTACAGACCAAGAGCTGGGAAGTGATATTAGGCTGGATAGCTCTATGTTGGCCGGCGCGGACACAATGGGCCGAAACGGCCTCCTTCCGTGCTGTAACTTTCTATGATTCTATATTCCACTTATTCTCTACTGAGATGTTGTTGAACAATTCGCTCCAATTACTTAATTTACTAAAGCACTACCCTCATTTCTTTCAAGTTGGCCTTTAAAAAATTGCTTACCTGGGTGATAGTTTGTGGTGAGTCTAAGATGCGGCAACTTTATTTAATTTTTTTAATTCTCCTCCTTTCTTGAATTGGTGAATCATGTTGGGTTACAGTTCCACATGACTAGAAGCCTTCTGGGAACTACCCCAAATGGCCATTTTTCATGCTTCAATATAATCAGTGAGGGCTGGATTGTCCTTCAATTGGCAGGTTAGTTGGAGCCGATGTAGGTGAGTGAGGACATGGGTGATAGGTAATTAGGACTTGGAATGGGATAGGATACAGAATCATAGAAAGTTACGGCACAGAAGGAGGCCATTCGGCCCATTGTTTCTGTGCCAGTCGAAAAAGAGCTAACCGGCCTAATCCCACTTCCCAGCTCTTGGTCCGTAGCCTTGCAGGTTACGGCACTTCAAGTGCATATCCAAGTACTTTTTAAATGTGATGCGAGCTTCTGCCTCTACCACCCTTTCAGGCAGTGAATTCCAGACCCCCACTGCCCTCTGGGTGAAAAAGGTTTGTGATGAAATATGTCATTCATCAGACTCTGTATTTAACTACATATATTGTATTGCCTGCTCCTGTGTTTTACCTTGTATTGTACATCGTGCACCGCCCCCTTTCTCCCCATTGGGTGTGTCGGCTCCGCCCATACCTGGCCCTACTTAAGACAAGCCCAAGCTTGTCTTGCAGCAGAACAGCAGAATGCTAGGTGAAGCTAGGTGAAGACACAGGCATCTTTCTTTGCTAATAAAAGCCTTGTTTTATCCAGTTAACTTTGAGCCTTGAAGTTATTGAGGCGCATCAAGGTTCTCCTCAACTCCCCTCTAATCCTTCTACCAATTACTTTAAATCTGTGCCCCCTGGTTATTGACCTCTCTGCTAAGGAAAATAGGTGCTTCCTATCTTGGCCCCATATAATTTTATACACCTCAATTAAGCCTCCCCTCAGCCTCCTCTGTTTCAAAGAAAACAATTTCAGCCTATCCAATCTTTCCTCATAGCTAAAATTCGCCAGTCCTGGCAACATCCTCATAAATATCCTCTGCACCCTCTCTCGTGCAATCACATCTCTCCTGTAATGTGGTGACCAGAACTGTACGCAGTATTCTTGCTGTGGCCTAACTAGTGTTTTATACAGTTCAAGCATAACCTCCCTGCTTTTATATTCTAGGCCTCGGTTAATAAAGGAAAGTTTATGAGCAGCAGAGTTTTGGATGAGCTGAAAGTTTTTGGCCTGCAGAGGGGATGAGGAAGGATAATGCACCACCGTCATGGTCACAGAGAATGTCATTCGTGACTTTGGTTACAGCCACTTCAGATTTGCGGCAGGAAGGAAACCTAATTGGACACAGGGAGTTGCATAAAGTACGAGAACAGACTTGGGAGGTGACAACACATTGAAGGACTGGTAATTGGTGGGGGTTGCACTAACTGTCTCAACTAACTGCCAGCCAGTGCCCTCAATTATCAGCAGCCAAATTCTTCTGCGCCTCAGCACCCTGTAGCAATCCAACACATCTGCACAGAATACTATTAACAAAGCTTCACATACTGCTTCTCCTGACTGTGAAACTCTCTATCAGACAACGTCACCTCCCAAAATTCTGCCTACTAACAGGGAGAGTTCAAACACTAAGTTAACCAACATTTGCTGGTATACGGTACTGCTATGGAAAATCTGACTTGGCCCCTGATATTCCAAAGTAGTAGCCAGTGAAGTGGCAGAAAGAATGTTTCATGACAGCTGCAAGGGTGGTGGCATTCATGTGCATGATTCTGTACCTACGATCACACACCAGCTGTACATTCATGGCGTGGGTTCCCTTTCTGCTCATGAAGGCAGGGCGGGGGCGGCGGGAGGCGGTTGGAATTGGGGGTATGGATCATATTGTCACATGTATATAATCAACAATGCCCTTTACTTTAGGGATTCCAACCAGACTATAAAAGTGCTGGGTTCTAATGGTGCTATGTATTTTTCATGGGGTAATAAATTAATTGAGCAGCACAGGCATCTGTGACCTGCATTAGGCAACCGTGCACTGCAGGTTGGGAAATTTATCAGATATCTCCTGCTGTTGATTGGAATGACCCAGTGGTGTAAAAGTTCAAAGCAGCTGTCACCTTGACAGCTGCTGATTGCCATCCCTGTCCTAGAACTGCTCACTCGGTCTAGCTGCAGGAATGTGCACAGTTCCGTGATGGCCTCCTTGGGAAATCATGGTTTACGCAGGGGTATTTGGACATATCCAGGTATAATTATCTTGCCCTGTGCACACAAGTGATGGAGTAAGGACTATACTTGAATATCTAATTGCACATATCTGGCATGCCTCCCTTGATAATCCTCCTCCTCGGTTTCTGCCAGAGTCTGCAAGTACAGAGGATGCGCAGTGGAACACCCATTAATGCAGCACAATATAAAATATTACTGAAAATAGACAAAACTAGCAACTAGAGTGAAGCTTTAAGGAGTTTGATTGTAATTTTCTGTGTGGCAAAGCAGCTAAACAGCAAAATATCAAAACAGCTATACACCTCAATAACAAAATAGATGGAAAATAAGCAGCAAGTATTGGCATCAAGAAAAGCCTTTATAACACTTTGTCATCCTTGGGATGTTTCAAAGTACTACAGAATAAATTAAATGAAGTACTTTTTGTTATGTAGGCAAAAGCAGCAGCTGATTTTCACGCAGCAAGGTCCCACAAACAGCAATTGCGATGAATGAACAGTTCATCTGTTTCTGTTGATACTGAGCACTGTTCAAACATTTCAGCCACATTATAGGGTCTTATCCTAATTTAAAAATTTGGGCAGCCTTAATCAGCCTACGGCACAAGACATGCACAGGCTCTGAGCACTACAAGCACAGTGTGCATCGGATCGCACCACTTAAATCACATAAGTCAAGGCGTCGGAACCTGACGCACAGCAGCACTACAAGTGGACATTATTGTATTCTTAGGTACGATAGTGTAGTGATTGTGGTACTGGACTAATAACCCAGAGGTTAAAAGTTCAAATCTCACAACGGCAAGTTGAGAATTGAATTCAATAAATTTGGTCATTTGTGGACTGGCAAAAAATAATTGCCCGGAATTTGCGGTCAGCTACAAAGCAAAGGTGTTCGCTGCTGGCCCCGAAGTACACTCCGTACAATGATCTCGCAATCCCTATGTCGAGAACTTCAGGTTTTCTGACCTTGAATTCAATTCAACAGAACTTGATGGGGATCCCCTTGTTCGATCTGCTGTGACGGCAACAGGCTGTCTAAGCAGCCAATGAAAAGGCAGAATTTTCAGTGAACAAGGAAGTGAGTAAACTTTAAAATTCTAACTTTTTAAAATAGTGAGAGAAAGCAAAAGAAAGATTGGGAAAAGGCAAACCTGAAATAAAGATGAAATTTTTCTTTATAAAAGATTTTTTTTTTAATTTTGAAAAGTTTCCTAAACATTTAGGGGGAAAAATTCACTTGCTTTGTGCCTCCCGTTAGCGCCTGGCACCGCCAACGTCTCCCGCGAAATTCAGCGGGAGGTTAGCGGTAGCGCTAACTGTTAGCGCCCCGCGGCGCTGCGCCGCCGGTGATGACGTCATCGCCGTGCACAGCGCCCCACTCGCACCCCGGCTGCGATCTTCGGTAGCGCCCCCTGATTTACCGCCGGACGCCATGTCCGACAGGGTCAGGGGGGCCTACCTGCGGCCGGGGAGGCGCTAATTAAAGGCGAGGTGCCAGGCAGCCATTTTTGTTGCTGGCCGCCTGCCAGCACCTGCCTGCGCTCCCGTCCCTGGCCTCCTAACCCGCCCACCCCGTGGAGTGCTGGCTGCGCTCCATGAGCCTGGCACTTCTCTTGAGTGCCAGGCTCTTTTGCCAGCACTCCGATCCTCAGGAGCCCAGCTGGGCCCTGGCTCGTGCTGCGCAAGGCCCCTCCCTTTTAAGAAGGGGAGGAAGGCCTGCAATACCGCGGCACGATGTGCCGCAGCGCCACATGTAGCGCCGCGATATTCCCTCACAGCGCCCCAAGAGGGAGGCAGGGCACTTCTAGTGATGGCCCGCTTCCCTCTTGGGGCGCTACCACTCAATTTCAGCCGTGGGGGTGCTAATTTTTCCGGGGCACTAAAAGTAGCGCCCTGGCGAAGTTATCACCCCAAAGGGGGCGCAACTCACATTCTCCCCCTTAACATTTTACTAAAATGGACAAATTACACTCTGCACAAAATTTAAATTAGTTTTCCAGGCCCTAAACCTTTGTTTAGCAGTCAATACACTGTTAAAACCCCAGTTACACTTAATCCCTTTGGATCTAACTTTTAGTGAAGAATTTAACAGCGTACTTACTGCGTCAGTTTCAATGATTTATAATATTTCACTGATTGCCAGCTATTGGGGTGGGGGGGGGGGGGAGGGGAAGGGGGGCATAGCGTAGCCAGTTTCGGAGCTGTCAATGACAGACCGCAACTTTGGGATTCCTGCATGCGCCTGTGCCAAATCCTGAGGTTGCAATCAGTTTCAAAGGTGGAATGACGGTCAACGCTGCCAGTTCGCCATCATCCTGACAGCATATTCCGGGCCATTATTGTGGCTACTGCCAGACTGTTGTGAAAACTCAACTGGTTCATTAATATCCTTCAGGGCAGGGAACCTACCACCCCTACCCGGTCTGGCCTACGTATGATTTATTTTTATTCATTCTCAGGATGCGGGTGTCACTGGCAAGGCCAGCATTTATTGCCCATGCCTAATTGCCCTCGAGAAGGTGGTGGTGAGCCGCCTTCTTAAACTGCTGCAGTCCATGTGGTAAAGGTACTCCCACAATGCTGTTAGGTAGGGAGTTCCAGGATTTTGACCCAGTGACTATGAAGGATCGGCGACATATTCCCAAGTCAGGATGGTGTATAACTTGGAGGGAAACTTGGAGGTGGTGGTGTTTCCATGCGCCTGCTTCTAGGTGGTAGAGGACGCGGGTTTGGGAGCTGCTGCCGAAGAAGCCTTGGCGAGTTGCTGCAGTGCATCTTGTAGATGGTATACGCTGCAGACACGGTGCGCTGGTGGTGGAGACAGTGAATGTTTAAGGTGGTGGATGGGGTGCCAATCAGGTGGGCTGCTTTGTCATGGATGGTGTCGAGTTTCTTGAGTGTTGTTGGAGCTGCACTCATCCAGGCTAGTGGAGAGTAATCTATCACACTCCTGACTTGTGCTTTGTAGATTGTGGAAAAGCTTTGAGGAGTCAGGAGTAATTGTAGTGATCAATAACATGTCATTCTGTGGTGGACACTAGGTGGAACAGTAGAGCTGTATATAGCTGTATGTATAAGACTACACTACCCAGCTGTATATTATATTAAGACTACATTACCCATGAGGCTAGGCTACCCACAAGGCAGCAGTCAAGATGGAAGCCTCTACAGATACAGTACCTAGTCCACATGTGCTCAATAAAAATGTCTAGCAAAAGCTAGCTGTGTTCATAATAAGAATGTCTAGTTATTAATGAACATAAGATGGTACCAGGGTGGTGAAGATCTGCTGAAAATTGTGAAAAGCGACATGGAAAATTTGAAGCCACCAGAGCGTTTGAATCTCAGAAAAAATCGACTACAATTGGCAGACTTTTAAACAGCAATTCGAACTCTACATTGCAGCCATCGGATTCGGTACGAAGCCAGACGCAAGGAAGATAACGTTGCTGCTTACGGTTGCAGGCCCACAGGCGATAGAGGTATTTAATACATTTGTATTTAATCCAGTGGAGAACAGAGAAAAATTAGAAGATGTGCTAAAAATATTTGATGCACATTGCTCTCCCAAAAACAATGAGACCTATGAAAGATATGTCTTCTGTTCTCGGACACAGCAACAAAATGAGACTTTTGATAGCTTTATAACTGATCTGAAACTGAAAGCACAGACATGTAATTTCTCTGAGCTCAAAGCATCCATGATTCGTGACCAGATTGTGTTTGGTATTCATGATAACAAAGTCAGGGAACGTCTGTTGAGAGAAACCGAACTAAATTTGGAAAATGCGGTGAAAATATGCCAAGCCAGCGAGCTAGCTCGAAATCACGCGAAGACTTTCAGTGAAATCAATAATGATGCGAATGGAATGAGTGATAATGCTGCTGTCGGTGCTGTGTCCTACAAGGGGAAGAAACGTGGGCAGAACAGAAATGAAAAGCAATCGGAGGATGAAATTTTTAATTGTAAACGCTGTGGTTACAAACACCAGTTAAGACAATGCCCAGCGTTTGGAAAAATGTGCACAAAGTGTAATGGAAAGAATCACTTTGCCAAACAATGCTTTTCAAAAGTAAAAATGAGGAAAGGGCAATGAGTTAATGTGATTGAGGACACTGATTTAAGTGAGACATTTTTTGTAGGAATGGTGTCATGTGACGATATCAAAAAAGATACAGAAAATGTGCAGCCCTCAGAAATGGACAATGCTGAACATAAAGTTAATGCAGTAAAAGAGGACAAATGGATGATCCCACTGCAGATAAATGGAGCATTAGTTACATTGAAACTGGACACTGGGGCAAAAGCAAACTTAATCAGTATGAGTGACATTAACAATATGAAAGAAAAGCCCAAAATACAGAAAAAGTCAGTACTACTGAAGGACTATAATGGACAGAAAATAGATAGCTTAGGTGTATGCAGACTTAAAGTGACAGTCAAAGACAAAGTGCATCATCTCATGTTTTCTGTTGTGGCTGAAAGACTTGATTCGATACTAGGTGACAAAGCTTGTGAAGACTTAGAACTGGTCAAGAGAGTCTACCATATAAACTGTGCCATAAGCAGACCAGATGACTCAGGTGATGAGGCAGAGAGCCCATCAAGGATGAAAAGGCCAAAGGGTATCCATGTCTTCAAAAAGCCTAGTTTCTCCAAGAAGAAAGAAAAAGACTTTAAGGTCAAAGAGAAAAAAAAACACAAGGAGAAAAAGTCAAAAGATATAACCGCAGCAGATGTTGTTAAGCAGTGGAAAGAGAAAAAGAAAAAGAAGCCTGCACCAGAGCAGGAAGCAGTTCCGGTGGATACTCCTTCTTCCCTCAGGCCAATCTTTGGTGTTCCATTAGCCGAGGCTGCTGAGAGGACTATGCTGTATGATGGGATCCAGCTGCCAGCAGTTTTTCGAGAGTGCATTGACTACATTGAGAGTTATGGCATGAAGAGTGAAGGAAACACTGAAACCCTCTCCAAGCAAAGATCGCAAGGAGACCTCGATCTATACAAGAGCAGATTGATGACAATGCCGCAACTGCATCTTGTCATTCACCGCCAGAACAATCTCATGAAGACACATCAGACTTACCCGTGTTGAGAAGATCCACACGTGAAGTAAAAAAAGCCTGATAGACTTAATCTTTGAGTACAATGTAAAGCTTTGAAAATGTGTTGACTGTTTTGAAAATGTTTATGTTTATAGAGCACTAACAAGTGTTACTGACATTATCTTTATTGTTTTCTTGAAAGTTGATTGATATTGATTTTGTTAAACCTCAAAGAAAGGAGGATGTAGTGATCAATAACATGTCATTCTGTGGTGGACACTAGGTGGAGCAGTAGAGCTGTATTAAGACTACATTACCCATGAGGCTAGGCTACCCACAAGGCAGCAGTCAAGATGGAAGCCTCTACAGATACTGTACCTAGTCCACATGTGCTCAATAAAAGTGTCTAGCAAAAGCTAGCTGTGTTCATAATAAGAATGTCTATTTATTAATGAACATAAGAGGGATGTTCCCTTTAAGCTGCATGGCCACGCAGCCACACGGCTGTGCAGCGCTCTGAACCTCCTGCACAGCCGACTCACCAGCTTTACAATGGGAAACGCCATGCATGCGCTGTTGAATGGGCTGCGTATCCAAAAAAAAAATTAAAGGGAACATTGGTCAGGAGGTGAGTAACTCGCCGCAGGATACCCAGGCTCTGATCTGCTCCTGTAGCCATAGTATTTATGTGGTTGGTCCAGTTAACTTTCTGGTCAATGGTGACCCCCAGGATATTGATGGTGGGGAATTCAACGATGATAATGCCGTTGAATGTCAAGGGGAGATGGTTAGACTTTCTCTTGTTGGAGATAGTCATTGCCTGGCACTTGTGTGGCGTGAATGTTATTTGCCACTTATCAGCCCAAGCCTGAATTCCAGCTCCACACTATATAGTTGACTCTTAATACCCGCTGCCACTCGGCAATTCAGCAATTGCCACTTGACGGCCCACCAACTCCACCTTGTCAGAGCAACAGGGGATGATTAATAAATGCAACTTTGCCCATCTCTGAGAACAAAACAAAATTCTAGCCCCTGATATTTTTTTATCTAATTCTGTGTAAGATTAGCTGCCAGAAATTGGTAGATGACAAGAAAATTGTTTTCTATTGATATACAAACCTGGCTGAAATCTTTGTGAGTATGGAAAACTCCATTTTAGAGCTTAATTCTCACAATGCTCAAGATTGTCAGGTCAAGATGACCTAAGTTAATTGCAATTCCTCCACTACCAGTGTAGTCCATGTACAGTACCCAGTTATCCTTCTGACATACTGTGCTCAGTTTTGCTTTCCATCAGAAATCAACTGAGGTTTCAGGTCAGCTACCCATACCTGTCTGATACAAGCTCCTTCTTCACAGCCCTCTTCAACTTCAGGATTAGATATTGGAAATTTTGGAACTGGACTCAACAGGGTCATTTTCAACTTCACTGCCTGGTCATTATTGTGGCGGAGTGGATTGCCCGATCGTTGTAGCACCCACCCAAAACCATTGGGGTGGGAAATCGGGCAGATTCTGCAACATTCCGACGATCTGTTCTGCCAGGTAAAAAATACCCCCAGTACCTCAGCACCATTAGACTGGAACAATTTCTACCATTCAGCTGTAAATTTACAATTTGCAGCTTCAATACAAAACAGGATGTTAGCCATAATTTCAATTAGTAGACAAATGAAAGAAAATAAATGAGATTGGCCAATATAGCAAGCACTGTTAGTTAAAAAGCTTGCATTCCTAGATTGACTGATCTAAACTGTAATTAATGAATATTCCAACGTGTTTTATGTTGGAAGGGCGATGATGCAATGATTAAAGTACTTGTCAGTGTTTTACCCTTTAATTAGTTTTCTGCCCCCTATTCCAGCATAAGGCATGTTGTAAAATTTACCACTGCGATATGGTCTCATTAGCCTAATGTGCTCCCCAATTAAAAATCAAATAATTTCCATATTATATTAGACTTCGAATGATACAATGCTACGATTCTATAGTGCTGATATCATTGTAACCTCTCAGTGAATCTCATTTTCAGATCTATTGAGACACACATCACAGCTCATCCATACAAAACAAAGCCTTCCTATTAGAGTATCCGGCTGTCTTTTAAATGATCCCAGGGTTTTCACGGCTACTGCTTTATGCAAAAGCCCATTTCAAGTGTTAATCACTGTTTGTGAAGAACTGCCTTATGTGAGTTAGTGGAGAACCAAGGCTCTAGCGAGAATGAGGAACTGAAAGAAATTAGTACAGGTATTAGTAAAAAAATAGTACTGGAGAAATTAAAGCCAATAAATCCTCTGGACCTGATGGCCTACATCCTATGTTTTTGAAAAAGGTGGCTATAGAGATAGTGAATGCATTGATTGTCATTTTCCAAAATTCCATAAATTCTAGAATGGTTCCCGCGGATTAGAAGGTAGCAAATGTAACCCTACTATTTAAGAAAGGAGGGAGAGAGAAAACGGGGAACTACAGACCAGTTAGCCTGACATCAATAGTAGGGAAAACGCTAGAAACTATTATTAAGGACGTGGTAACAGGGCACTTAGAAAATAATATAGGATTGGGCAGAGTCAACACAGATTTATGAAAGGGAAATCGTGTTTGACAAATCTGTTTTTTGAGGTTGTAACTAGCAGAATAGATAACGGGGAACCAGTGGATGTGGTGTATTTGGATTTTCAGAAGGCATTCGATAAGGTGCCACACAAGAGGTTATTAAACAAAATTAGGGCTCATGGGATTGGGGGTAATATACTAGCATGGATTGAGGATTGGGTAACGGACAGAAAACAGAGAGTAGGAATAAACGGGCCATTTTTGAGTTGGCAGGCTGTAACTAGTGGGGTACCACAAGGATCAGTGCTTGGGCCTCAGCTATTCACAATCTATATCAATGATTTGGATGAGGGGACCAAATGTAATATATCCAAGTTTGCTGATGATACAAAGCTGGATGGGAATGTAAGTTGTGAGGAGAATGCAAGGGGGCTTCAAGGGGATATAGACAAGCTAAGTGAGTGGGCAAGAACATGGCAAATGGAATATAATGTGGAGAAATGTGAAGTTATCCACTTTGGTAGGAAAAATAGAAAAGCAGGGTATTTTTTAAATGGTGAGAGATTGGGAAATGTTGGTGTCCAGAGGGACCTGGGTGTCCTTGTACACGAATCACTGAAAGTTAACATGCAGGTACAGCAAGCAATTCGGAAAGCAAATGGTATGTTGGCCTTTATTACAAGAGGATTTGAGTATAAAGACGTCTTACTGCAATTATATAGGGCCCTGGTGAGACCACACCTGGAGTAGTGTGTACAGTTTTGCTCTCCTTACCTAAGGAAGGATATACTTGCCATAGGAGTGCAACGAAGGTTCACCAGACTGATTCCTGGGATGGGGGGATTGTCCTATGAGGAGAGATTGAGTAGGCTAGGCCTATATTCTCTAGAGTTTGGAAGAATGAGAGGTGATCTCATTGAAACATACAATATTCTTACAGGGCTTGACAGAATAGATGCAGGGAGGATGTTTCTCCTGGCTGGGGAGTCTAGAACCAGGGGTCAAGTCTCAGAATAAGGGGTCAGCCATTTAGGACTGAGATGAGGAGAAATTTCTTCACACAGAGGTTGGTGAATCTTTGGAATTCTCTACCCCAGAGGGATGTGGAGGCTCAGTCGTTGAGTATATTCAAGACAGGGAATCAAGGAATATAGGGATAGTGCTGGAAAGTGGAGTTAAGAATATAAAAACATAAGAAATAAGAGCAGGAGTAGGCCATATGGCCCCTCAAGCCTGCTCTACCATTCAATAAGGTCATGGCTGATTATCGACCTCAACTCCACTTTCCTGACCGGTTTCCATATCCCTTGACTCCCCTAAAGTCCAAAAATCTATCCATCTCAGCCTTGAATAGACTCAAACACTCTGCATTCACAGCCCACTGGGGCAGAGTATTCTAAAGATTCACAACCCTCTGAGTGAAGAAATTCCTCCTCATCTCAGTCTTAAATGGCCGACCCCTTATCCTGAGACTATGCCCCCTAGTTCTGAACACTCCAACCAGGGGAAACAACCTTTCAGCATCTACCCTGTCAATCTCCTTCAGAACCTTGTATGTTTCAATGAGTTCACCTTTCCTTCTTCTAAACTCCAGAGAGTATAGGCTCATTCTACACAATCTCTCATCATAGGACAGCCCTCTCATCCCAGGAATCAATCTAGTGAACCTTCGTTGCACCGCCTCCAAGGAAGTATATCCTTCCTTAGATAAGGAGACCAAAACAGTACACAATATTCCAGTGTGGTCTCATCAAGTCCCTGTACAATTGTAGCAAGATTTCTTTACTCTTAAACTCCTTCCCCCTTGCAATAAAGGCCAACATGCCATTTGCCTTCCTTACTGCTTGCTGTACCTGCATGCTAGCTTTCTGTGTTTCTTTTCGAGGACACCCAAATCTCTCTGAACACCAACATTTGAAAGTTTCTCACCATTTAAAAAATATTCTGTTTTTCCATTCTTCCTACCAAAATGAATAACCTCACATTTCCCTACATTATATTCCATCTGTCACCTTACTGCCCACTCACTTAGTCTATCTATGTCCCTTTGCAAACTCATGTTCTCCTCACAGCTTACAGTCCCACCTAGCTTTGTATCATCAGCAAACTTGGATACATTACACTCGGTCACTTCATCTAGGTCATTAATATAGATTGTAAATAGCTGAAGCCCCAAAACTGATCCTTGCAGCACCCCACTAGTTAAAGCCTGCCAACCTGAAAAAGATCCATTTATCCCTACTCTCTGTTTTCTGTCCATTAACCAATCCTCTATCCATGCTACTATATTACCCCCAACCCCATGAGCTCTAATCTTATGTAATAACCTTTTATGTGGCACTTTATCGAATGCCTTTTGGAAATTCAAATATACTACATCCACTGGTTCTCTTTTATCTACCCTGCTAGTTACATACTCAAAAAACTCTAATAAATTTGTCAAACATGATTTCTCTTTCATAAAACCATGCTGACTGCCTAATCATGTTATGATTTTCTAAGTGCCCTGATATCACTTCCTTGACAATGGATTCCAGCATTTTCCCAACGACTGATATCAGGCTAACTGGGCTGAGTTCCCTGTTTTTTCTCTCCCTCCTTTCTTGAATAGCGGTGTTATATTTGCAACCTTCCAATCCGCTGGGACCATTCGAGAATCTAGGGAATTTTGGAAGATCAAAACCAATGCATCCACTATCTCTTCAGCCACCTCTTTTAGAACCCTAGGATGTAGGCCATCAGGTCCATGGGATTTGTCGGCTTTTAGTCCTATTAGTTTCTCTAGTACTTTTTCTCTACTTATATTAATTACGTTAAGTTCCTCACCCTCATTGGACCCTTGGTTCCCCACCATTTTTGGTATGCTTTTTGTGTCTTCTACTGTGAAGACAGATACAAAATATTTCTTGAACGTTTCTGCCATTTCCTTATTCCCCATAATAATTTCTCCTGTCTCAGCCTCTAAGGGACCAATGTTTACTTTTGCTACTCTCTTCCTTTTTACATACTTGTAGAAGCTCTTACAATCTGCTTTTATATTTCTTGCTAGTTTTCTCTCATATTCTATTTTTTCCCTTTTTATCAATTTTTTGGTCAACCTTTGCTGGTTTCTGAAACTCTCCCAGTCCTCAGGCTTACTATTATTATTTGCAACATTATAAGCTTCTTCTTTCAATCTAATGCTATCCTTAACTTCTTTAGTTAGCCATGGATGGATAATTTTTCCCGTGGAGTTTTTGTTTCTCAATTAAATGTATTTTTGTTGAGATTTATGAAATATTTCTTTAAATGCTAGCCACTGCTTATCTACCGCCATACCTTTTAATCTATTTTTCCAATCTACCTTAGCCAACTCACCCCTCATACCTATGTAATTGGCTTTATTTAAGTTTAAGACTCTACTTTCGGACTTAGGCAAGTCACTCTCAAACTTAATGTGAAATTCTATCATATTATGATCACTCTGCCCTAGAGGATCCTTTACTATGAGATTGCTAATTAAACCTCTCTCAATACACAATACAAGATCTAAAATAGCCTGTTCCCTGGTTGGTTCCATGACATATTATTCTAGGAAACTGTCCTGAATACATTCCATGAACTTGTCCTCCAGACTACCTTTTCCAATTTGATTTGTCCAGTCTATATGAAGATTAAAGTCCCCCAAGATTATTGCATTACCTTTTTTGCAAGCTCCTACTATTTCTTGATTAATATTCTGTCCAACGGTATAGCTACTGTTAGGGGGCCTATATACTACTCCCACCAGTGTTTTCTGCCCCTTGTTATTCCTTATCTCCACCCATACTAATTCTTGAGGTAGAACATCAGCCATGATCTTACTGAATGGCAGAGCAGGCTAGAGGGGCCAAATGGCCTACTCCTGCTCCTATTTCTTATGTTCTTATAAATTTCTCTTTTGCTATTTCAAACTTGTGTTCCCTCTCCACCTCCCTTGTCCTGCTGCAACAGCCTAACTTGAAGTAGTGTTTTGGATTTATCCTTTCAATTCCATTTACTGTCTTATATAACTCCATGAGATCTATCCTCAGTAATCTCCTTTCATGGGAAAAGAACGTGTTTTCCCAGTCTTTCCTTAGAAGTCAGACTCTGAATGCTAGAGATCAGCCTCGTAGTTCTTTTCACTACTTCTAGGGCCTGAATGTCTTGCTACATCTTGGTAATTAAAACTTGACACAATACTCAAATTGTATTCTGGGCAGACCACTGCACAGTTTCAGCATGACATCTTCTGACTTGTACTCCATTGATCACGAACATTATTCTCATTTTATGTGGTGAAGGCAATCCTTGATGTAGCAAAAGCACCTACGCACCAGGTGCCAATCAGAACAGTTTATGCATGCCCTCTGGCTGTAGCTCAGAACGTGACCTGTTAACCCTCCTGGTGGCCAGCATGATGTAACCTCTACCTTCCCAACATCCGGAAAATGTTCCACGCGAACCAACATAGGAAGAAAAACAAGTTAACAATGGACCACCCATTCCAGTAATGGACAAAGATTTTACATCCAAGATCGCTATTTCACAGAGACAGGGCCTACATAATGACCTCCCCTGGGCTCAGCCGAAACTCCAGGGAGCAAACAGCCCATTGCACCCCAGCGTACACACAATCCTGCCAACAATCTCAGTGTCCCAATGTACTCTTTTCCAAGTAGCAAATGATGAAACTGAACGCTGACTTCACAGAATGTATGTATGTAAACTTCTGAGTGCAGAATTTGGAAAAGTGGTAGAGTGTGGGTAAAAGATAACTTAATCACTGGGCTTGGGATGATTGTTGCAGCTTCTCTCTCACGCTTTATAACTGCCTCTCTACTCATCCATTGGAGAAGGTAACTGCAGAGGCAGCATTAGGACTGTGCAACCCGTGCAATTGCAGGGGACCTGAGCCTGTCAGTGAAACAAGACCAACGCAATGGTAATAGCTGAGAAAAAGGTATTTTGAGGCACTAATAATCATTTCATAACGGGCATTTTCCTGGGCGATGTGAAATTCTCTATCAAAGATGCACAGCTGTGTTGAGCAAGTGAGAGACAGATGGAGGCACAGTTGGGGTTGGGGGGGAAGGATGGGGGCTGGGGAGTGAGGCTCCTGCTCACTGACAGTGCCTTCCACTCAGAAAGAGAGAGAGAGCCAGATCTAACGAGGAGGAGACACTCACATTCACACAGAGCTGGAGGCAGGCAGGAGCGATTATGCAATGTCTCCCAGTCACACAGAGAGAGCTGGAAACAAGGAAGAGCAGAGAGAGACCAGCCCTTTCTAATCAGAAAGAGAGAGCAACTAGAAGACAGGGAATGAAAACACGAGGGAGGGCGAGATGGGGAGGGTCGCACAGCTGAGCAAGAGAGCATGGAAGGGTGAAAGAGGCAGAGGAGAGGAAGATTGAAAATACATGCCATCTAAAGCTTAGCTCAGATCTGGCACTAACAGGATAAACAGCAAATGCAGGAAGGAGACAACTGTATGCTTGCTACTGTCCTATAGTGCTTGGGTGAAAAAAGGCCATTTTTATAACTTACACAGATGATTAGACAATGAAGGCCTATTTTACTTACTGAGAAGAGAGAGAGGGAGCATTGAAGATTTGCAACTCTCCTACAATAAGAGTCGTAATCCAGGAGACAGTCTGAGCGGACTCCAACCTCAGCACTCACCTTCTCACCTCTCCCACAGTCAATAACAACAACAACAACTTCCATTTATATAGCACCTTTAACATAGTAAAAGGTCCCAAGGTGCTTCACGGGAGCGTTATCAAACAAAATTTGATACCGAGCCACATCAGGAGATATTAGGGCAGGTGACCAACAGCTTGGTCAAAGAGGTAGGTTTTAAGGAGCGTCTTAAAGGATGAGAGAGGTAAAGAGGTGGAGAAGTTTAGGGAGGGAATACCAGCGAATATGGCAGTTGAAGGCATGGTCGGCAAAGGTGGAGCGATTAAAATCAGGGATGCGCAAGAGGCCAGAATTGGAGGAGCGCAGATATCTCAGAGGGCTGGAAGAGGTTACAGAGATAGGGAGGGGCGAGGCCATGGAGGGATTTGAAAACAAGGATGAGAATTTTAAAATTGAGGCGTTGCTCAACCAGGAGCCAATGTAGGTCAGTGAGTACAGGGGTAATGGGTGAACAGAACTTGGTACGAGTTAGGATATGGGCAGTCAAGTTTTGGCTGAGCTTAAGTTTACGTAGGGTGGAATGTGGGAGGCCGGCCAGAAGTGCATTGAAATAGTCAAGTCTAGAGGTAACAAAGGCATGGGTGAGAGTTTCAGCAGCAGATGAGCTGAGGCAGGGGCGGAGACGGGCGATGTTACGGAGGTGGAAGTAGCTGGTCTTATTGATAGCACGGATATGTGGTCGGAAGCGCATCTCAGGGTCAAATACAACACCAAGGTTGCGAACAGTCTGGTTCAGCCTCAGACAGATACCAGGGAGAGGGATAAAGTTGGTGGCTAAGGAATGGAGTTTGTGGCGGGGACCGAAGACAATGGCTTCGGTCTTCCCAATATTTTGTTGGAGGAAATTTCTGCTCATCCAGAACTGGATGTCGGACAAGCAGTCTGACAATTTAGAGAGAGTGGAGGGGTTGAGAGAGGTGGTGATGAGGTAGAGCTGGGTGTCATCAGCGTACATGTGGAAACTGTCGCTGTGTTTTCGGATGATGCCGCCGATGAGAACTTGGGAGACTCCAGAGCTAAATGTGTGGGAGCAGGAAGAGAAGCCATTGCAAGTGAGTCTCTGCCTATGACTGGATAGATAAGAATGAAACAAGGCTAGTACCATCCCACCCAGCTGGACGACGGAGGAGAAGCGTTGGAGAAGGATGGTATGGTCAACCGTGTCAAAGCCTGCAGATAGTTCGAGAAGGACGAGAAGGGATAGTTTACCACTGTCACAGTCACATAGGATGTCATTTGTGACTTTAATAAGACCTGTTTCGGTACTGTGGCAGTGGCAGAAACCTGATTGGAGGGATTCAAACGTGGAGTTCCGGGAAACATGGACACAGATTTGGGAGGCGACAGCACGTTCACGGACTTGAAAGGAAAAGGAGGTTGGAGATGAGGCAGTAGTTTGCAAGGACAGAGGGGTCAAGGGTTTTTGAGGAGAGGGGTGATGACAGCTAATTTAGCTGAGTCATGGCTGAGGTGGGAGAAGAAGACGAAATTCAGTTCTTACGAACTGTAAGTACCACTCGACTACTCAGATATTATACGAGACTTCACTGCAGCTAAAGCTCGAATAGTTCGTTTCTGAGTTGTCAAATGGCACATACACTGAAATAACATTGATGTTTCAAGGCCTTTATACTCCTTCAATGTCATTTACTCTAGTGTTATCTATCTTATAATTTTGTCAACTATTTTTACATAGAATTACATGAAATTACATTGAATGCACGGCTTAGAAATAGGCCATTTGACCCAACTGGTCTACGTCAGTGTTAATGCTCCACACGAGCCTCCTCCCACCCTACTAACAGCACATCCTTTTATTCCCATCTCCCTCGTGTACTTATCTAGCTTCCTCTTGAATGCATCCAAGAATTAAGTGTGTTTTATATTTCCTATTGCAAACATGCCTTTTAACAATTGTACATGTGTGGAGTTGACACCAGATTAAGTGGGTAGTATTTAGTATCATTGTCTAGTGAATTGTAGGGGCCCCCAAAACATACCTGAGCATGGGCACACCCCCGCCCACAAGGCAAATGCCACCCTGGGTAGCTGTAGAGGTAAGTGCTATCAATAATAAGTATTTACCCTGAATATTCAAAAGTGATGCAGTTGAGCACTCTGTCGGAACTCTGAGGTGCGGTGAAATAGCACACTGGAGCACAGGCTTATGCTGCGACACGTCACGCTCCTGAATTCTGAGCACCGAGCGAAGACCAGGTGCTCCCCCCCAAAAGGAGTCTCACTCCTGACCAGCTGTTGTACACTTCCTTGGTGACCAGTTTCACAATGGCACTGGGGGAACCCTGACAGTGAGGTGCCAGCTGGCCTGCTTGACTATCAGTGTTGCAGGGAGTGGGGAAGACCCAACTGAGAACAAGGGCGAAAATATTCCTTTTACAACTAGAGTCATGAAGGATCTCCTTTGCCGTTTGTGTGTGTCTTGCACTGCATTTTGAAAACAGTGAAGCAGACACGCTTGATGTGGAATCCACGGGGATCCACTTGGAGCCCAATTCTCGGCAAAGAAAGAATGAATTTGCATTTATATAGTGCCGTCCATATCCTCAGGACATCCCAAAGTGCTTCACAGCCATTGAATTACTTTTGAAATGTATTCACTCTTTGTTATGTAGGCAAACACGGCAGTCAGTTTATGCCCAGTGTGATCCCACAAAGCAGCAATGAGATAAACGACCAGTTAATGTGTTTTTGGTGGTGTTGGTTGAGGGATAAATGTTGGCCAGGAAATCAGGAGAACTCCCCTGCCATGTCTTTTACATCCATCCGCACAGGCAAACAGGGCCTTGGTTTAACATCTCATCCAAAGACAGCACCTCCAACGATAGAGTGCTTTTGCAGTACTGCACTGAAGTGGCAGGCTAAAGTATGTGCTCAGGTCCTGGAGTTGAACTTGAACCCACAACCATCTGACCTAGAGATAAAAGTGCTACCTCAGAGCCAAGCTGACACAGCATAAAACAGCTTTTACATTTGGAGAGGAGATACTCATGAAACTGCTCAAATATTGAGCTGTCTTTTTTTTTTAACTAAAGTAAATAATTGCGTAGCTGAACAGGCCAATCCTGCTGACACCAATATTAAGAAATGGATATGCTCCAAAGGGATTTGTTTCTGATATTACTCCAGTAAGTCTGCTCCACTGTTTGCTGTACAAAATGAACACTACACAGAGCTTTGAGGAAGAACTGTGGAATTATAATATTTTCAGAAGTAATGATTCAAAATGATAAATGCCAGCACTGATCAACAATTAAGTATTTGCCTTTAACAGTAATTACCTTTGTGTCCACTTATCCACACTGTATACATTGACAAATTAACCCGTCACTTTATTCAGCTACACAGCTTTGAACACCAGAGGGATGATTTTGCTCCTGATGGGAAGGGACGGGCAGCAATGTTCCCTCTAAGCTGCGCTTTGTTGTGCGTGGCCTGTTTATTTCAATGCGCGGTTCCTTTTCCATTTCTGCGCCTGTGCAGTATTTCCAATGGAAAAGCATGTGAGCGGCCTGCGTGGGACCTTGCAGATTACTGCACAGCTGCGCACTCGCACAGCTTAGAGGGAACACTGATGGGCAGGTGGTTAAATTAGCGCTAGAGTCCCGACCTGCTCCCACTTGCCGCCACCTTAACCGCACAGTTTAGTAAGCCAGCTGGGAGCCTCATGAACACATGAAATCAGGATTCTTTCACCCAATTAGGACCCCAGTGCCATTTTTACGCGAAATCGCAGAAGTCCCGCCAGGTGCCTAACCCACCAGTAAACCTACCAGGATCAGTCCCTCAGAGGTAATGAAGAAGTATTTGAAGGGGCATTCACCGACAGGTCAATGGATCATAGGTTTTTTGTGCTGTGTGATTGCCAGGAGAGTGAGTGTCCAGCATTCAGGTTGCTTCTTTCTGATACTTTTCACCTTAGCCTCAGGTAAGTTTTATCAGCTTATCATGGGTTTCTTTATTGCCAGTTTCATTTGGATGGAGAAACAGTTGGCGGAAAAGGAGCAGCAGCTGTGCCTGTTGGAACACACCAGGTGAGGGGTGCTGTTCATAAGATACCATACCCAGCTCACAGGGTGTACAGGTTGTACAGGTCCAGAGTCACTTTCTTGGATCTATGTGAAGAGCAGTGCATCAGAAGGCTGCCCTTCTCCAGACAGGCTGTTGTAGACCTCTGTAGTCTCCTGCAACAGGACCTGCTGCCTGCTGGACCAGGGGGCCATGCTTTGCCAGAGGCTGTCAAACTCACCACAGTCCTTAACTTCTTCGCCACTGGCTCCTTCCAGTCTGCTACATTGAACGTCACCCGCATCTCCCAGCCTGCAGTACACAACTACATTAAGCAGGTCACCAATGCCCAGTTCATCAGGACTAACCAGCTCTTTCTGCGTTGGCCTCAACAGTCAACAAGAGAATGCTCGAGAAATTGCTGCAGTGGCTGGTTTCTCCACAACCTCACCACGCCTGAGCAACACAGGCATAATCAAAGGCAGAGAACCACCAGCAAAGGGCTGCTAAACAGAGGTTCAGGTCCGGAGGCTCCCTGCACTATGCCCCGGAAAGAGTCTCCCACATGATAGCGGTGTGCTGTGCCCTTGCCAAACAGAGAGGCCTGAATTTGGAGCAGGAAGAGCAACAGCAGCAGTCTTCATCGGCCAAGGAATACCAGGCGAAGGTGAAGAAGCAGAAGAAAAAGGAGGGCGACCTTAACAGCTTACAGCAAGAGATGTGAGTGATCAGCTAAATGCTCAGCTGTTCTGCTGACCAGCTCATTCTCCTGCCCTGAAAACTTATACAAAGCCCATCTGCATTAACAGTTCTTGATACCTCTTTCACCACTAATACTACATTAAAGAACTTTGGGGGGGAAATTCAACCCCTTAGCACCTCCCGTTAGTGCCAGTAGATGGGGCGCTCGACCAGTATCGCCGGGGCGAGACAAATCCAGCGCCACACGCCAAATCTGGCCCCCCCGTAGTGCCGCCGGTAAGAGGTATCACCAGGAACATCAATGACAGGTAGATCGTGATGTCAGTGAGTGTTGCTGACCGCCCGATTTGCAAAATTGATTCTCGACAATTACCTCATTGCCTGGGTAAACACTGACAGGGAGAGCTGGTGTGCAGCACCAGGAAGCCGGCTCCAAGGATGCTATTTAAAGGGATCATCAGTAATCACTCGCAGATGTCTGGTTAGTGCAGTTTCAGTGTTTTTTGTTAGTTTCATCCATTGCAACAGTTTCATTCAGTAATTTGTAGGTTCTTTTGTATCAGGAGTCTCCTGGTAACTAAAACGTAGCTACATTCATTCTTCAAAGATTCAAACTGCTACACTTGATAACCTTAATGGGGGCTGTACTGGCATGTCACCTCGCTCTCCAGGATCTACGGCGGAAGGAGTGTAGGCAGCAAGAAATACGGGAACATGTGCACAGAGAGATGAGGAGGGACATCAGGGCTCTCACTAGGAGGCCTTACCCTCCGACTGTATTCCAAGGGCACTTTTCCTACCTTCAATGAAGCGAGGAGCAGTGTATTAGACGGCTGCACTTTACCAAGGTGGTGGTCACAGAATTCTGCCACCTCCTCTAAACAGACCTCCAGCCTCACACCAGGAACACTTAAACCCCAGATCCCCATTGCTCACCATATCCCCATCATTCCATCCCTGTCACAGGCCATATCACAGCGCAAAGCTGAAATGAGACATACCACTAAAGACTGGTAAGTGAAGAAATAAATTTATCAAAAAGTAGTGGACACATATTTACGCCAAAAATATTTACCTTTCACCCTTGTGCAATCCCTTAGTGCCTCTCGTTACTGTGCCTTTGCCTACTCTAGTGCTCCTACACACTGTTGGCCCAGCTCCTACACACTGTTGGCCCAGTGGCTGCAGCAGGGCTGGTGGAAGTGTGCTGAGTGTCCTTGCAGGAGACTTCAGATGGCCTTGCAGGATGCCCTCGACCAGCTCTGGCCCTGGGAGGCCTGGCTGTAGACTGCACCACCTCAGCACGGGCGGAAGCAGTCTAAGCTAGCTGGATGACAGGCAGCGAGAAGGGCAATGGTGGAGTGGCAGTGATGGGAGCAGGAATGCTGTCATCCTGAGAGCGAATAGCAGGTTCCTGCTCCACTGACCCACTGCCACTCCCCCGGGCAGCACCTCAGCAATCTGCTGGAGCACAGGTCGCTGGCCTGCTGCGACACCATGAAAGCCCCGGTTGTTGGTGGTAGACCCAGTCACGATGGCAGCAGTCAGAGCTTGTGAGGCATCAAGCTGAGACGGCATGAGAGAGCAGTCTGAGATTGGATGCCACCAAGCATAGACTGCATTGCAGCACTAAAACATTGCGTCGCTTCCACTTGTGCTGCAAATGAAGCTGCCAGATCGCCCATTACACATGGCATGAGGTTTGGGTCGCCACGATCTCTCTGGGAGTCTACCATCCTTTGCAGACTGGAAATAATAGGTTCCATGGTGTGCGCAGAGCCTTGTGCAATGTTGGAGGCGGATTCCTCCACTCTCCTTACCATTGCCGAGAGGCTCTCGGGCACCCTTGCCATTGCACCTATCATCTCCGTGTGCATGCCCATCACCCTTCCTCTAAAGACCTCCTCATCGAGGTCCTCATTTGAGTCCTGTGCAGCAGAAATCACGTGCAAATTCGCCTTCCGGGGAGATGGCCCCCGAGCTACCCTTTCTGCCGGTCTACCTGCAGCCCACTTGTCCCCAATGCCACACCCTGTGCAGATCCCACTATTATGCTAGCCTCTAAAGAATGCGTAGTGCCAGTAACTGAGCTGGTGCCTGCGGGTGAGACATGCAGTGACGCGGTGTGTTCTTCCTCCTCCTCTTCTCCCGCCTCGCTCTCTACCGTGCCCTCAGGGACAGGCTGCTCAGGTGCTTGCTGATTATCTGAAAGCATAAAGGCACAAGGGTCTGGTTAAGGTGAGGGGAGGGGGGCAGGAAGAGAGAAATGCATGCATACAGCATGATTCGCTGGAAAGTGCAAAATGCTTGTGGGGTGAAGGGGAAGTGGGATGTGAGAAGACGGTGTAGGAATGGACATACCGTTGTTGTCCCCAAGGGGGTCAACATCGCCGGTGGCCATGGAGCCCACCACCTGGCACCCAATGATTTGCAGCACTTGATTCTCCAGCGCAGACACTGGTTCAGTGTCGGCTTGTCCCCTGCCTGTGCGCTCTTACTCCCCTCTGTTGTGAGCCACCTTGGCCTGCAAGAGAGAGGAAAGTGTGTGAGTGAGTGGAGCTATAGAAACATAGAAGATAGGAGCAGAAGTAGACCATTCGGCCCCTCGAGCCTGCTCCGCCATTCAATGAGATCATGGCTGATCATGTGTTTGGGTGATGTGCCTGCCAGAGTTGAATAGCTGTCATTGTGTGCAAGGTGTGAGATGCGGGTGTGAATGTTGGTAGGTAGAGATTGTTGGTGGGTGAGTTCTGGGATGTGGTGCTTTGGGCAGTGTGTGAAGATTGTGGTACAGATGGTGGTGTGTAGCATTTGTTGAAGCATTCACTCACCCTGACCACCCGAGTGAGGTTGTTAAATTTCTTCCTGCACTGTGCGTGGGTCCTGGGGATCACAGTGCTGCCTGAGATGTGCTGCGTTACCTCCCTCCACATGGTGTGGAAGGCTTGTGACGCGGGTCACCTGCCACTTGCCGGGTAGAGCACCGCCCTCCGTCTCTCCACAGCGAAAACCAATGCCTCCAATGCTTCACCGCAGAATCTGCGGGCTCTCTCCCTGGGGTGTGGGAACAGCAGACCTGGCTCAGTCCTCCGGCACCTTCTCCTTCTGCTTGCAGAGGCAACTGCACAGCCAGTAATGCTGAGAATGAGATGCTGCAGTATCAATGAACCTCCCCTTTAAATACTGAAAAAAGCCTGTGACAATGATGAGTTGCAATTAGACTGCACCCAATATTAGTCCACCGTGTAACGCCAATGAGCTTGGGTTTTAAGACTTGATTTAGGGCTCCAATCATATTATTGAGCAGGGCGCTAATTCTCCAACTTTTCTACTGACACCGCCCATTCCTTGGCTATAACAAATTTCTAGGCCAATATTGAAATCATTCAGCCAGCTTCTATATCGAAGACATACTGACAATGCAGACTCAAAAGCTACTAAAAAAAACAATGCAGACCAAAGTGCCAAATGTGATAAAGGTGATTTGCAATACAACAATTGCCATCCAGTCATTTCTCACTCAATTGTCAACCCATAGTGCGTTTCTTATTTAAAGGTTTCCTAACATTACAACAGTGATCAAAAAGTATTTCATTGGCTGTAAAGTGCTTTGGGACATCCTGAGGTTGTGAAAGATGTTACGTAAATGCAAGTCTTTCTTTTCTTTTTACCTCTATGATTCCTATGATGTGCTCCCCTAGAAGCCTCAGCAAAGCTGGTGGTGGGCTGATGTTACTCGTATGGGGACTCTTGAGGTGCTCGTGGTCAGTGACTTCAGGGTGCTTGAGCCTGTGAGGACCTGGCTGCAGACTGCAGCATCTCAGCCGCTGCCGGGGAAGTCTGGCCCAACTGACTTGCTGGCAGCATGACGGGTATTGGTTGAGGTGGTGGCAAAGCATCAGACCTCCTGAGAGTGGGCAACGGGTACTGTTCCCATCTCGCCACTGCCACTCCTGTGGAGCTGGGGTCATCACAGTCACAAATCTGTGGGAGGGCAGACTGCAGAAGATGAATGACTCCGTTAAAGCCCCTATCCTATTGCTCCACCAATTTCTCCCTGGCGGATGTCTGTCTCTGTGAGGTGGAGCAAAGGTTTCAGCCCAGAGACTGCGTGGCAGCCAGTTGAGCTTCCACCAAAGCTGCAAAGGCTGGAGACATTGACTCCCTTTGTGAGGGCCAGACTACAGCCTCCCTGGAGGTGGCCACACTCTGCAAGGTACACTGCAGTGTGCTGTTGCTATGCAAGATGACACCCCACAGGCTGGAAGTGAACTCCTCCACACTTTCAGCCATAGTGCTGAAACTCCTCGTCAGGCCTTCCAATACCTGGTATAACTTCTGTGAGAGGCAAGCAGTTTTCTTTTCATGGCTGAGCACCGGAAGTCCTCATCTGTGTCCTGCTCAGCAGAGCTGGGAGAGGACCGCCCTCTGGTGAGCTCTCTCCTGGGCTGTCCCTGCCAGTAGTAGCTCCTGCTGCTCACTCGTGCTGGGTATTTCATCACCCCATTGCTTTACTATCCAACCCACACAGCGTGCCAATGTCTGTGCTGCTGTTTGGGAGGGAAGGAACGCCTGAATGTGCATCTTCAAGAGGATTGTTCTCCTCTGAGGTGACTTCTTCATGAAGCACTTGCTGCTAAAAAAGACTTAGAGGAAAGAGAAAAGGGACAGTGTTCGGATGGCACTGAGAGGCTGGAGATTAGCAGGTGACACTTTTGAGAATGTAGCTTGAAGTTGTGAATGTTGCTGAATTTGTAGCTGAGGTGAATGAAGATATGCTGACACCCTGCTCAGATAAACCGCACGCCTCATATTCCCAGATGCTCAGGGCTCTACCTGGGCCAGTAACATTCAGGGCTTCATGCTCCACTTCGGTGATTGCTATGATGCTGTGTACTCCTCCCGTGGTTTTGCTCCTTTCCCTCGCATTATGTGCTGTCTTGTCCTGCAGAAAGAGAGGGCGAGAGTTAGTGAGTGGCTGTTGAAAAGGTAAATGGAGATGTGTAGGGCTTATGCACACGGTGAGTACTGGAGAAGAAGCAACATGGAATGATGATGAGGAGCTGATGTATGTAAAGCCAAATGTGTGCAATGTGAAGCGATGAGGGTGTGTTGTGAGGAGTTGATGTTTGTGCAAGTGCTAGGGTGTGAGAAGAGAATGGTGTTAGTGTGTGGTGTGAAGAGAGGAAAGGAAGAGATGAGTGGTTGGAATGAGAGTGAGGTGTGGTAGTGTGGCCTTGTGATTGTATGTTGAAGGATGTGATGGAGGGGAGAGAATTGTTGAGAGTGTTGTGGGAGGGGGTGAAAGGAGTGTTGTCAGATGTTGTTGAGAGAGATGAAGAGCTGTACTCACCCTTGCTGCTCTTGAGGTTATTGAACCCCTTCCTACACTGAAGCCAGGTTCTGGGGGTGATACTCCTGGCACTGGCCCAGTCAGCCACCTCTATCCAGGCCTGCTGAATAGTGACCCCAGGGATGCTCCTGCGGATGCTGGGGAACAGGACCTCCCTCCTTGCCCTAACCTCCTCCATGAAGATCTCCAGGGAGTCATCAGAAAACCTGGGAGAAGCTCTGTGACTCCGTAATCCAAGAAGAATTGTGCACAGTCTTGGAATGCAATCTGTCTTCAGCGAATGCAACCTCGCTTTAAGTAGGCCTCGGGAGATCCGTTGGAAATTGCGTGCACAAAGTTTCCCAACACGATAGGTTGAGCAGCCCATCAATCATACTGAGATGAGGCCCGGGCGTTTAAATTGCTCGGGCCTCATGCTGACAATGTCTTTGGGGCTTTCCACTCACCCCGCCGTTGCCCGCCTGCCCGATTTGCACTCCGAGTTAAAATCGGGGCTCAGATATCTTTAACTTCCCCCATTTTGAAAATCCTCTTAACAGTGCTGACAAACATTTTTTCCACTGAGTTTCTCCCCAAAACAGGACATGTTGCCTCCGTGAGTCATGGAGCGAGGAGCAAGTTTTAGCTCTGTGACTCGGTATTAATAGAAAACAATGTAAAACAGCTTGTATATTTGGAGGTGAGACACGTTTGAAACGGAGGATGTAATAATGCATTTTACTTCCCTTAAAGGGCTGCAGCCATAATTTAAAGGGAAGGGCCATTTAAAGGAAGTGGCTACATAAAGCAAAGAAAATGGCTTTAGCTTTTCGAAAGGCTGAAACATGGGAATAGAAGAACTGATAGACAAGAAAAGACCAAGGTCCATCTCGTTCATCTTCTACCATCCTGGTAATGTCATGATAAAACAATAATGAAGTTGTGACTAATCACGGCAATCAATCCCTATCAATTGGTTCAAATAGGCCCAGACACGAGGCGAGGAAAACCCCAGGGGTGGAGAGCTTTGGGAAGCATAGATCCAAAGTCACCTGCTCCTCCCAGCATGCTACACTTGCCACATGTTATGTCTCAAATTACTCATATACTGCATCCCAAAATGTTATTTTATGAAAGAAATATATTTAATTTGCATCTGAATGAATCAATACTAACTGCTTTACTTTCTCCATAGGGAGCCTGTTCCATTGATTGACCAACCACTCACTGGACGCATTGAAATGTATTTTTCAGCCTTTCAAAGGCTGTCTGGGGCAGAAAAAGTGGCTGGCAAAACCCAAGGAAGGTAAAATAAATATGAAGGCATGGAACGGAGTATCTGACCAAGTGATGAAGCAGTGCCACACATCCAAACTGCTATTTGATGGCTGCCAAAGTGAGTGTGAGCTGGATGTGATGGCTATCCTATTTGATACTCCATAGCACCCTCCCCAGAGGAGAGCAGTACAGTATGCCTGACAGGAGGTGGCAACCAGGGTCAACACTGTATGCACCACTCAATGGGGGAAAAATTGGGTTGCTTTGCACCTCCCGTTAGCACCCCCGGGGGGCAAAACTCCTAGCGCCCGGGTGTGGCGTCGCTAACACCTCCTGCGAAATTCAGCGGGAGGTTAGCGGCGGTGGTAGCGCCCCGCACCGCCAGCGATGATGTCATCACCATGCGCAGTGTGCCGCTCGCACCCCAGCCATGAAGTTCGGTTGTGCCCCCTGACCAATCTCCGGTCGATATGTCCGACAGGGTCAAGGTGGCGTTTTTGTAGCGGCAGTGGCGCAAGTTAAAGGGCAGGTGTCAGGTGGCCATTTCTTTTGGGCCGACTGCCAGCACCTGCCCCCTTCCTCTTTTTTCTTCGGGGTGCCGGCCACGATAGCTCAGCTCGGCACTCCTCTTGAGTGCTGGGCTGTTTTCCTGGCACTCCGCTCCCTGGTGGTCCAGCAGGGCCCCGGTGTGTGCAATGCTAGGCCCCTCCCCTTTAACCGGGGGGGGGGGGTGGCCTGCAGGACCGCGGCATTATGTGCCGACGCATGTGGCGCTGTTGCCCGTAGTGCCGCAATATTCACTTGTAGCGCCCCAAGAAGGAGGGGGAGCGCTTCCAGTGGCGCCCCGTCTCCTGCTTGGGGTTACGGCGCAGGAGTGCTAACTTTCTCGGGGCACTAAAAGCAGCTAAATAAAATGACCAAAAAAACCTTTTACCAGGTAGATGTAATGCACAACACAAATTTTTGACTATCAACCTGCTATATATTTACTTTAAGTCCATGGAAAACCCTGAGACCACCTTAAAGCCTTTTCACTGCTCATTGTGCATGCCCATTGTTTAGAAGGACAGGCATATTACAACTTGGCACATTCAATTCAATTACCGACATAAAGGGTGGACCGCAGGATGACCACATTTCTGCCATCAACGATTATTTACTTTTGGGAAATGTAGCAGTGCGGTAACATCGGGCAGTTGTGCCACGCTCCTATTTGTTATGTGTGTGGACAGCGAGTTCTGTGCGGAAGCAAAAACATTGAGGAGGGAGGTGGCTTTGACTGCCGCTGCCAGTGCTTTCGTATGCCCCCTATTTTTTCAGCTCTTGCTATTCTGCTGAAGAATTGGAAACGTTTCGATTATAGTCAGCTCTCCGGTGAATTAGCAGGCAACACTCGGCTATTGTCAGGTTCCACGTAAACATTTTGTATTGGGAGGAGAAAAAAAATCTCAATTTAAAAGAATAAAGTATCTTTCTTAAGAATGCAACAGAAATTAATATTAACAAGATATGGAAAATGAAGCTTCCCTGAAGTTCACCCCAGATGGGCAAAGGGGGCACCCAGCACAATCCCATGCTAAGCAGACAAGATTATAGTCCTAGACTTCATTTAAATGCATTGTAATATTTAAGTTAGCTATGGCTCATTTTCGGTGAAGCCGCCTATCTAAAAGACATGGCAGATGATTGCACACAGCGCTAAAATGACACTGCAGCAGCCAAATGACTCTGAGCCAAGTTTTTCTGCCCCCCAGCCCTTGTTCCTGTCATCAGCCAACAACCATCAGCCATAGCAACTGGAAAGAACACCTTAGTACTGTCAATACATTCTAATATGCAACAAAACGGAGAGGTGAATGTAATTCTTCATTCCCACCAAGGAAATTTCCAAGAGACAGAATTGTTGGAGAAAATCAAGGCAGATACAATTCTCATGACAGATTAAGGGGTGTTAAAATCCCTTCCACATTTGTAACAGTCCTTATTAATTCAAAAATCAAGAACTTTTGTTTAATGTATTATGCATGAATGGAATGCTCCATGAGCAGGCGTGGAACACAGAAAGACCTTAATAACTCATTTCTGAACATCTTCCATTAGTTATGAGATCTTCTTTAATTCAGAAATACATTGGTTATTACTGATTAATGGAATAATTCACAGCTTTTTGTATGTAGCAGGTGGCATAACAGGGTCCAGCCAGAAGCGATGGTAATGACAGCAAATGTCTTTGAATACGACCCCCTGGCGTGGTGTTGAAAGCACAGGAGGACTATGAATAATTACCATGGGGTGCTAATGAGCAAGTCATAGGTTACCCCACAGCTCAATTTATCTTCCAGCAGCCCCGATTCGGCAATTAGTGATGGAGTCTTTGAATGGCTGCATACAAGGGACAAAGTTCCAGGTAACAGTATTGGCTGGGTCTGAGCGCAGACAAGAGAGGCATTGTGTGAAGCTCTAGCTCTCCCACTGATATTCTGTACGTGCTTTTTTGGACTGAGGCGCAGCTGCAGCTGCCCATGAGTTCTTGGCACAAACGTGGAGGCAAGCAGCTTCCATGGTGTTACTCCAAGCATTATCTTGTGTAGGGTGAATGCTGGCATGGCACATGCCATTGTTAGCAAATTAATTGATCTTTCTACTGTAGGAAGGTGCTTCTAATGATGATGACAACATTGCAAAATTTCTTTATACTTTGGTCGCCTCTGGCCTCCCGTCCACACCCTCCATAAAGTCCAACTTGTTCAAAGCTCAGCTGCCCATCAAGTCATGTTTGACCATAACTCCCATCCTAGCTGGCCTGGATTAGCTCCCTTTCGCTAACGCACTGAATTTAAATCCTCAGCCTCACCTACAAATGACCTCACCCCACCTTTATCTAAGCAACCTCCTTGGGAACAAGTGTGCAACCTCGGTACCAGCGCAACCAGCCACACTTCAGAAAAACTGACAATGCTGGAATTACTGCACCTTGCAGAGCTGGTCAATCCTTCACCATGTCTCATATTTCATGCCAGTACACAATGCCATGTTGCACGGCTCCCACACTTAGTGGGAAAGAGAAATTTGTCGGTGTCTAGTGCTGGCAAGTACATCCCAGTTCGCAGATAACTGGCCCGGGTGTGAGTGAGCATCTCCGGCCTCTGCTCTGCTGCTGTTCGTCAGCGAATTCTACACGCGAGCTGTTGCATGCCACAAATTTATCAAGCTGCTATATATTTACTGTCAGCCCATGGAAAGCCCCGAGACAACCATAAAGCTTTCTCATTATTTACTGTGTATGCTCATGGTTCAGAACGACATGCACGCAGGCTGCATGTTACAACTTGGCACATTCACGTTTTCAAAGGGTGTTACACATAAAATCATTGCAGCACAGCCTGGATGGGGCGGGGCAGTTAAAATTGACCCTGTAGCAACAGTTTAGATTATGACTTTAAATCCTGGAGCAAGACTTGAGCCTTCACCCTTTTACCTCAGAATAGAATGCTAGCAAATGGTCCAACGTGATGCATTGGAGTGTTTCGACCTGCAACACGGCCTAAAATCATTTGCACCAGAAAGTATATAATGGCTTTAATGATAGTGCGTACAATATTAGGTCAATAATCTGGCCCACCATAGTTCCTTCTGTCTGTCTATTTGGGCTCTATATAGTCTACTGTAAGAGTAATGATAACTGCACAGAATTTTATTCATCTGTTACCGTTCTCATATCAGTTAGTAAGTAATCAGATGGCATGCATTTATTAAGCCTGAGCTTTGCCTTGTTTCCACTGATCTACTGATTTAGTGGCGATAATGAAGCCAAATGTCTGCATTTATCAGGGGTTTTATCACACCAGTGGATATTTTAGCACTTGGCTTTGCCTTGCTGTGATAAAACCTTAATGCACACAGCTCGCTGTTCATTATTTCCTAAAGGTACACAGTGTTCAATGTTCTTGTTAGATCTCATCCCGGTTCACTGATCAGTTGGTAAAAATCAATAACCATTTGAAACTCATGACTTTAACATTGTCTGAGCCTCCAACTGCAGAGATTCAAGGCAGAGTTTCAGCTTACACTGAAAGAGGCACGTTGGCAGTAGGGGCATATAAGGACAGAATGAAACGTCTAAAATTGATGGCCCACGTGTGTACTCCAGGAGCTTTACAGTTGCTTATATGAGTGACCAAACTAAGCAGCTTCCTCCATTTATTACAACGAGCTTTCTTACATCACAAAACACACCATCAATTTGCAAATGCTTGTAGTCCGATAACAAATATATTTGACTAGTAGCTGCCCTGAGTGGCCAGCATTCTCCTGGAGCTGTAACAGAACATAGAGAAGTTATGTTGAACCTTTATAAAGTGCTGGTTAGGCCACAACTGGAGTATTGCGTCCAGTTCTGGTCACCACACTTTAGGAAGGATGTGAAGGCCCTTGAGAGGGTGCAGAGGAGATTTACCAGAATGGTTCCGGGGATGAGGGATCTTAGCTACAAGGACAGGTTGGAGAAGCTTGATTTGTTTAGAGCAAAGGAGGTTGAGGGGTGATTTGATAGAGGTGTACAAGATTATGACGGGTTTGGATAGGCTAGACGGGGAAAGGCTGTTCCACTAGCTGATGGTACAAGGACTAGGGGACAAAGATTTAAGATTTTGGGAAAGAGATACAGGGGGATGTGAGGAAAAACTTTTTTACACAGAGTGGTGATGACCTGGAACTCGCTGCCGACGGAAGTGGTGGAAGCAGAGTCACTCAATGTTTTCAAGGGGAGACTGGATAGGCACTTGTGGGAAATAAACTTGCAGGGCAATGGGACTGACTAGATTGCTCTACAGAGAGCCGGCATGGACTCGGTGGGCTGAATGGCCTCCTTCTGTGCCGCATGACTCTATGAATTGGACATGGACATTGGCGTGTCAGGGAAGAGAGAGATGCAGAATCTCACCCTCTGCTTTTTGCTCCCTAGCAGGGTGCCTGTTCTCTGCTCCCTAGCAGGGTGCCTGTTCTCTGCTCCCTAGCAGGGTGCCTGTTCTCTGCTCCCTAGCAGGGTGCCTGTTCTCTGCTCCCTAGCAGGGTGCCTGTTCTCTGCTCCCTAGCAGGGTGCCTGTTCTCTGCTCCCTAGCAGGGTGCCTGTTCTCTGCTCCCTAGCAGGGTGCCTGTTCTCTGCTCAGCAACTCTGCATGATAGCACAGCTGAGATCACTAACTTGTGTGGAAAACCATGGCCACTTGCGCCACTGAGGCCTTATCACTCTGTGGAACATAGGAACAGAAGAAGGCCTTTCAGCCCCTTGGGCATGTGACACCCTAATCGACGCTCCCTCTTCCCCTGGCCGCACCCGCCCCCCCACCCCCCGCTTATAATTTCTTCCCCTTTTCGCCTCTCCTGAAAATAGTGATTTGCCCTTGGGTTGAGTTCCACCATCAGCAGCAGTCCTCAAGGCTCCCAGAGGCCCCGTCTGCTCTCTCGGGTGGACGTAAAAGATCCCATGGCACTATTTTGAAGAAGAGTGGGGGAGTTATCCCCGGTGTCCTGGCCATTATTTATCCCTCAATCAACATCACTAAAAACCGATTATCTGGTCATTATCACATTGCTGTTTGTGGGAGCTTGCTGTGCGCAAATTGGCTGTCACATTTCCTGCATTAGAACAGTGACTACACTTCAAAAAGTACTTCACTGGCTGTAAAGCACTTTAGGATGTCCTGAGAACGTGAAAGGCGCTATATCAATGCAAGTTCCTTCTTTTCTTTTTCTCAAGTGGCTATTCTTCATGAGTGGAACTGGACAGTAAAAAAACTACATGCGGTCACATCAGAAACCCATGCTGTCTTTGACCAACTCCCACATGTGCCCCTTTAGCAGGGGATCATTGGATATTGATTAGGAATCCCAGGTGTATTTCCCACTCCTTCACCAAGGCCAATTACCGCAGCCCGACTGACACCCCAGATGAGTTCAGCTAATCTGTACAATGCATTGAATGTGGGTCCTCCTTGATTTGTATGGCTAAGTACGATACGAAACATGGTACATTTAGCTGACACCATTTTAATGATAAACACCTGCAGCACAACAAAAGATTCCTTTAAAATGGGTACTTTTCCGGCCTTGCGCCTTCTTAGCCAAATGTGTGAACTGTGGTCTTCTCTGACACCCAGTGGCTGAATGCAGCACTGCAGCACAGTCACAGTTCGCTTTTTCCCCCAGATCCCTGAATAGGGGGAATCTTAACTCTCCCCGATCAGTGGGAAGGGGGCAAGGGAACAGGTCAAAATGGAGCTGCTCCATTTCCCGTCCCGTTCCCGCTGGTTCCCCATTTTAACGCTGTTGGTTTTTGCCGGAGGCGGAGGCTCCCACCAGAGTTTGGTGGGAGCTTCATTATTAAATATAAATTCGGGTCCCGTGGAATTTTAACCAGCTCCTGAGCAGGGAGCCAGCCGCAGGCTGCCAGGTAAAGCTGTCGGGAAGTTAGTGAGGTCCTCTAAGGTAAGTTACGAAACCTTCCTTAGTGGGGCCAGGAGGAGTGGGTGTGCTCTCTGCTGCCCTGCCCGGGCTTCGCCCCTCCTCAGCCACGAGACCCTCGCAACAAACCCCTCCCAGAATCACTTTGCTGCCAGCAACCTTCCCTTGGTTTTGGCAGATGCACTCCGGCCCCCCCACCCCCTGGTCAGCTACCTGTCGCTTTCCATCCAAAACGGGCTAGCAGAATTCAAATGAGGCCCGGCAGTTAAAATCTTGGACACTCCAGGATGTTTAGATCTAATCGGGACCTTCTGCCTGCTGATCTCCAAGGGGACGGGCGTACATCTGGGTGCCCTGGGCCCTGTTAATAGTCCAGGTCAGGATATCATCGCTTCTGGGCCTGGGCAGGAGAGGGACACTTCAGGCTCACCCCTTCTATCCAACATCAGGGCACGGAGATGGGGATCAGGAACGTCTACCCTGTGCACTCATAAACAGAGAGCTGTCGAATCCAAGCTGGTTCTGAATGTGCGATTCCATGGAGACCTACGCATGATTTTGTCTCCAATCTAACACCCGGAGACAACACAACATTTCAATACACATTGGGGTCTCAATTTATACCAGGGGATGCAGCTGTGGGTATAAATCATGCACAGCCACGTTATACTGGCCCTAGTGGCTTCCTCCAAAATTTGGGGTACCACAACTACAATAATTTTCATTTATTTAGCGCTGTCTGTGTCTTTTTTTCTTCTCTCCCACATGGCAGCTGTCTTTCATTCTGCCAGCGTAATTCACACTTCATCTAGAGCCATCCTTTGTTTCTTAACCTGTCCCATTACTGTAATGTATATACCTTTAAGGGGGGAACTATCTTTTACAGCTCATGTATACTGCAGTACCGGCAGTGACCACACCTGTATATAGCACTGAGTAGTTATCTGTACAGATCAGTTCCAGTGTGAGCCACGTTGAGTAAACACCTGTTGTACCGTTCTCCTGCAGTCTGTGTCTTATTATACACAGACACAACATTGGCGAGAAGGCAAGTTCGAACCTACCTGCAACTCTGCATCACCTCCCAGGGATTCATTCCTGGAGATCAGTGGATTGGAGGTCAAGGCCAGAGACTCGGGCGTCAACCACGGGCAACCGCCCAGTCATCCAGCAGAGACTCGAGAATTGCGGGGGAGGCTGTCGAGAGCCAGGCTTGGCTTTCCAGTCGAGGTGTCCAGCGAAACGGGCTGGCAACAGGTAGTGCGCAGACCCTTCCCGGACAGCGGCGGGCTAGAGCCCGACCGAGCGGCACAGCAAAGGGCCGAGCAGCGTTGACGGGGGAGAGAGAGAGAGGGCAGAGCGCACAGGACGCAGCCAGTGTTCAAGGGCCGAGCAGCGTCGAAGAGAGGGAGAGAGAGACGCGCAGAAACCAGCGAGGCGCCGCCATTGCCACGAGGACCGCCGAGAGCGGCGTTGGCAGCAGCGCAGGAGAAGCGCGCGAAACCTACAGGGCGCCGCCATTGCCACGAGAACTGCCGGGAGCGGCGTTGGCAGCAGCGGGGGAGGAAGGAAAGCGCGGGAGACGCCAGTTTAAGCCATTGGGAGACGCCATTTTAAACCACACCCAAAATGCCGAAGAGTGGCAGTATCACCGCATTTGACAATGAAGTCGAAGATTGGACTACATATGTCGAACGAATAGAGGTATACTGCAAGGCAAATGAGGTGTCAGATGACAAGAAAGCGTCGGTATTGTTAAATTTAATGGGTGCAAAGACGTATGGTTTATTACGAAATCTAGTAACCCCAACGAAGCCAATGGAAAAGAGTTTTGAAGACATAGTAACGATACTACAGGAACATTTAAACCCCACACCGCTGCTGATAGCAGAAAGATTCAAGTTTCACAAACGGAACCAGCATAAGGATGAAAGCAATGCTGATTATTTAACAGAACTGCGCAAACTATCGAAACACTGCCAGTTTGGAGCGGGACTGGCAGATACCTTAAGGGACAAGTTTGCGTGTGGGCTTCAAAGTGAAGGAACCCAGAAACGGCTTTTATCTGAAAAGGACCTTACGCTGGAAAAGGCTTTCAGCATTGCGGTATCATATGAAGCAGCAGCACGGGGCGCTGCAGAGATACAACAGAGACCGCAAGAATATGGCACAAACGAAATGTCATATGGAACAGAGAAGTGCTATCGCTGCGGCAGAACAACACACGACCAGAATGATTGCTGGTTCAAAGACAAAGTGTGCAGACAGTGTGAAAAAGTAGGACACATAGCACGAGTCTGCAGGTCGGGAAAGAAAACCAGCAATAAGAAACCTACCAAAGAAAAGTACAAGAAGGTACATAAGATGACGGAGAATAGTTCAGATGAACAAAAGAGTGATAACGACTCCGAAAGCAGGGAACTGAGTTGTCTGAAACTACATAATGTGGTCACAACGGAGGATCACCGAACCATTTGGGGCACTCTCAAGATAGCAGGAGTCCAGGTAAAGATGGAATTGGACACAGGATCAGCCCTAACAGTCATAAACTGACGGGACTACGAGCGGCTATTCTCACACATACCCTTGAGAGACACAAAAATTATTTTGAAGACGTACACGGGGCAAAATGTCTACCCCAAAGGAAAAATAAGGGTGACCGTTATATATAACGGTAAGGAAACACCAAAACTAGACCTGTATGTATTACATGATGGAGGACCACCATTACTGGGAACGTGAATGGATCCGGAAAATACAACTGGATTGGCATTCCATACAGGCACTGACTGTGGCTGACAAAAAGGATGACGACGTCACATCTGGGCAACTGTCAAAGATCCTAACTGACGCAAAAGAAGTGTTTCAGCAAGGACTCGGAACACTAAAAGGCATGACAGCGATGATTAAAATTGAAGAAAACGCAAGCCCAAAATTTTTTAAGGCCAGACCGGTACCTTATGCGATCCGCCCAGCCGTTGAAGCAGAGCTGGAGAGTCTGGAACGTTCAGGTGTACTGTCCAAGGTAGACTGGAGCGAGTGGGCTACACCCATCGTCCCTGTGATGAAAAAGTCGTTGAGCAGCATGCCTGGGGAACCAAGGAAGGTTTGCATCTGTGGGGACTTTAAGGTAACAGTGAACCCGGTCCTTCACACCGTACAATATCCACTTCCGCGGATTGAAGATATTTTCGCCTCGCTATCTGGAGGGAACCGCTTCACTAAGATTGATCTGGCCCAGGCATATCTGCAAATGGAGGTAGAAGAAGCATCAAAAAAATACCTCACAATCAACACCCATAAAGGTCTCTACCAATACAACCGGCTGGTATTCGGGGTAGCATCAGCTCCGGCTATTTGGCAGAGGGCAATGGAACAAGTCCTGCAAGGGATCCCAGGGACCCAGTGTTATTTGGACGACATCCTGGTCACAGGCGAAAATGACAGTGATCACCTTGCCAACCTGGAGCAAGTGCTCACTAGATTGCAGGTATATGGGCTCCGAGCTAACCACCCCAAATGCGAGTTTTTTAGAAAACAGATCTCGTATTGTGGCCACGTTATCGATAAAGAGGGGTTACATAAGTCCCCAGAGAAGATTGAGGCAGTAGTCAAGGCTCCAGCACCGGAAAATGTGTCACAACTGAGGTCGTTCCTCAGGCTGGTAAACTACTACCATAAGTTCTTGCCAAATTTGTCTACAATACTACACCCACTGAACACCCTACTGCAAACTAGGGTGCCATGGAAGTGGAGTGACGAATGTAGACGAGCTTTCCAGAAGAGCAAAACACTAATCACATCGAAAGAGGTATTGGCCCATTACAACCCAGCATTACCAATTTGGTTGGTATGTGATGCGTCACCCTACGGCATTGGAGCGGTGCTGTCGCACAAATTCTCAGACGGCTCAGAGAGGCCAATAGCCTTTGCGTCACAATCACTAACCTCAGCCGAGCGTAACTACGCCCAGATTGACAGGGAGGCCCTCAGCCTAGTGTGGGGAGTGAAAAAGTTCAATCACTATCTGCACGGGCAGAAATTCACCTTGCTGACTGATCACCAGCCTCTTGTCTCCATTTTTAATTCGAAGAAGGGCGTTCCGGTGATGACTGCGCAACGACTACAAAGATGGTCACTTTTTCTAGGGGCGCACCACTATGAGATTGAATATAAGGGCACGAAACAGCATGGAAATGCTGATGGGCTATCACGCCTGCCACTGCCTACTGCGGAGGAAGCACCAGCAGTGGATCCTGTCGAAATATTCCATTCGACTATAGTTGAATACCTACCGGTAACTAACGCTTGGATCGAAAAGGAAACCCAAAATGACCCGACACTGTCTCGGGTATATGATTTGACGGTGAAGGGATGGCCAGCACATGGCGACTCACTGTTGCCAGCATTCTCGACAAGGAGAGAACAGCCGTCAGTGTGCCGGGGGACCTTGATGTGTGGATCCCGAGTGGTAATTCCACCCAAGTTAAGGGATAGAGTGCTCAATGAGCTTCATGAGGGTCATCTGGGAGGGGTAAAAATGAAAAGCCTAGCCAGGGTTTATGTGTGGTGGCCGGGAATCGATAAACAAATCGAGGACCTGACCAAGAGTTGTTCAGGATGCCAGAAAGTCCTAAATGCACCACCACAGGCCCCTCTACACCCATGGGAGTGGCCCTCATCTCCATGGCAACGGGTGCATATTGATTTTGCTGGTCCATTCATGGACTCAATGTTTTTAATAGCCATGGATGCGCACTCAAAATGGCCTGAGGTCATCAAAATGTCCTCCACCACCACGGAGAAAACTATTGCAGTCCTACGGACCATTTTTGCCAGGAATGGCTTGCCAGAACAGATTTGCTCCGACAACGGACCACAGTTTGTGTCCAAAGAGTTCCGGAGGTTCTTGAAAAAGAATGCAGTAAGGCATTACACATCCGCCCCGTATCATCCAGCCACAAATGGATTGGCTGAAAGGTTCGTACTAACCTTTAAGAAGGCAATAAAGGCTATGTACAATGACAACATTCTGCTGCAGCACAAGGTGGACAATTTCCTGTTCGCCTACCAGAATGCGACACATGCAGTCACCAACCAGGCCCCAGCCATGATGTTCTTTAACCGAAGGTTAAGATCTCGCCTGGATTTGCTCAGACCAAACGTACGAAGAGATGTTGAGAGTAAGCAATTCCAGCACATCCATGAGAAGCCAACAAGGAGCTTCAATGTAGGGCAACCAGTCTTGGCCCGCGACTACCGAACAGAAAAATGGCAGCCAGGAACGATATGCACATGGCAGGGCCCACTAATGTACACAGTGGACGTTGGGGAGAGCATCGTGAGACGCCATGCTGACCAGATCCTAGAGTCACAAGAACAAGTCAACCCCATGCCTCGCCCATACGTACCTGGTGGTGAACCCGACGTACAGATCGCATCTACCCCAGAAACAGTAGCATCGGAAGCTGATGAACCAACCGACGACGGGGCCAGAATCGCCTCCGCACCAAGAGCAAGACACTTGGGAAAGGCGCTATCCAGAAAGGATCAGGAAGCCTCCCCAAAGACTGAATATATAAATAGACTATTTTCAGCTAATGTTGCATGTTAAAAGTGTTAATTGTAATTAGTTTGATATTTAATTGTTAAATGAGTGTTATGGTACTGTTAATCTAAAAGGGGAGGAATTGTAATGTATATACCTTTAAGGGGGGAACTATCTTTTACAGCTCATGTATACTGCAGTACCGGCAGTGACCACGCCTGTATATAGCCCTGAGTAGTAATCTGTACAGATCAGTTCCACTGTGAGCCACGTTGAGTAAACACCTGTTGTACCGTTCTCCTGCAGTCTGTGTCTTATTATACACGGACACAACAATTACCACCTCCTTTTGCCTTGAATATCTCTTAATGCCGCTTTACTTCTCCTGCCTTCGATTGTATCACAGACCTTCCCTTTTGTTCTTTCATCCCCTCCCGCCTTCCCAGCCCCTGCACTTGCTTAAAAATCTGTTCCATTTCCTGCTTTTTTCCAGTTCTGACGAAAGGTCATCGACCTGAAACGTTAACTCTGTTTCTCTCTTCACAGATGTTGCCTGACCTGCTGAGTGCCTCCAGCATTTTCTGTTTGGTACCAGGATTAGCTGGAGTCTGTGAAAGGAAGAGCGCAGAGCATCGGAGAAGTCAATCCGCAAGCCAAAAATGTAGATAAGGACTTCAGCTGCAGTAGTGGTGCGGTAGGGTCGTAAGAGGGCGATGTTCTGGAGGTGGAAGAATCCAGTCTTGGCAGTGAGTCAGATGTGGGGTACAAAGCTCAGCTCAAGGTCAAAGGACATGCTGCAATTATCACCACTCAGCTCAGTCTGAGTGAATAGGTTTGATGGAGTTGAAGCCAAAAGCTTGTAGGTGCTGATGAGAGTCACACAGGACGATTGCCGTTTTGCTAACACTGAACTGTAGGAAATGTTAATTTATTCAGGACTTCGTGCTGATCAGGAGGTCTGATAGTCCAACAACAATCCTTGAGTCACAACCCGTGAGTCAATGGTGGTGGTGGAAAAGTAGAGCTGGGTGTCATTTGCATACATACATAGAAACATAGAAACATAGAAACTAGGAGCAGGAGTAGGTCATTCGGCCCTTCGAGCCTGCTCCACCATTCAACGAGATCATGGCTGATCATAACCCTAGCACCCGGTCCCTACACCGACAGCCATCCCACCCAAGCCCTATCCCCGTAACCCCGTAACCCCACGTATTTAATCCCCCCCTAACACTAAGGGCCAATTTTTTATCATGGCCAATCAACCTAACCCGCACATCTTTGGACTGTGGGAGGAAACCGGAGCACCCGGAGGAAACCCACGCAAACACGGGGAGAATGTGCAAACTCCACACAGACAGTCACCCGAGGCCAGATTTGAACCCGGGTCCCTGGCGCTGTGAGGCAACAGTGCTAACCACTATGCCACCGTGCTGCCTACTTGTGGATGATACTGCCAAGGGTTGCTACCACTGTGTGTACGCATATGTGACCTATGACCCAGCGCGCACGCATGCTTCTAAACTGTAATAATGCTTCAAGTTTCAGTGATAGCCAATTGTGTGGAACCAGGATCATGTGGCTGGCACAGCTAAAGTGACATTATTCATTTAATGCACTTAACTCAGGCCACAGGTTAGTATGACAAGGGTATCACATTGCCAAGAACTACGATCATGTTAAATATTATTTTCTTATATTTCATTGTATAAGTATTTGTGGATTGAACAGACTTGATGTTAGAGAAAAATAAAATAACTTAAAGTAGAATGAAAAGACCAAAGGAAAAACTAGGTCAAGGTACTCTGCCCTATAATGACAATTTTAGATTTTTAGCCTTGCTTGCCAGGGAGAGCAGAATGCAAGCTTCAGGCCAGAACTTCCTACATGATGAGCTCCTGCTGCCTCCCATACAATCTACAGGAGTCACCAAATTGAAAAAAAAAACACTTGGCTATGGAGAGAGTAGGAAAATTGGTGGGTGAGCCAGGCTGCTCTCGCATGCTTCCTATTGGCTAGTGGAACATAGGAACAGGAGTCGGCCACTCAGCCCCTCGAGCCTGCTCCGCCATTCAATGAGATCACGGCTGATCTGTACCTGAGCTCCATTTACCCACCTTAGCTCCATATCCTCGATACCCTTACCTATTGGGTGGTTGCTAGCAGAGGACTAGGAAGCGACTAGCTGCTTAACCTCTCAGCTAGGTGACACATAGACTATAAGAGAAACAAAAAGCAGAAATATTTGGTGGAATTTTCCTGTGCAGGCACATTTTTCTGGTGCTACGTAGGATTACATCAATTGGTGCCCAGAATCTCACATTTTCTTTTCTTCAATTAAGGCGTGGAACTTTTTAGTTTATTTTCACAATAATGGATTCAAGTCAGTTCATATTTGTTCCTGTATCTGCTTGGAAATCCACTATAATGCATATCTCCCTCAGCAAGAGGACAAACTGGAGGCCGATTCCAGGCCTTCTCCAATATGATAAGTCATTAGGAGATGAACAGGAGTCGCCAGCACTGCCCATCCTTCTGATTTTGCTTTTCTGTCTGGAAGTAAACAGTTAGCATCCCACCTCCGCTCAGCGCTTGCCCTGCCCAGATTCAATGTCTCCCCTAACAGAAAGGTACAGAGCAAGAATTCACATTCCAGGAAAATCACATTTTCAAAGCTGTATGGCATCACACCATGATAAACCACACTGGAACGCAAACATACCATACCATCTTTAACAAAATAAAAACATTGGTCAATAAGTAATGATCATGGTCTCTCTTATTTTGATGTTGGAAGACCATTTTCTCAAAAATGTTAGAATTTCCTTCCAAAAATGATTGACCCTGGAATCTCTAACCTCCATTGGCTTGTAGGTCCAATGGAAAAGAAATATTCAGCGATGAATTGTTTGGAATACCGTCCCACCCTCATACAGATTGGCACAAATTCCTACCTCTCTATCCTGTGCTTCTGTATTGTTGGAAAAACAATGGAAAATTTCAAAATCAATATGACTCTGATGTTCTTCTACCAGAAAGAGCGATGTTCTTCTACCAGAAAGAGCAAATACAATGTGCTGACATGCAGCAGCAATACAACTATTGTAATGGATTGAGAAATTATCTGGCCCCTGATGGCGTACTGGCTCTATTTTCTTATATTCATATATAAGAAAATTGAGGAGAGGCAACAGTTGCTCTCCGTATACGACAGTTTCATTGCTCACAGTCAATGTCATCATGTTGGCTTCGGCACATGCTCAGCAGTGCTGGGGATAAATGCTCAAAACACCCTGAATCAACAAACAATAAAAGTCCATTTCTCAGCACATAGTTTGGAGGGTATAACTGGTTACTGTGTGCGATCCAGAAACAGTAACGTACCCTCACCACTCTGTGCTGAGAAGTTTCAAATTCAAATTCAAATCGCTTTATTGGCATGATAAGGTACATCTTATGTTGCCAAAGCATCAAAATACATTTATGGTTGAACACATAAACGCAGTTCTATTCATAGTGTATAAACAGGTATATCCCCGAGTGTATAAATATACATTCGCCTTGTTTATATATACTCTTTTCTTAGTTTACTGGTTGTCCCTCTGTTCATGGCAAGCTGTAACATAGTGTGCCGCCAGTGTTACACAGCTTCTCTCCTCCCCCAGTAGGAATGGGAGTTTTTGGTTGTCATTCAGATTTCTGAATTCAGGGCATATTTGTGAGAATTTTTGGTAGAAATTCTCCCTGATGCCCTGATATTTTCCACAGGCTGTGAGGAAGTGCATCTCTGTCTCTACTACTCCCTGACTGCAGTGAGCGCATATCCTGTCTTCTCTTGGCAGCCTGGTCTGCCTGTGTCTGCCTTTTTCGATCGCTAGGCTATGTTCGCTAAGTCTGTACCTTGTCATGGTTCTTCTCAGTTTGTTATCCTTTACCATGGTCAGGTAATCAGCTATGTTGTATTGTCTGTTTAGGGCCAAGTAGCAATTGAGTTTGCTTTGGGTTTTTGTTGTTTCTGCCCAATATGTCAGATATTTTTCCTTTTGCTTAGCGACGATTGTGTTGGGTCGAATTCTTTGTGTTACCCTGTCACTGTCCTGGGGCTGGTTATTGTTAGTATTGTTAGTAGTTACTTCACTGAGTCCCAGGACTAGTTGACTGAGGGTATTCTTCTTTATGGTCAGCTCTTGGCATTTCAGGGCGTCGTAGTGATAGCATTGGGGGTTGCTCATTTGTAGGTGATTCCAAAATTTGGTGGCTCTTTTTTGGATAGTGATTATTAATGGATATTGGCCTAGTTCCACCCTGCATACATTGTTTACTGTTTTCCTTTGAGTCCGGAGGATACTTTTACAGAATTCTGCATGTAGGATCTCAATTGGGTGTTTGTCCCATTTTGCAAATTCTTGTTGTGTTAGCGGTCCCCATACCTCACTGCCATAGAGTGCAATTGGTTCAATTACTGATTTGAAAATTTTGAGCCAAATGCTAATTGGGATTTCTATTTAGATTGATTTTTTGATGGCATAGAAAGCCCTTCTTGCTTTCTCTTTCAGTTCATTCACAGCCAGTTTGAAGTTTCCCGTAGAACTGATTTTTAAGCCCAAGTATGTGTAGTTAGTGGTTTGTTCAATCTTGGTTGTTCTTGCATCACTTGCACTGTGAAGGAGGTGGCGGCAGAGGGCAGTTTCCTCGTATTCAACTGGCACATGGGCGAGAACAGTTCAGTACATGTTCAGTGAGTGAAAGGAAGCTGCACTGTTCAAGCTTTTCTCCGTAATCCAGTGGAAAGTATTTTGTCTGTGAATGCAGCTTTAGGCACTGAAGAGCCAGTGGTTTGGGGACATCAAAGGCTTGTGAGGGTCAAGAAGAAATTTCACAATTTCTTTTTGCAAGTTCTGCCTGTGGTTGGTTATTCATGTCCCTCAGTAGATTGAATAAACAGGTATAGTCCATTACAGTCCAATGATCATTTGTTGAGATGAGTAGACACAAATGCCCTTTCTTGATCTATAGTCCATAGCCCCAAAATTATACCTTGGGATACCTGCGTTCGAATGCTTTGTGCACTCATCTGAAATTCCTCCGTCAACTATTTTAACAGAGGTGTTAACTCATTTACTTGTAAGCATTAATGCCTCTGCTAAAATAGCAGAAAGGGGGATTTTGGACAAGGGCACTAAGTGTTTGCCCGCTAGTATCCCATGCAGTAATTTCAGGATCTTTAAGCTGAATCCTAAATAAGATCAGTGAGGACATTTCTTCCTTTTTATTTATTGCTATCAGATCGTGTGTTTATGTACTTTTAATGACATACATAAGTTTGTTTTCTGCTGTTGTCTGATTATCAGTAGCTCTGACACAGGCTCTGTGCCTCAATGGAAATGTACAGTTTTTTTAATTAGGTGGCCTAAGACTGTGCGCACCCAGGGATATCTTTAGCAAGATGTTTGTGGCTGTGTACCTGTTTTTGAATAAGAATGTGCATTTATTGCGGCTCCCATTTCCAAATAATCCTCTCCGTGTTAACAGTCCAATTTGTGGAAAAACCAATACGGATACTTCGCTATAATCAGGTCAGAAACCAAGTTTTCTTTTGAAAATTCTTTAAGTTTATTTCTTTCCCTTCTTTTATGCCTCCTTGTGCCATACCCTAGCCAAGAAGGCTAGATGGCCTGTTCCCAGCTCTCCGCTAGCGCTGCTCCATAACTAACTGCTGTAAGATAGACCAGAGTGACAATAACGCCTCGGATTTCCCCATTTGACCGGCCTCCACTCAGCTCCTTCCCTCAGTGACATCCCTAAGATTGGAATACAGTACGTGGGCAGTGGTAGGTGTTAAATTACTTCCTTCAATTATAAATGAGTCACTAAGACCTCTCCCCTGTACATTCTTTGCCTACCCTTCTATAATTCCACACCAATTAAAGGCATATATTCCTCTAAAAGGGCAACACAATAGTATTCGAAATATGGTAGATGCTTAAAATGAGAGGCATGGATAAAGTAAATATAAATGTAAAATAAATTTAACTTGGACTGTAATTGCAAAAATACAGGATATGAATACAAAGTTAACAAGCTTCTAGTGAGATTGAAATATTTTTTTCCCCACAGAGTAGTGGATATATAGAACAAACTCCCAGCAATGGGCATTAGTATTGTGTTGATTAATTCCTTCAGTAAAGGACTGTCTGTTCAAGATGGAACTGACATGATTAGGTACAGCTAATTAAGTGCTCTACAGAACACAATGGTTCATGTGCTGTTGGGAGCAGGGAAGAGGCACCGAAGGAATGCAGGTGATCGGAGTTATAAGTGTGGACTGTAAAGTTGGACTAATATTCTGGAATTTTGCTCGATTGCCTTTGAGGGTTGGGTTAAAAGTTCACAGAGCTTTGTTTTCTAGGAGCTCACCTGCAGTCTTATGTTCATTTAAGATTTCAATAGTATTAGAAAAGGGTACCAAATATCCTGAAATTAGATAAAAGAAGATAAAATATCATATATATATGGAGTGCTCACAATGCAAAAATTCACAGGGGCCAAAATTCAGAGATTTTTGAAGCAAGGTATAGTTTTTAACACAGGAAACCAGAACTTACGGGCTAAGTCAGATACACCAAATACATGCTAAATTCTGGTATAATTAGCTGAAGACAGTCTGCCCCTAAGTGATGCGTGTTTGCAAATTACAATATACTGAGTGAAGAAATTCATTTACACCAGAATTGCACCTGGCTTTAGTTTGTTAAGAAGAGAGGGAAGTTACCTGTATGATGTGGGCAACACTAGCAAGCATTTATTACCCATCCTTAAGTAGTAAGAGTCAAGGGGGAAGAAATAGGCTAACGCCCGAAAACGGACGTGGGGATCACTGTACGCAATTAACACACGCCCGTTCATTGCGTTGCAGGCAGCATGGTAAATTTATGCTGCCTGCTGCTTTACATGATTGCTGCGTGCACCCAGCGCTACCCGCGCTGTTCATTGGCTGCACACATCAGCAGGGGGTGCTCGATATCGCAGAGTGGCTAGCGCTACTTAAAAGACATCCTGCACCTTTTAAAGGGGAGGTGCATTGTGGCTGCAAGAAGTGATGGGAGTCATTTGAAAACTGAATCTGTGCTGTGATACTTTGAAGAATGGCTGAACATGCGAGCGATTGCGCACCAAGTTTTTCGGACACTGCACTGGAGGTCGTGGTGGAAGAGGTGGAAAGAAGGAGAGACATTCTGTAGCCACAGGGGGGAAGGAGGCCCTCCAGACAGATGCTCAGGAAACAGTTGGAAAAAGTAACGAGGAAGTGTTGCCAGGAGTGTTGCTCCAAGAACATAAATGCAGTGCAGGAAGAAGTTTAATGATCTCACAAAAGTTGTTAAGGTGAGTGAGTTCAATCTTCAAATGCCATATCCTACCAACTGCACCACCTGCCTCATCCACTGCTCAATTCACTACACCCCCATCACCCATTTACCAACCTATCAATCAGTACTCAACCCTGAAATTCATATGCTTTACCTCACCGTCACATTGTTGCAAGCCTCGCAGTCACAACTCGCACAAACTGGCAGCTATTCAACCATGATAGCCACATCACCTAAACATATTGCAGGACACTCACTGACACACTCCATCTTTCTTGTAGGAGAAGTTGGCGTATAACAGCAGGCAGCAGCAAAGAACTGGAGGAGGACAAGCGCGCCTGCATGTTTTAACCCCTATGGAGTAGACAGTGCTGGGAATGGGAAGGGGCAGCACTGAGGCCAAACAATGGTGGGGCCGAAGCGATTGAAAATGAGGGTATCTGCATTCCTAATCCTCCTTCTCTCATCCCACTTCTCCCTCATCCCAGTCTCTTCTGACTCACAAGCTTCAGATGGTGTAAGCATGCACTTCTTACTTTCTCCTCACCCCTCACCACAACTCAACCCTTGTCCCTTTTTCATTTCAGATACCCAAGAACTGGAGCCTTCCCAGTCAGTGGAGGAAGAGGAAGAAGACAGTGAAGATGAAGTGATATCGTCACTCAGTCTTACAGCCACAGCCACCAGCTTAGATATTGACACTGCACATATTTTAGAGGCTAGGATAGATGAGGGATCTGCATGTGGTGAGATACCGGGCATAAATGCGCTGGAGCCAGGGCTGAGGGAAGGGATAGCGCCGGTGTCAGCACACCGGAGGCCGTGGTCGTACACTAGTTCTGCTGCAGAGGCGTTAGCTGAGGACTTCAGTGGGCCAGGCTACAGAAGGCTCACGGTGTACATAACCAAATGCTTGGTGCACTAGAAAGCCTGCGCTCACTGTCAAGGAGCATGGAGGCGTCCAACACCAACTTGGCACAGGATTTTGCACAGAGCTTGAAGCCCATCCTTTCCACATGGAACGATGGTCACCTCCATCAGGACACCTGTGGAACCCACCATGATAGACCATCTGATGGCTGGTGTCACAGCTTCCATTGCAGCACAAACAGCTTCAATCAAAGGTCTGAGAGCTACAGTGAAAGCTTAGACGGCTGCCTAGAAAGCTCAGACTGCTGCTATCATGGCTTTGGATTCCACTGTTCATAGGGGCTTCCGGGGCATCACAGCAGTCCATCAATCTGTTCTCTAACAGATCAGTAGGATTGCTGAGGCGTTTCCCCATGAGAGTAGCAACAACAGCAATAACAACTTCCATTGATATAGCGCCTTTAATGTAGTAAAATGACCCAAGGTGCTTCACAGGAGCATTATCAAACAAAATTTGACACCAAGCCACATAAGGAGATATTAGGACAGGTGACCAAAAGGTTGGTCAAAGAGGTAGGTTTTAAGGAGCGTCTTGAAGGAGGAAAGAGAGAGGTCAAAACGTTTAGGGAGGGAATTCCAGAGCTGAGGGCCCAGGCAGCTGAAAGCACGGCCACTGATGGTGGGGCGATTAAAATCGGGGATGCACAAGAGGCCAGAATTGGAGGAGTGCAGAGATCTTGGAGAATTGTAGGGCTGGAGGAGATTACAGAGATAGGGAGGGACGAGGCCATGGAGGGATTTGAAAACAAGGAAAAGAATTTCTAAACTGAGGCGTTGCCAGACTGGGAGCCAATGTAGGTCACCGAGTACAGGGGTCAAGGGTGAACGGGACTTGGTGTGAGATAGGATATGGGCAGCGGAGTTTTGGATGAACTCAAGATTATGGAGGGTGGAAGATGGAAGGCCAGCCAGGCGAGCATTGAGGTAACAAAAACATGGATGAGGGTTTCAGCAGCAGATGAGCTGAGGCAAGGGTGGAGTCGGACGATGTTATGGAGATGGAAGTAGGCGGCCTTAGTGATGGCACGGATATGTGGTCAGAAGGACATCTCAGGGTCAAATACGACACCAAAGTTGCGAATGGTTGGATTCAACCTCAGACTGTTGCCAGGGAGAGGTTTGGATCAGTGGCTAGGGAACGGAGTTTGTAGCAGGGACCGAAGTCAATGGCTTTGGTCTTCCCAATATTTAGTTGAAGAAGATTTCTGCTCATCCAGTACTGGATGTCGGACATCACATCCAATATCATAGCTATTAGAACACCATACTATTCGTGTCCAATGTCATAACCACTAGAATACTGTACCACTCACATCCATTATCATAACCACTAGAATACTGTACCACTCACATCCATTATCATAACCACTAGAATACTGTATCACTCACATCCATTATCATAACCACTAGAATACTGTACCACTCACATCCATTATCATAACCACTAGAATACTGTATCACTCACATCCATCATAACCACTAGAATACTGTACCACTCACATCCAATATCATAACCACTAGAATACTGTATCACTCACATTCATTATCATAACCACTAGAATACTGTATCACTCACATCCATTATCATAACCACTAGAATACTGTACCACTCACATCCATTATCATAACCACTAGAATACTGTACCACTCACATCCATTATCATAACCACTAGAATACTGTATCACTCACATCCATTATCATAACCACTAGAATACTGTACCACTCACATCCAATATCATAACCACTAGAATACTGTACCACTCACATCCAATATCATAACAACTAGAATACTGTACCACTCACATCCATTATCATAACCACTAGAATACTGTACCACTCACATCCATTATCATAACCACTAGAATACTGTACCACTCACATCCATTATCATAACCACTAGAATACTGTATCACTCACATCCAATATCATAACCACTAGAATACTGTACCACTCACATCCATTATCATAACCACTAGAATACTGTACCACTCACATCCATTATCATAACAACTAGAATACTGTATCACTCACATCCATTATCATAACAACTAGAATACTGTACCACTCACATCCAATATCATAACCACTAGAATACTGTACCACTCACATCCATTATCATAACAACTAGAATACTGTACCACTCACATCCATTATCATAACAACTAGAATACTGTACCACTCACATCCATTATCATAACAACTAGAATACTGTACCACTCACATCCAATATCATAACAACTAGAATACTGTATCACTCACATCCAATATCATAACCACTAGAATACTGTACCACTCACATCCAATATCATAACAACTAGAATACTGTACCACTCACATCCATTATCATAACAACTAGAATACTGTACCACTCACATCCATTATCATAACCACTAGAATACTGTACCACTCACATCCATTATCATAACAACTAGAATACTGTACCACTCACATCCATTATCATAACCACTAGAATACTGTACCACTCACATCCATTATCATAACAACTAGAATACTGTACCACTCACATCCATTATCATAACCACTAGAATACTGTACCACTCACATCCAATATCATAACCACTAGAATACTGTACCACTCACATCCAATATCATAACCACTAGAATACTGTACCACTCACATCCATTATCATAACCACTAGAATACTGTATCACTCACATCCAATATCATAACCACCAGAATACTGTACCACTCACATCCAATATCATAACAACTAGAATACTGTACCACTCACATCCATTATCATAACCACTAGAATACTGTACCACTCACATCCATTATCATAACCACTAGAATACTGTACCACTCACATCCATTATCATAACCACTAGAATACTGTACCACTCACATCCATTATCATAACCACTAGAATACTGTACCACTCACATCCATTATCATAACCACTAGAATACTGTACCACTCACATCCAATATCATAACAACTAGAATACTGTACCACTCACATCCATTATCATAACCACTAGAATACTGTACCACTCACATCCATTATCATAACCACTAGAATACTGTACCACTCACATCCAATATCATAACAACTAGAATACTGTACCACTCACATCCAATATCATAACCACTAGAATACTGTACCACTCACATCCAATATCATAACAACTAGAATACTGTACCACTCACATCCAATATCATAACAACTAGAATACTGTACCACTCACATCCATTATCATAACCACTAGAATACTGTATCACTCACATCCAATATCATAACCACTAGAATACTGTACCACTCACATCCATTATCATAACAACTAGAATACTGTACCACTCACATCCATTATCATAACCACTAGAATACTGTACCACTCACATCCAATATCATAACCACTAGAATACTGTACCACTCACATCCAATATCATAACCACTAGAATACTGTACCACTCACATCCAATATCATAACAACTAGAATACTGTACCACTCACATCCAATATCATAACAACTAGAATACTGTACCACTCACATCCATTATCATAACCACTAGAATACTGTATCACTCACATCCAATATCATAACCACTAGAATACTGTACCACTCACATCCATTATCATAACCACTAGAATACTGTACCACTCACATCCATTATCATAACCACTAGAATACTGTACCACTCACATCCATTATCATAACCACTAGAATACTGTACCACTCACATCCAATATCATAACAACTAGAATACTGTACCACTCACATCCATTATCATAACCACTAGAATACTGTACCACTCACATCCATTATCATAACCACTAGAATACTGTACCACTCACATCCAATATCATAACAACTAGAATACTGTACCACTCACATCCAATATCATAACCACTAGAATACTGTACCACTCACATCCAATATCATAACAACTAGAATACTGTACCACTCACATCCAATATCATAACAACTAGAATACTGTACCACTCACATCCATTATCATAACCACTAGAATACTGTATCACTCACATCCAATATCATAACCACTAGAATACTGTACCACTCACATCCATTATCATAACAACTAGAATACTGTACCACTCACATCCATTATCATAACCACTAGAATACTGTACCACTCACATCCAATATCATAACCACTAGAATACTGTACCACTCACATCCAATATCATAACCACTAGAATACTGTACCACTCACATCCAATATCATAACAACTAGAATACTGTACCACTCACATCCAATATCATAACAACTAGAATACTGTACCACTCACATCCATTATCATAACCACTAGAATACTGTATCACTCACATCCAATATCATAACCACTAGAATACTGTACCACTCACATCCATTATCATAACAACTAGAATACTGTACCACTCACATCCATTATCATAACCACTAGAATACTGTACCACTCACATCCATTATCATAACCACTAGAATACTGTACCACTCACATCCAATATCATAACCACTAGAATACTGTACCACTCACATCCATTATCATAACCACTAGAATACTGTACCACTCACATCCATTATCATAACCACTAGAATACTGTACCACTCACATCCATTATCATAACCACTAGAATACTGTACCACTCACATCCAATATCATAACCACTAGAATACTGTACCACTCACATCCAATATCATAACCACTAGAATACTGTACCACTCACATCCAATATCATAACCACTAGAATACTGTACCACTCACATCCAATATCATAACTAGAATACTGTACCACTCACATCCAATATCATAACTAGAATACTGTACCACTCACATCCATTATCATAACCACTAGAATACTGTATCACTCACATCCAATATCATAACCACTAGAATACTGTACCACTCACATCCATTATCATAACAACTAGAATACTGTACCACTCACATCCATTATCATAACCACTAGAATACTGTACCACTCACATCCATTATCATAACCACTAGAATACTGTACCACTCACATCCAATATCATAACCACTAGAATACTGTACCACTCACATCCAATATCATAACCACTAGAATACTGTACCACTCACATCCATTATCATAACCACTAGAATACTGTACCACTCACATCCATTATCATAACCACTAGAATACTGTACCACTCACATCCATTATCATAACCACTAGAATACTGTACCACTCACATCCAATATCATAACCACTAGAATACTGTACCACTCACATCCAATATCATAACCACTAGAATACTGTACCACTCACATCCATTATCATAACCACTAGAATACTGTACCACTCACATCCATTATCATAACCACTAGAATACTGTACCACTCACATCCATTATCATAACCACTAGAATACTGTACCACTCACATCCAATATCATAACCACTAGAATACTGTACCACTCACATCCAATATCATAACCACTAGAATACTGTACCACTCACATCCAATATCATAACAACTAGAATACTGTACCACTCACATCCAATATCATAACAACTAGAATACTGTACCACTCACATCCATTATCATAACCACTAGAATACTGTATCACTCACATCCAATATCATAACCACTAGAATACTGTACCACTCACATCCATTATCATAACAACTAGAATACTGTACCACTCACATCCATTATCATAACCACTAGAATACTGTACCACTCACATCCAATATCATAACCACTAGAATACTGTACCACTCACATCCAATATCATAACCACTAGAATACTGTACCACTCACATCCATTATCATAACCACTAGAATACTGTACCACTCACATCCATTATCATAACCACTAGAATACTGTACCACTCACATCCAATATCATAACCACTAGAATACTGTACCACTCACATCCAATATCATAACCACTAGAATACTGTACCACTCACATCCATTATCATAACCACTAGAATACTGTACCACTCACATCCATTATCATAACCACTAGAATACTGTACCACTCACATCCAATATCATAACCACTAGAATACTGTACCACTCACATCCAATATCATAACCACTAGAATACTGTACCACTCACATCCAATATCATAACAACTAGAATACTGTACCACTCACATCCATTATCATAACCACTAGAATACTGTATCACTCACATCCAATATCATAACCACTAGAATACTGTACCACTCACATCCATTATCATAGCTAGAATACTGTACCACTCACATCCATTATCATAACCACTAGAATACTGTACCACTCACATCCAATATCATAACCACTAGAATACTGTACCACTCACATCCATTATCATAACCACTAGAATACTGTACCACTCACATCCAATATCATAACAACTAGAATACTGTACCACTCACATCCATTATCATAACCACTAGAATACTGTATCACTCACATCCAATATCATAACCACTAGAATACTGTACCACTCACATCCATTATCATAACTAGAATACTGTACCACTCACATCCAATATCATAACCACTAGAATACTGTACCACTCACATCCAATATCATAACCACTAGAATACTGTACCACTCACATCCAATATCATAACCACTAGAATACTGTACCACTCACATCCATTATCATAACCACTAGAATACTGTACCACTCACATCCATTATCATAACCACTAGAATACTGTACCACTCACATCCAATATCATAACCACTAGAATACTGTACCACTCATATCCAATATCATAACCACTAGAATACTGTACCACTCACATCCAATATCATAACAACTAGAATACTGTACCACTCACATCCATTATCATAACCACTAGAATACTGTACCACTCACATCCAATATCATAACCACTAGAATACTGTATCACTCACATCCAATATCATAACCACTAGAATACTGTACCACTCACATCCAATATCATAACCACTAGAATACTGTACCACTCACATCCATTATCATAACCATTAGAATACTGTATCACTCACATCCAATATCATAACCACTAGAATACTGTACCACTCACATCCAATATCATAACCACTAGAATACTGTACCACTCACATCCATTATCATAACCACTAGAATACTGTACCACTCACATCCATTATCATAACCACTAGAATACTGTACCACTCACATCCATTATCATAACCACAAGAATACTGTACCACTCACATCCATTATCATAACCATCAGAATACCATACTATTCACATCCAATAGCATTGTATTTATGAATATCTTAGTAAAATACACCTTTTCAGTTTTCTAATCCTCCCTTGGAAGCACTAGAGTAAATCTTCCAATCAGTTACACTAAAGTGGATGTAACTGATTGGCCAATGCATCTCCGCCAATTTTCCGAGACAACCACACACTGAGGATCCCATTCAATTTTGCACTTGGGGGTTTTGTAACAAAGAACTTGCATTATGAGAATACACCTTTTGACTCAAAAGTGAGATGCTACCAACTGAGCTATAGTGACACTTACTAATCTACATTCATATCTTATCCCCATTATACTATATATAATGTACATTTATCTACAGTCCTCTACATCATTTGCCTCCAATTTGCTCGAGTGGAGCAGAACGGCAGCATGTACTAGTTGGGTCGAATGGCCTGTTTCTGTGCTCTATATTCTCTATAATTCTGTGTAAAACAACAAGTGGCTACACTTCAAAAATAATTCATTGGCTGTGAAGTGCTTTGGGACATTTTGTGGATGTGAAAAGCACTCGCCAGGTCCACTCCCTGTATAGTTCTGTGTTTGGAGTCAAATCAGCAAGAAAGTCACACCAAATGGATTTTCATATAATTTCAATTTCAGAATTTCCTAGTATCATGAAAGGTTGAATACCCAAGGCCCAAACAGAATTTTGGGCCCTGTGATTATAGATAACGTAAACCCTGAATGTTAGTTGAAGATGAGTCAGCCATTAAGATAAGAGAACTCGTGAAAAATCAATTTAAAATAGCTTTTAGAAAAAATATCTTTACTGAAAGGGTGATAAATGTTTGGAATATTCTATCAGGTAAGGTACTGGAATCAGATATTAGGAGAGTGGCGAATGCAATCAGCTGCTAGACTGGGGGGATCACTAGAGGGACAAGATTCGGTGAGCAAAATGGCCTTTTTTCATCCTTGACTTTTTCTTAGGTTCTTATGTCTTCCCACTGTTGTGATGCCACACTAAAACAGCCAAATCAGCACTGATAAAGTTATTCTGCCGCAATTCATAGAATACAGAATGATCTAGAATAGAATAGAATCAAAGAATGGTTACAGCACGGAAGGTGGCCATTTGGCCCGTCGAGCCCATGCCAGCTGTCTGCAAGAGCACTTCAGCTAGTCCCATTCCCCCACCCTTTCCCCGTAGCCCTGCACATTTTTTCCTTCAGTTACTTATCCAACTCCCTTTTGAAAGCTGTGATTGAATCTGCCTCCACCACATTTTCATGCAGTGCATTTCCGATCTTAACTACTCGCTGCCTAAAAAAGTTTTTTCTTACGTCGCCTTTGGTTCCTTTGCCAATCACCTTAAATCTGCGTCCTCTGGATCTCGACTCTTCCGCCAATGGGAACAATTTCCCTCTATCTACTCTGTCCAGACCCTTCATGATTCTGAACACCGCTATCAAATCTCCTCTCAACCTTCTCTGCTCCAAGGAGTACAACCCCAGCTTCTCCAGTCTATCAATGTAACTGAAGTCCCTCATTCCTGGAATCCTTCTTGTAAATCTTTTTACACCCTCTCTAAGGCCTTCACATCCTTCCTAAAATGTGGTGCCCAGAATGTAATATATCCAAGTTTGCTGATGATACAAAGCTGGGTGGGAATGTAAGTTGTGAGGAGGATTCAAAGAGGCTTCAAGGGGATATAGACAAGCTAAGTGAGTGGGCAAGAACATGGCAAATGGAATATAATGTGGAGAAATGTGAAGTTATCCATTTTGGTAGGAAAAATAGAAAAGCAGAGTATTTTTTAAATGGTGAGAGATTGGGAAATGTTGGCGTTCAGAGGGACCTGGGCGTCCTTGTACATGAATCACTGAAAGTTATCATGCAGATACAGCAAGCAATTAGGAAAGCATAGTCATAGAGTTATACAGCACAGAAAGAGGCCCTTCGGCCCATCGCGTCCACGCCGGCCATCAAGCCCTGTCTAATCTAATCCCATTTTCCAGCATTTGGTCCGTAGCCTTGTATGCTATGGCATTTCAAGTGCTCATCCAAATGCTTCTTGAATGTTGTGAGGGTTCCTGCCTCTACCACCCTTTCAGGCAGTGAGTTCCAGATTCCAACCACCCTCTGGGTGAAAAAGTTTTTCCTCAAATCCCCTCTAAACCTCCTGCCCCTTACCTTGAATCTATGCCCCCTTGTTATTGACCCCTCTACTAAGGGGAAAAGTTCCTTTCTATCGACCCTATCTATGCCCCTCATAATTTTGTATACCTCAATCAGGTCCCCCCCTCAGCCTTCTCTGCTCCAAGGAAAACAACCCCAGCCTGCCCAGTCTTTCTTCATAGCTGAAGTGCTCCAGCCCAGGTAACATCCTGGTGAATCTCCTCTGCACCCTCTCCAAAGCAATCACATCCTTCCTATAGTGTGGTGACCAGAACTGCACACAGTACTCCAGCTGTGGCCTTACCAGCGTTTTGTACAGCTCCATCATAACCTCCCTGCTCTTATATTCTATGCCTCGGCTAATGAAGGCAAGAATCCCATATGCCTTTTTAACCACCTTATCCACCTGTTCTGCTGCCTTCAGGGATCTATGTACATGCACACCAAGGTCCCTCTGATCCTCTGTCTTTCCTAGGGTCTTACCATTCATTGTGTATTCCCTTGCCTTGTTAGTCCGTCCAAAATGCATCACCTCACACTTTTCAGAGTTAAATTCCATTTGCCACTGTTCCGCCCATCTGACCAACCCATCTATATCGTCCTGTAGCCTGAGGCTTCCCGCCTCGCTATTTACCACCCCACCAATTTTCGTGTCATCTGTGAACTTACTGATCATACCTTTTACATTCACATCCAAATCATTAATGTAGACCACAAACAGCAAGGGACCCAGCACTGATCCCTGCGGTACCCCACTGGACACAGGCTTCCAGTCACAAAAACAACCTTCCACCATCACCCTCTGCCTTCTGCCACTAAGCCAGTTTTGGATCCAATGTGCCAAGGCACCCTGGATCCCATGGGCTCTTACCTTCCTGACCAGTCTCCTATGCGGGACTTTATCAAAAGCCTTACTGAAATCCATGTAAACCACATCCACTGCATTACCCTCATCCACACACCTAGTCACCCCCTCGAAAAATTCAATCAAATTGGTCAGACATGATCTTCCCTTGACAAAGCTATGCTGGCTATCCCTAATTAATCCCTGCCTCTCCAAATGGTATGTTGGCCTTTATTACAAGAGGATTTGAGTACAAGAGTAAAGACGTCTTACTGCAATTATATAGGGCCCTGGTAAGACCACATCTGAAGTATTGTGTACAGTTTTGGTCTCCTTACCTAAGGAAGGATATACAGTACTTGCCATAGAGGGAGTGCAACGAAGGTTCACCAGACTGATTCCTGGGATGGGAGGATTGTCCTATGAGGAGAGACTGAGTAGACTAGGCCTATATTCTCTAGAGTTTAGAAGAATGAGAGGTGATCTCATTGAAACATACAAAATTCTTACAGGGCTGGACAGGGTAGGTGCAGGGAGGATGTTTCCCTGGCTGGGGGGTCTAGAAAAAAGGGTCGGCCATTTAGGACTGAGATGAGGAGAAATTTCTTCACTCAGAAGGTGGTGAATCTTTGGAATTCTCTACCCCAGAGGGCTATGGAGGCTCAGTCATTGAGTATATTCAAGACAGAGATTGATAGATTTTTGGATCTTAAGGGAATCAAGGGATATGGGGATAGTGCAGGAAAGTGGAGATGAGGTAGAAGATCAGCCATGATCTTATTGAATGGCGGAGCAGGCTTGAGGGGCCAAATGGCCTACTCCCTACTCTTATTTCTTATGTTCTTATGTTCTTATTGGACACAGTACTCCAGTTGGGGCCAAACCAGTGTTTTATACTGGTTCATCATAATTTCCACACTTTTGTACTCTATACCTCTATTTATGAAGCCCAGAATCCCGTAAGCCTTTTTAATTGCTTTCTCAACCTGCCCTGCCACCTTCAACAATTTGTGTACACATACACCCAGGTCTCTCTCTTCGTGCACCCCCTTCAGTATTGTACCATTTAGTTTATATGTCCTCTCCTCATTCTTTCTACCAAAATGTATCACTTCACACTTTCCTGCATTAAATTTCATCTGCCACGTGTCCGCCTATTTCACCAGCCTGTCTATGTCTTCCTCAAGTCTATCACTATCCTCCTCACTGTTCACTATACTACCAAGTTTTGTGTCATCTGCAAATTTTGAAACTGTGCCCTGTACACCCACATCCAAGTCATGTGCTGTGAGGAGGATGCAGAGAAACTCCAGTATGATTTGGACAGGTTGGGTGACTGAGCAGATGCATGGCAGATGCAGTATAATGTGGATAAATGCAAGGTTATCCACTTTGGTGGCAAAAACAGGAAGGCAGATTATTATCTGAACAGCAATAGATTGGGAAAAGGGGAAGTGCAACGAGACCTGGGTGTCCTTGTGCACCAGTCGCTGAAGGTAAGCATGCAGGTGCAGCAGGCGGTTAAGAAGGCAAATGGTATGTTGGCCTTCATAGCGAGAGGATTCAAGTACAGGAGCAAGGATGTCTTGCTGCAGTTGTACAGGGCCTTGGTGAGACCACACACCTTGAGTATTGTGTGCAGTTTTGGTCGCCTTATCTGAGGAAGGATATTTTTGCCATGGAGGGAGTGCAGCAAAGATTCACCAGACTGATACCTGGGATGGCAGGAATGATGCATGAAGAGAGATTGGGTCGATTGGGCTTGTAATCGCTAGAGTTTAGAAGAATGAGAGGGGATCTCATTTGTAATGTTATCTTATATCGTAGTATTAAGAGGCTTACGAGTAGATATCGTTGAGTGCTCTTTATTAGGTCTTGAGTCAGTGCCAGCTCGTGCAGTACTGCCGCATGGCCAAGATGGTCAAGCAGCTGTCTTTACTACAACTACCGTCAAGCAGCTGTCTTTACTACAGCTACAGTTATCTGTACATCTTTCCCCCTCAATGATGACAAACAGTAAACACCATAACATAACATAACATATAGAACACATATTAACAACATATAAAAACAGTCAGTGTAACTACTATTAACAACATGTAAAAACTGTCAGTGTAACTATACCTTGCAATAACTGCCGGTACATATAAACACTACCCACACCCAGAAGTCCATTCGCTGTTTACAGTCTTTCCCTTGTCTACAGGTCGAGTCTAACGACAGGCTTTCTGGTGCGCTGTGACCTGCGTAGCTGAGCGGGTATTTGCTGGGCCAACCCAGTTGTGTCCATTAAGTTCATGTCTGTACCACACGAATCCCTTGTCTCATTGTCACCCCTGTGTACTTCATCACTTTGTGGCATTGCCCTCGTCTCCTCATCACTCTGTCGGATTTCCATCATCAGCTCATCCTCTCTGTCCTCCTGCGGCTGATAGGTCTCGGTGGTTTTCAGTGGTTTTCAGTAGGTGCCTCCTGTTTCTGCGATATACATTGCCATTTTCTGTCATGACACTGTATGACCTGGGGGCAACCTGTTGAAGAACGGTAGCTCTTTGATTCCATGACCCAGGCCATTCAATGCGAACTACATCCTTCTCCTGTAGAGGCACTAGTGCAGTGGCTGTGCGGTCATGGAGCGTTTTTTGTTTCCGCTGAAGTTTCCGGGCCTTGTCTGCCCATACCTCATCTCTGTGATCAAGTGTGACATGCCTGGGAAGTCGAGTACGGATTTTGCGACCCAGTAAGAGCTCAGCTGGAGACTTGCCACTTTCCAGCGGGGCCGCCCTGTACAACATCATGGCCAGATATGGGTCAGTGTTGCTGTGTGCTGCTTTCTTTAATAGTCTTTTCACAATCTGCACCCCCTTCTCCGCTTTTCCATTGGCTTGAGGGTAGAGCGGGCTGGAGGTTACATGCTTAAACTCATACTCTGTAGCAAACGACTGAAACTCATGACTGGCATAGGGAGAGCCATTATCAGAGACCAGAGTTAGAGGGATGCCCTGCCTGGAAAAGATTGACTTCAGGTGAGTTATCACAGCTCTTGGCGTGGTGCTGGGTAGGAGAGCAATCTCAGGATAATTAGAGTAATAATCAATAACTAACAAATAGTCTTTTCCTTCGTAGTGAAAAGTATCAGTTCCTACCTTTTCCCAAGGTTGTGATGGGAGCTCTGTGGTAATGAGGGGCTCTTTTGTTTGCTTGTAGCGATACTCCTGACATGTAGCATACTCACTGATCATCTGGTCAATATCAGAGTTCATGTTTGGCCAGTAGAGTGCCTCACGTGCTGCTCTCCTTTTTGACTTTTCCACACCCAGGTGCCCTTCATGTATCCTGTTAAGCATTTCTCGTCGCATAGAGATGGGCACTACAATCCTGTCACACTTAAGCAGTAGTCCATTGACCACAGAAAGCTCAGACTGAATATGATGATATTGTTTACATGACCCTTTCTTCCAACCCTCTTGAAGATTTCTCATCACTTTCCTCAGAACAGGGTCCTTTGATGTTTCTGTGGCTATCTTTGATAGTTGTTCCTGTGAGGCGGGCAATGCTGCATAGACCATATCCACATGAAGGTCCACATCCTCTTCTGTTTCACTGTTTTGTGTGGCACGAGGCGCAGCCCTGGATAGTGTATCTGCAATGAACATTTGTGTCCCTGGCACATATGTGAGCTCAAAATCATAACATTGTAGTCTCATCATTAGGCGCTGTATCCGTGATGACATGTCACACAGATTCTTTTTTGCGATCCCTAGCAGTGGCTTATGGTCAGTTTCTAGGATAACCTTGGGAAGTCCATAGATGTAGGTATGAAATTTTTCACACCCAAATGCCAAGCCCAGGCACTCCTTCTCTATTTGCGCATACCGGCACTCTGTAGCCGTCATGGAGCGTGACACATATGCCACTGGTCGCCATTCTCCTTCATCTTCCTGTAGAAGGACAGCCCCTAATCCATCCTTAGAGGCATCTGTGGACACTTTTGTCCTCTTTTCAGGGCAGAAGAACTTCAGTAGGGGTTCACTTGCTAGAATGTGTAGCAGCCCCTTCCATTCATTCTCATGTTCATGTCCCCATTGGAACTCTGTCTCTTGGTGCAGCAGTTTTCTCAAGTGAGCGGTTTTCACTGCCAGATTTGGAATGAATTTCCCTAGGTAATTAACCATGCCAAGGGCCCGCTGAACCCCTTTCTTGTCCTTTGGTTTTTCCATGTCATGTATGGCCTTTACCTTTGACTTGTCTGGCTGAATCCCTTCTGCAAAAATCTTGTCCCCGAGGAATGTGATTTCATTGACGCTGAACTGACATTTGTCTTTATTTAGTTTGAGTCCATACTGCCGTATCCTCTGAAGTGTTTTTTCCAGTCTGGTGTCGTGCTCTCCCTGAGTGGAGCCCCATACTACCAGATCATCCACGTACACCCGCACACCATCCATGCCCTCGATGATTTGCTCCATTGCTCTGTGGAAGATTTCTGGGGCGGAGCTAATGCCGAAGGGCAGGCGCTGGTAAGAGTATCGACCAAACGGGGTGTTAAAGGTGCACAGCTTAGTACTCTCTTCATCAAGTTTCAGCTGCCAGAATCCATGCGAGGCGTCCACCTTGGAGAAGAATTTTGCTCCTGTCATTTCGCTGACTATTTCCTCTCTCTTTGGGATTTGATAGTGCTCTCTTTTTATATTAGCGTTAAGGTCCTTGGGATTCATGCAGACACGCAATTTATCAGTCTTTTTTGAATTGGCGCAAACCATGGAATTTACCCAGTCAGTCGGTTCCTCAGTCTTCTTTATGACACCTAGTCCCTCCATGCAGTCTAGCTCTTTCCGCAGTTTCTCACAGAGGGCCACCGCAACTCTCCTGGGTGCGTGAATCACAGGTTGTGCGTCATCTCTCAGTTTGATGGAGTATGTAAAGGGCAGTGCTCCGAAACCCTGAAATACATCCGCATACTTGTGTGTTATAGCATCATCATGCTTTATATTTGTACTGTCTTGGGGGGCACTCTGCACACGGTTCAGTTCATTAATAGTATAGACTCGTTTTACCAAGCCCAAATCCATACATGCCTTATCCCCCAACAGTGACTCATGTCCTTCAGGCACTATAACAAACGTCAATGGGTGAATGCGATTTTTTACCTTAACATTCAGCCTACACGTTCCTTTTGTTTCAATACTTTGTCCATTGTCCGCCTTCAAAGCCACTGTCTTGTTCAATATTTTTGGTCTCACTTTGAGATTCCGTGCATCACTCCAGCTTATGAGGTTTGCCTTAGCACCTATATCTAGCTTGAAGGAAACAATGGTGCCATTTACCAGCAAGGGGGCTATCCAAACTTCAATCTTTAGTCCTACGGAATGTACTTCCTTTTCCATATCTTTACCCTGTTTTAAGTCATTTTGCACCATTCCAACATACAATGTCTCCGATTCTGTGTCTTCAGTCTCAATAGCATGCACTGTCTTTTTACCTTCGGTTTTCTCTTCCCAAAAGCACATTTTAGCAAAGTGATTCCTGCCTTTACATTTTGTGCAGTTCTTCCCATAAGCCGGACACTGTCTTGCCACGTGTCTATTGCCGCACCGTCTGCAATCGTATGGCGTCATAGTCCTGAACTCTGTGCGCCCTCTTGTGTCCCTTCTGTGTACTACATCCACTGGTAGGTTGTCCAGTCCCAGTGCTCTCACGCCCATTGCTGTAGTTCTCCCATCTAATTTTTGTGTGTGCATGGCTGAGAGTTCACTAGCATGACATATTTTTACTGCAGCATCCAAAGTTAAGTCATTGTCCCTAAGCATTCTCTCCCTCACCTTCTTGTCAAGTATTCCGAAAACGACCTGATCGCGTATCATCGATTCCTTCAAGTCTCCAAAGTTACATGTTTGTGCTTTTGTTTTTAAGTCCGTCAGAAAAACATCAAAGGATTCTCCTTGCTTTTGCCCGTGGGAGCGAAAAACAAATCTCTCGAATGTTTCATTCTTTTTAGGTGTGCAGTATTTATCGAACAAATCTATCACCTTGTCCAGATCATTTTTGTCACCTTCAGCTGCGAACGTAAATGTATTATACAGCTCGATTGCCTGCGAGCCAGCCACTGTTAGCAACAAAGCTACCTTACGTGTTCCAGAGCTAGTCGTGGCGTCAATCGCTGTGAGGTAGAGAAGAAAGCGTTGTTTGAATTCGCGCCAATTTTCGTCCAGATTTCCTTCAAGTTGCAGGCTAGTCGGTGGTTTTATCCCTTCCATTGTTGTGGTATGCCCGTATCGTGCGTTCTATAAATCCTGGTACCATGTAATGTTATCTTATATCATAGTATTAAGAGGCTTACGAGTAGATATCGTTGAGTACTCTTTATTAGGTCTCGAGTCAGTGCCAGCTCGTGTAGTACTGCCGCATGGCCAAGATGGCTTCCTATTTATCCGACTGCCGTCAAGCAACTGTCTTTACTACAGCTACCATCAAGCAGCTGTCTTTACTACAGCTGCAGTTATCTGTACATCATTGAAATTTATAAAATTCTAACAGGACTAGACAGACTAGATGCAGGAAGGATGTTCCCGATGGTGGGAGAGTCCAGAACCAGGGGTCACAGTCTAAGGATAAGGGGTAAGCCATTTATGACTGAGATGAGGAGGAATTTCTTCACCCAGAGAGTGGTAAACCTGTGGAATTCTCTACCACAGAAGGCAGTTAAGACCAATTCATTAAATATATTCAAGAAGGAGTTAGATATATTTCTTAAGGCTAAAGGGATCAAGGGATATGGGGAGAAAGCAAGGACAGGGTACTGAATTTGGATGATCAGCCATGATCTCATTAAATGGCGGAACAGGCTCGAGGGGCCGAATGGCCTACTCCTGCTTCTATCTTCTATGTTTCTATGTCATTAATATATATCAAGAAAAGCAGTGGTCCTAGAACCAACCCTTGGGGAACACCACTGTATACCTTCCTCCAGTCTGAAAAACAACCTTTAACCACTACTCTCTGTTTCCTATCACTTAGCCAATTCCGTATCCATGCTGCCACTGTCCCTTTTATTCCATGGGCCTCAACTTTGCTGGCAAGCCTATTATGTGGCACGTTGTCAAACGCCTTTTGGAAATCCATGTACACTACATCAACTGCATTGCCCTCATCAACCCTCTCTGTTACCTCATCAAAGACCTCAATCTACTATGATATCAAACTGAAAAATTGAAAAATATTTTCGTATTGGTCTTTGGCCACCGACTCCTGTAGTACATGTTTCGCACAGCTATTGGCCACATCAAGATAAATCTCTTTAAGATCAGTGGCCAGGAAGGCCTGTTTTCCTTCTGGGTCTCCTTGACTGCCACCGCTCTTCCTGGGGCCAGTTTACAGAGAAGACCAGCTGCACATGGCAATGGTAAATGTGGAATAGTGATGCAGTTGACTCACTTTCCTGAGGCTATATTACAAAAGCAGCTATACTGTTAAGAACATAAGAAATAGGAGCAGGAGTAGGCCATACGGCCCCTCGGGCCTGCTCCGCCATTCAATAGGATCATGGCTGATCTGAATCTAGACTCACGTCCACTTCCCTGCCCTCTCCCCGTAACCCCTAATTCCCTTATCTGCTAGGAAAATGTCTATCGCCATTTTAAATTTATTTAATGTTGCAGCTTCCACAGCTCTCTGGGGTAGCAAATTCCATAGATTTACTACCCTCTGAGTGAAGAAGTTTCTCCTCATCTCAGTTTTGAAAGGGCAGCCCCTTATTCTAAGATTATGCCCCCAAGTTCTAGTCTCACCCATCAGTGGAAACATCCTCACCGCCCCTCACAATCTTATATGTTTCGATAAGATCGCCTCTCATTCTTCTGAACTCCAATGAGTAGAGTCCCAACCTACTCAACCTTTCCTCATACGTCAACCCCCTCATCTCTGGAATCAACCGAGTGAACCTTCTCTGAACCACCTCGAGAGCAAGTATATCTTTTCTTAAATATAGAAACCAAAACTGCACGCAGTATTCCAGGTGTGGCCTCACCAATACCCTGTATGACTGCAGCAAGACTTCCCTGTTTTTATACTCCATCCCCCTTGCAATAAAAGCCAAGATTCCATTGGCCTTCCTGATCACCTGCTGCACCTGCATACTAACTTTTTGTGTTTCATGCACCAGGACCCCCAGATCCCGTTGTACTGTAGCACTTTGCAGTTTCTCTCCATTTAGATAATAACTTGCTCTTTGATTTTTTCTGCCAAAGTGCATAACCTCACACTTTCCAACATTATATTGCATCTGCCAAATCTCTGCCCACTCACTTAGCCTGTCTATATCCTTTTGCAGGTTTTTTATGTCCTCCTCACTCACTGCTTTCCCTCCCATCTTTGTATCGTCGGCAAACTTGGATATGTTGCACTCGGTCCCTTCCTCCAAATCGTTAATATAGATTGTAAAGAGTTGGGGTCCCAGCACTGACCCCTGCGGAACACCACTAGTTACTGATTGCCAGCCCGAGAACGAACCATTTATCCCAACTCTTTGTTTTCTGTTAGATAGCCAATCTTCCACCCATGCCAGTATATTACCCCCAATCCCGTGATTTTTTATCTTGATCAGTAATCTTTTGTGTGGAACCTTGTCAAATGCCTTTTGGAAGTCCAAATACACTATATCCACTGGTTCCCCTTTATTCACCCTGTATGTTACATCCTCAAAGAATTCGAGCAAATTTGTCAAACATGACTTCCCCTTCGTAAAACCATGCTGACTCTGTCCTATTAAATTATGTTTATCCAAATGCTCTGTTACTGTTTCCTTAATAATGGACTCCAACATTTTGCCAACCACAGATGTTAGGCTAACTGGTCTATAGTTTCCAGCTTTTTGTCTCCTTCCCTTCTTAAATAAGGGTGTTACATTAGCAGTTTTCCAATCTGCCGGAACCTTTCCTGAGTCCAGGGAGTTCTGGAAAATGATCACCAATGCATCCACAATCCCTACCGCCACTTCTCTCAAGACCCTAGGATGTAGGCCATCAGGTCCGGGGGATTTATCCGCCTTAAGTCCCATTATTTTACTGAGTACCATCTCCTTAGCGATTTTAATCGTGTTTAGCTCCTGCCCCCCCCCCCCCCCCCCCCATTGCCCCCTGTTTGTCCAGTGTTGGGATATTTTTAGTGTCCTCTACTGTAAAGACTGATACAAAATATTTGTTCAGCGTCTTTGCCATCTCCATGTTCCCCATCACTAGTTTCCCGGTCCCATCCTCTAAGGGACCAACGTTCACTTTAGCCACCCTTTTTCTTTTTATATAGCTGTAGAAACTCTTGCTATCTGTTTTTATATTTTTTGCTAGTTTACTTTCATAATCTATCTTCCCTTTCTTAATTAATCTATTAGTTATTGTTTGCTGGCTTTTAAATGCTTCCCAATCTTCTATCCTCCCACTAGATTTGGCTACTTTATATGCCCTTGTTTTCAGTCGAATACTATCCTTTATTACTTTACTAAGCCACGGATGGCTGTCTTTTCTTTTCCTCCCCTTTTTCCTCAGTGGAATATATTTATCTTGAAAGATGTGAAATATCTCCTTGAATGTAGACCACTGCTCTTGTACCGTCTTACACTTTAATCTGTTTTCCCAGTACACTTTAATCTGTTTTCCCAGTCCACTTTAGTCAATTCTACTCTCATACCTTCATAGTCTCCTTTATTTAAGCTTAGTACGCTGGTTTGAGATCCAACTCTCTCACCCTCAAACTGAATTTGGAATTCAACCATATTATGGTCACTCATTCCAAGGGGATCCTTTACTAGGACATTTTTTATTAATCCTGTCTCATTACACAGGACCAGATCTAAGATTGCCTGCCCCTTGGTTGGTTCAGTTACATACTGCTCAAGGAACCCGTCCCAAATACACTCTATGAACTCTTCCTCAATGCTGCCCTTAACAAGCACCAGACCTCATCAGAAACTGATAATATTGTTACTTTAATCAGAGCCTGGAGTGAGTCAGGCCTGCAGTATTGTTACTTTAATCAGTCTGGAGTAAGTCAGCGTTGCAGTAGTGTTAGTTTAATCACTCTGAAATAGAAACATAGAAAACTGAAAGCTGGAACAAACCATGGGGCAAAAATTCAACTTGTGGCCGCCCAATGTACAGCTGTCGCGCCCGATCTGGACCAGAAGTGCGGCGACCGCCATATTGGCTCAGGCAACTTTTAGTCTTTCAGGGCGTACACCTGAAATAAACATTAGGCTCCTCAACCATGCAAATTGAGGTCCTACGCCAGTTGTAGGACCCCACCCCTCCCAATTAGGTACAAATGGGTGGAGCTTGTGTCACACATGTACCAGGCATTACGAGTGGTTCTTAAAGCAATCACAGGAGGCTGCTCAAAAAAGGCCCCAAGAAATTTTCAGCTTTTATTTTTGTGGGCACAGGAGAAGCAGGCATGCCCCTCTTGGACCCACAAAGCAACTCTGACCCACTGCCAGCACATTTGAGGACCCCCAGCATCACCTTCCACTCGCCCACCGCCCCCCCCCCCAGGCCCGACCTGACGACCCCTCTCTGACAGGCGAGCTGCAGCAGAGTGCCCACTTGCCGCACACAGCTCGCTGGCAACATTTAAATTTGGTTCGGGCTTCAGGCTGACACAGAGCGGTGCACAGAGCAGTAACTCCGCCAATATCGTACCCATTTTTGGCACAAGTTTGCCTCCCTACTGTCCTAGAAGTTATATCCAATAATATCTTTCTCCACAAGATATATGTGCAATTTTGTCTTAAAAGAGCGCAAAACAACTAAGCCACAACATTCCTCTATTCTGGGGCAAATAAATTGCACAACTTGAGTGAGTAGATGAGGAATTTCATTCTGAGTTTTAAAATTTCATCAGAAGTGGTGGCAGGTGCTTCGGGCGGACCTCACTCAAAGAGGCGAAACTATCGTCCATCAGCATTTCTGTCGGTTTCGCCTCCATTGCGCGATTGAACAATCCTTTCAGTAAAGTCTAAATCTACCACTTCCCAGCTTAAATACATGCCCTCACATTCTACTTGTGCCAAAACAAATAGCCTTGATTGCTCTTCTACATCTCAGCCTTTCTATTTTGAATATCTGCATCATATCGCCCTCAGTTTCCTCTTTCAAATTACGCTATCGCCATATGCTTTATTCTTCCAATACCTTATCATCCAAGTAGCTGTTTTCTGTGCCTTTTCCAGCGCTTTTGTATGGCGTTTTTAATTTTCTTTGCAAACATATCTGTTGTGTATGTACCTTTAAGAGAATAACTGGTCTCAGACTGCAGTACCGGCAGTGACCACCCCTGTATAAAAGGCGCTAGTCAGCCTCTGTGTTTTTAGTTTTCACTATTGACTTCCATCAGTAAAGACTTATTTTGTTCACTCCTGCTGTCCGTGTCTCAATTATTCACGGATGTAACACTGGCGACGAGTAAGAAACAAACTTACCTGCAACTCGGCAGCACCTCAGACGACGTTATTGAAGGTCGAAGCCAGAAGAAAGAGAAAAAAAAAAAAAAAATCCAAAGAAACTCGAGAAATGGGCGTCGACCGTGGGCAACCGCCCTCCAAATCGTCGGATTGAAAACTTGCAGGAGAGACTGTCCAGAGCCAGGCTGGGTTCCTCGGTCTGTGGTTTCCCAGCTAATCGGGCTGGTGGCAGGTAGTGCACTGATCCTTCCTGGGCTGCGGCGGGCTAGAGCTCGATCGGGTGGCTTTTCAACGGGGCCGGGCAGCGAGTCGGGAAGCAAAGAGAGAGAGAGAGGGTGGAGCACACAGGGCACGGCCGGTGCTTCGAATCCAGGCAGCGTTCGGACCTAAGAAGAGGGAGGGAAGTGTCCCAGAGGGTCCACTCCACAACGGGAAAATAATAAAAGAAAAAGAATCAATATTAAACGCGCAAGAAACCGTGGAAAGCAGCGCTAACAACAGCGGGGAAGAAGGCAAAGCGCGGGAGGCGCCATTTTGTTAAATCGGGGAAGAAGGCAAAGCGCGGGAGGCACCATTTTAGATTTGCAAGATGCCAAAGACTGGCTGTATCACTGCTTTTGATAATACAATAGAGGACTGGACCACGTATGTGGAAAGAGTCGAGGTATATTTCGAGGCAAATGAAATAGCAGAGGGGAAAAAGGCATCGATATTGCTAAACTTAATGGGCGCTAGAACGTACGGCCTATTGCGGGACCTGATTACTCCAGCCAAACCGAAGGCGAAGAGTTTTAACAAAATTGTTGCTGTCCTACAGGAACACTTAAACCCTGCACCGCTGTTGATAGCAGAAAGATTTAAATTCCACAGGAGAACTCCGCACAAAAATGAGAGTAATGCTGAGTATTTTACGGAACTACGCAAGCTATCAAAGCACTGCCAGTTCGGAGCAGGACTGGCAGATACCCTACGGGACAAATTTGTCTGTGGACTCCTGAGAGAAGGAACACAGAAGTAGTTACTCTCAGAGAAAGAGCTGACGCTAGATAAGGCTTTTAGCGTGGCAGTATCGTATGAAGCAGCAGCCAGGGGAGCTGCAGAAATTCAACAAAAACCACAGGAAAACGGCACCCACGAAATGACACGGGGATTTGCAAAATGTTATCGCTGCGGCAGAACTAACCATGACCAGAAGGACTGCTGGTCCAAAGACAAAATATGCAGGCAATGCGGGAAGATGGGACACATTGCACGAGTTTGCAGGTCTGGGAAGAAGACCAGCGACAACAAAAAGGCTACTAAGGAACCGTACAAGAAAGTACAAAAGATGACGGACAGTAGTTCCGAAGACCAGATGAGCGATAGTGAATCCGGGAACAGGAGACTAAGCTGTCTCAAACTTCACAATGTAATCGCAAAAGAGGATCACCGAACCATTTGGGTCACCCTCACGATAGCAGGGTCACAAGTTAAAATGGAACTGGATACAGGATCAGCGCTAACCGTCATGAATCGACGAGACTACGAGTGGCTATTTTCACACATCATCTTGACGACGTATACGGGGCAAAAAGTATACCCCAGAGGAAAAATAAGGGTGCCTGTCGAATACAACGGCAAGAAAATACAGAAATTGTATCTCTACATACTGCCAAATGGTGGACCACCGTTATTGGGACGGGAATGGATCAGGAAGATAAACTTATGATTGGCACTCCATTCATGCAATGACGGTGGATGGTAAAAAAGATGAAGACGTCACTCCTGGACGATTGTCAACAATCTTAGCTAACGCCAAAGAGGTATTTCAACAAGAACTGGGCACGCTTAAAGGCGTAACCGCCTCGATAAAAATAGAAGAGAATGCAGTTCCCAAGTTTTTCAAAGCTAGACCGGTACCATATGCAATTCGCCCAGCCGTCGAGGCAGAGCTGGAGAATCTGGAGAAGGCGGGCGTGTTGTCTAAGGTCGACTGGAGCGAGTGGGCGACACCCATCATTCCTGTCATGAAGAAAACGTTAAGCAATAAGTCCGGGGAGCCAAGGAAGATTCGCATCTGTGGGGATTTCAAGGTGACGGTGAACCCAGTCCTTCACACAGTATAATATCCTCTTCCAAGGATAGAAGACATCTTTGCCTCACTGTCTGGAGGGAAGCGTTTTACAAAAATTGACCTAGCACAAGCATATTTGCAGATGGAGGTTGAGGAGTCCTCTAGGAAGTATCTCACGATAAACACTCACAAAGGTCTTTACCAGTATCATCGATTGGTATTCGGAGTAGCATTGGCTCCGGCGATATGGCAAAGAGCGATGGAACAAGTTCTGCAAGGGATTCCGGGGACTCAGTGTTACTTGGACGACATCCTTGTAACAGGTGAAGATGACAGTGAGCACCTTAACAACCTAGAACAGGTGCTCACTAGACTACGGGAACATGGGCTGCGAGCCAACCGCCCCAAGTGCGAATTTTTTAAGAAACAGATATCGTATTGTGGCCACGTGATTGATGAAGAGGGGTTACATAAGTCCCCTGGCAAAATGGAAGCGGTTGTTAAGACCCCAGCGCCTGAAAATGTGTCGCAACGGAGGTCATTCCTCGGATTGGTGAATTACTATCATAAGTTTTTGCCGAATTTGTCGACAATTCTGCACCCACTGAACGCCCTGCTACGAACGGGGGTAGCATGGAAATGGAGCGATGATTGTAAACGTGCTTTTCAGAAGAGTAAGGACTTAATCACTTCAAGGGAAGTATTGGCTCACTACAACCCAGCACTGCCAATCAGGCTGGCGTGTGATGCGTCTCCCTACGGCATTGGGGCGGTACTGTCACATAAATTCCTTGATGGTTTAGAGAGGCCGATAGCTTTTGCGTCACGCTCGTTAACTTCTGCCGAGCGTAACTACGCCCAGATTGACAGAGAGGCCCTCAGCCTAGTGTGGGGGGTGAAGAAGTTCAATCACTACCTGCACGGTCAAAAATTTACTCTACTAACCGATCATCAACCTCTTGTCTCCATTTTCAACCCTCAGAAGGGCGTACTGATAATGACAGCACAACGGCTGCAGAGATGGTCCCTTTTCCTAGGGGCACACCAATATGACATCGAGTACAAAGGAACTAAACAGCATGGAAATGCTGATGGATTGTCACGTCTACCGTTGCCGACGGTGGAAGAAGAAGACCTTGCAGTGGATCCAATGGAGTTATTCCACTCGACCATAGTCGAATGTCTCCCTGTGATGAATGCAAACACAGAAAAGGAAACACGGAATGACCCGACACTATCACGGGACTATGATTTAACGGTGAAGGGATGGCCAGCACATGGCGAACCACTGCTGCCAGCATTTTCGCCAAGAAGAGAACAGCTGTCAGTGTGCAGAGGAACCTTGATGTGTGGATCCAGAGTAGTAATTCCACCTAAGTTGATGGATAGAGTGCTCAATGAGCTTCATGAGGGTCATCTGGGTGGGGTAAAAATGAAGAGCTTAGCCAGAGCGTTTGTGTGGTGGCCGGGAATCGATAGAGAAATCGAAGAGATGACCAAGAGCTGTGCAGGATGCCAGAAGGTCCAAAACGTCCCACCACAAGCTCCTCTGCATCCATGGGAGTGGCCCTCATCTCCATGGCAAAGGGTGCACATTGATTTTGCTGGTCCCTTTATGGACTCGATGTTTTTAATTGCGGTGGATGCACATTCAAAGTGGCCAGAGGTAATAAAAATGTCCTCAACCACCACGGAAAAAACTATCACAGTTTTACGAACCATATTCGCCAGGAATGGGCTGCCTGAACAGATTTGCTCTGACAATGGACCACAGTTTGTGTCTGAAGAGTTCCGGAGGTTCTTAAAGAACAATGGTGTTAAGCATTACACATCTGCCCCATATCATCCAGCCACTAATGGATTGGCCGAGAGGTTTGTCCAAACATTCAAGAAGGCTATCAAGGCAATGTGTAATGAAGATATACCCCTACAACACAAGGTGGACAACTTCTTGTTTGCCTACCGGAATGCGACACATGCGGTTACCAACCAAACTCCAGCCATGATGTACTTCAATCGAAGACTACGATGCCGCTTGGATTTGGTTAAGCCAAACGTCCAAAGAGATGTGGAGAACAGGCAGTTTCAGAATATGAATGAAAGGCCGACCAGGAGTTTTAAGATAGGTCAACCAGTTTTGGCCCGGGACTACCGCACTGAGAAATGGCAGCCAGGAACGATTTGTACACGACAAGGACCTCTCATCTGTACCGTGGACATTGGGGAGAGCATTGTAAGACGCCATGCTGACCAGATTCTAGAGTCACTGGAAAACGTCAACTCCACACCACGATCTGATACACCTGGTAATGAAATCGACGTTCCAATTGCAGCTACCGCAGAACCGGTAATATTGGAAGCAGATGAACCAAACAACGACATTGATCCTGACTCAACATTGCCAGAAGAACCTGATACCCCAAAGAGGCGTTATCCAGACAGAATCAGGAAGCCTCCTCAAAGACTGAACTTATAATTGCTTAAACTTAACCAATGTATCTAGCAACAGTAATTGTGATTGTAATTAGTTATCATTTAGTTGTTAAATGAATGTTATGTACTGTTTATCTAAAAGGGGAGGAATTGTTGTGTATGTACCTTTAAGAGAATAACTGGTCTCAGACTGCAGTACCGGCAGTGACCACCCCTGTATAAAAGGCGCTAGTGAGCCTCTGTGTTTTTAGTTTTCACTATTGACTTCCACCAGTAAAGACTTATTTTGTTCACTCCTGCTGTCCGTGTCTCAATTATTCACAGACGTAACAATATCTAGTAAGTAATACACACAAGATTATAAGATTCTGGCAGAGCACCAAACTTATATGAAAGCATAGCAAGCCACTCCAAAAATGTATGGCAGAGTGCAGAGCAGCCTGAAGCGAGTGGCAGCTGCAGGAGCCTCCGTTTACATTCCACAGAACACAGAGGTCTGGTGATAAATCATCATCACATATGTGCAGCCTTTGACTGGTGGCATGCAGGCCTTGGGTGATGTAGGAGAGAGAATGGAGAGAGCAATATCGACCAAATTCTGAGATCTCTGGGTCAGTGTTTCAGAGGGTTTGCAGGATATTTGTGATGGGATATTGGTAATTCCACAAGGTCCGATTTCCCAATATTCTGGTCCCATGCCTAGCGGGGGAGCAACAGATGGCGCAGAGGATTCTGACTTCCCTCAGGACAGCAGCACAGAGTTCTCTGCTCAGCCTCCTCAGATGCTTTCACAGTTGAAAGAAAGTCAGCAGGCCAAGACTGTGGAGATTTCCAGCCCAGAGAAGCAATCCGTTGTGGATCTATTCCAATGCTCAGCTGCCCTGAGAGGAAAGTCTCCTTCATCCCAAGAGGCTAATATAGAGCAGCCATCCACATCTCAGACCCCAGGCCCTCAGGTAGCACTTAGAAGAAAGCGTTCTTTTTGAACATTTCATTCTGGACTCTTGCGCATACCTGATTATAATTGCTCCAAGGTGCCTTCAGCTGCCTAGGTCCGAACCTCTGGAATTCCCTCCCTAAATCTCTGTGCCTCTCCACTTCTCCTTCCTCCTTTAAGACGCTCCTTAAAATCTACCTCTTCGACGAAGCTTTTGCCCTAACATCTCCTTATATCGCTCAATGTCACATTTTAGGTTTTTTTGATAACGCTCTTGTGAAGCGGCTTGGGCTATTTTATTACATTAAAGGCACTATGTAAATATAAGTTGTTGCTGTTATTGTTGTTAGAATAGAACTGAGTAAACATCAAAAAGCCACCAATGGAGTGGACAGCGGCGATTCTAAATAACTTCTCAGTAATAAAATTCCAGAACCCTTATATGATTTTTCTTGTCAGAAAATATTGTTATGATGTTCATGATTTTGTTTTGCTGGAAACATAAAATTGCACTGGATTTTAAAAAGATGTTTGTGTACTTGGAACCCTCATGGGAATTGTGCATTTAATGATGAATGGAGTGTTCTGAAGGGTTGTAAACTTAAATGAGCATCCTGGTTATTACAGATGTGTAAAGCTATAATCAGACATTACTGACAGTCTCTCTGATGAGTTTGCCACAGCTTCCTCCCAGCAGCTATCAGTGACCCTGCTCATGCTTGAGTTCCTCTCTCTTAAGGGATTCAGCTTCTGACTCAGTCTCCTCCTCAGAAATCTCAATTTCCAGGCCTTTCTAAACAGCAAAACTGTGGCAGACCCAGCAGGCCACCATAATTTGTGATACAACGTTGGAATTTACTGGAGGGAGCCCCCTGATCTATCTCGGTACCTAAATCTTCCCTTCAGCATCCCAATAGCCCATCCAAAATCCTAGATCTAATCCCGGAAGATTAAATTGAGTTCATTGAAAATCTGTACTGATTTAGGAGAAGGCATGAACTTCTTACTGAAACTGGGAAGGAGGTATTTGGGAAGAAGAAAAGCATTAAATAACAAAGACGGCGAGACGTAAAAGGTGGAGGAGCCTTGTGGAGAAGACTAACTTCACTCACTCCAGCAGGAAAGCATGGGCCCTGCTCCGTCAACATGGCGGGGCAAACCCTGCCTATAAACACAGGACGACCATCAGAGCGGAGGCCATTGCATCCCACTTGATACAAACATCAAAGATTCCAGTGGACAAAGAATTTCGACCCCAGGTGAAGCGGTAGCTTTCGACAAACTTGATGGCGGCACCAAGATCGTCAACTATGTCTGATGCATTCGCCTTGGACGAACTAAACGCAGCCCTGAGGATAAGTCTGGAAAAGCTGCTGGTCCAGATGGTGTTTACCCAGAATTCCTAAAAGCACTGGAACCCAAAGCGAAGAGTTGGTTGACCTTCTCTGAGGTACTGACAACTGGTAAAATTCCACCTATTTGGCAGGAGACTAAAATAATTGCCCTCCTGAAGCAGGGGAAGAATGCTTTGAAGCCTCCAGCTACTGCCCAATCTCTTTACTTTGCACTTGTTATGAAGTGCTGGAGAGGCTACTACTCCACAGACAAGCCCCCATCATCGAGCCAACCATTCCTAAGGAGCAAGCGGGCTTCCAGAGCAGCCGTAACTGCTGCGACCAAGTAGTAGCTTTAACAACACACATCGAGCAGGCTTCCAGCACCAGCTCTAGACCACCGTAGTACTCGTAGACCTGTCAGCGACATATGACACAGTATGGAAGCATAGACTACTTTAGAGCAGAGTGCTGCTCTCCAACATGGCTATCAAGTCCGCATGTCAAATCCATTGATGTCAAGCTGAATTCTACTATGAGAATTATCACCGGTACACTTTTATCGACACCAACACCTTGATTGCCCGTACTTGCAAACATCGCACCACCACACCTACACCGCGAATATGCAGTCTCCAGAGAATACAACCACTACACCAGCAAAGACATGTCCATGTTCCAGGCTGACTTGAACAACCTACCACCAACCCATCTCAAATCTAGAAGGCCATTTTGGACCATCGCCGAACCCCTTCAGTGATCTCCCCTCAGCCCTTCAGCGATTTCCCCTCAGCCTTGATGATCAATGGCGAAATGCTTGGAAGAACTGCGACATACAGAATAAATTCCTTATAGAGGACCCCGCAGTACAACCTGAAGGAACAAACCTTCCTCGCAAACAGTGGACAACCATCAACTGCCTCAGAACTGGTCATGGTAGATGCTGCCACCTTCTCCATAGATGGAAGAGTAAAGCATCCCCATCATGCAACTGTGGAGCTCCTTATCAGACCCTGGAGCACATCATTGAATACTGCCCTCAGAGGAAATTTGCAGGCAGCCTACAAGATATCCACGCTGTTACACCGGAAGCTTTGGCCTGGATATTCAACTTAGATTTTGACATTTGATTTGCTTTGCTACTACCATACGAAAAAAGAAGACGACAAAGGAATAAAAATTAGGGCCCTGAAAATCTGCAGGCCAGTAATCCCAACACTTACACCAGCATTGCGCTTGCCAATCAATGACCTCCACCACTAACCCTGCCAAAGTATCCGGGTCAAGGGAAGGACCTTTAATCTAGAGGTCATTAGCAGGTGCCCACACCATTAGTGGTACATTTAAGACATTCGCCTCATGCAGCAGGCTGAAAAGGGGGCAGTAAAAGTGCATGGGCTGGGGGATTTTGGACCCTACAGAAATGTCTTGATAGTGCCCCCTTGGCAAGCGAGACACTATTTTTTTTAATTTATTTATTTATTCTTTGGAGCCCAGTACTCAATCCCAGCCTGAACCCCAGGTGGGCCCCAATACCATCCCAGCATAGGGAAAGCCTGCTATGGCAAACCTATGTTGATGGCCATATTTGGGGCTCCACCCCCAAACAGGCCATTGCAGATGCTTTGATGCTCAGCCAGCATATCTGGGTCGTGAGCGAGTATCCAGCCATTCAAGCACACACTTGCCGAAATTACCACAGAAGTACGCCAGAAGAGCTGTGGATTTTCAAGCCCCAGGAATTCTAATGAGGGAGGTCAGGCTTAAGTAATCCAGAGTCAAAATTAATAAATGAGTACCTGGTAGCAGGGAGATATATTAATTAGCTACAGTTTCTTTTTTGACGTTAAGAGCATGATGAGCATGACAGTAATGATTCATTCCATGGTATGATAGTCTGATAATGGAATGAAATAGTTAGTTTTGCATAGCTAAAGCTACATGAACAACGTGAACATAAATAACTGATACAAGCAGCTATGAACATCTGAAGGCCGAGAATAGCATGTCTGACTCCAAACTTGGGAGGATAAGGAGGAGAAATAATAGGAATTCAGATGGATGGGCCTTCAGAATGTATAAACAGGAAAGACATGTGAGGGAAGAGTATGAGACCCCTTAGGGGAGGGCTTTCATCTGAAAGTTAAGACAGAGAACTCGACATACCATTGGGCACCTTGGTTTAAGAAGAACCCTTACAGGTTAAATGGTCCTGTCCATATTGTACATCAGGCCCACCCCTAAAAAGGAATAAAAGCAAGACCCGAAAGGTTCTTAGCACAGACGGTGGAGGGGAGAGCCATACAAGAGCGGGGCTAGTCTAACACTCTTCCAGGAGTGGACCCATTCTTGGAGGTTCTAGACGAGAGGAAGAAAGGCCATAAGCCAGAGAACTGTTCGCGCACGCCAGCCGTCTGTCCGATCGGGACTGGTACCAGCTGCTTGTCACGGTCGTATGTTTTTGCTGTATAACTAGTGTGTTGTATTCCGTCTTAAACTCTGATTAAACACAATATTCCCACCATATTGGTTTGCAGTTGATCCTGGTTATCTGAAAGACCAGAGATAATCTAATCTCAATGGTGGTGACCCAGGCCTGATGCCGCATGTGATGGGTGATCTGGCAGCTTCCATTGCAGCACAGGCAGAAGTGACGCAATGTCTTAGTGCTGCAATGCAGTCTATGCTTGGTGGCATCCAATCTCAGACTGTTCTCTCATGCAGTCCCAGCTTGATGTCACGCAAGCTCTGACTGCTGCCATCGTGACCTGTCACAGCAGGCCAGCAATCTGTGCTCCAACAGATTGCTAGGGATGCTGAGGTGCTGCCCTGAGGGAGTGGCAGTGGGTCAGTGGAGCAGGAACCTGCTGTCCTCTCTTAGGATGACAGCATTCCTGCTCCCACCTCTGCCACTCTGCCATTGCCCTTGTCGCTGCCTGTCATCCAGCCATCCCAGACTGCTTCCACCCATGCTGAGGTGGTGCAGTCCACAGCCGGGCCTTCCAGGCCCAGAGCTGGTCGAGGGCATGCTGCAAGGCCATCTGAAGTCTCCCACACTCAGCAGCCTTCCACCAGCCCTGCTGCAGCCACTGGGCCAACACTTCATAGGAGCACTAGAGTAGGCAAAGGCACAGTAACGACAGGCACTAAGGGATTGCACAAGGGTGAATAGTTAATATTTCTGTTGTAAATATGTGTTCACTGATTTTTGATAAATTTATTAATTCAGTTTGGATTCTTTTGTGGTGTGTCTCATTTCAGCTTTGCACTGTGATATGGCCTGTGACCGGGATGGGATGATGGGGATGTGGTGAGCAACGGGGATCTGGGGTTTAATTCATTCGAACCTCAGGCTGGTGAGGCGGTCACGGACCGCCCTTCTGGAAGGCTGATTGAGTGGCTGCCTCCTCCCTCGCTCCTGTTCCTCCTCCTCATCGTCCTCCTCATCTTCCTCTTCCTCCTCATCCTCCTCCTCCTCCTCTCCCTCTTCCTCCTCCTCCTCTCCTTCCTCCTCTCCCTCCTCCTGAGGTGGTCCCGCAATCACTGGTGGCAATGGCTGGGCCCTCATGATGGCCAAGTTGTGGAGCATGCAGCAGACCACCACGAAATGGGACACCCGCTCAGCCGAGTACTGGAGGGCTCCTCCCGAGCAGTCAAGGCAGCGGAACCATTGCTTCAGCAAGCCGATGGTCTGCTCAATGATGTTCCTGGTGGCAACATGGCTCTCTTTATATGAGTGCTGGGCAGGAGTGTTGGGGTTGAGGAGGGGAGTCATGAGCCAGGTGGAGAGCGGATAGCCCTTGTCTACGAGCAGCCAGCCGCGAGCTTGACGTGGTGATTGGAAGAGTGCTGACGCACTGGTCTGACGCAGAATGAAAGCATCGTGGCTGCTGCCAGGATAGCGGGCATTGACATTGAGGATTCGCTGTCTGTGGTCGCACACCAACCGCACATTAAGTGAGTGGTAGCCTTTGCGATTACAGAAGATCTCAGGATTGTTATGCGGTGGCCGCAAAGCCACGTGGATGCAGTCAATGGCGCCCTGCACCATGGGGAATCCCGCTATCCTGGCAAAGACACATGCATGCTCGTCCTGCTTCTCTCTGATAATGTGAAAGGAAATGCAGTCCCTTCTCCTACTGTAGAGAGCCTCTGTGACCTCCCGGATGCAGCGATGGACAGCGAACTGCAAAATGTTAGCTATGTCTCCTGTTGCAGACTGGAAGGATCTGCAGGTGAAGAAATTAAGTGCGATGGTGACCTTGACTGCTACTGTGAGAGCCGTGGTCACCCTGAACTAAGGCTGGAGGTCTGATTGCAGGAGATGGCAGAGTTCTGTGACCACCTCCTTGGTGAAGTGGAGCCTTCTAATACACTGCTCCCCGCTTAATTGGAGGTAGGAGGAGTGCTCTCGGAATACCCTCGGAGGGTAAGGCCTCCTGTTGAGAGCCCTCCTCCTCCCTCTGGGCACATGTTCCAGTCTTTCTCGCTGCCTCTGCTCCCTCCGCCGTAGATCCTGGAGGGCGAGGTTGACTGCCAATACAGCCCCCATTAATGTAACCAAGTGTAGCAGTTAGATTTTTTTAAAGAATAAATGTAGCTACTTTTTAGTTGCCACAACACTCCTCATACAAAATAACCTTGAAATTACTGAATTAAACTGTTGGACTATGTGAAACTGACAAGAAACCTCTGAAACTTCACGAACCTGACAGCTGCGAGTCATTACTGATGATCACTTTATATAATGTCCCTGGAGCCCTGGCTTCCTGATGCTTCACGCCAGCTCTCCTTGTTGCTGTTTACTCCAGATGCTAAGGTAGGTGGCGACAATCAATTTCACAGATCGGGTGCTCAGTGAGCGTTGCACACTCACTGACGTTATGATCCACCTGGCATTGAGGCTTCCGGCAATAACTGTTAGCGCCGGCGCTGCAGGGGGGCGGGGTTTGGCATGTGCTGTTGGATTTGCCTCACCCCGGCACTAATGCCACTAACGGGAAGTGCTTAGGTACCAAATTTATCCCCCATTGAATCTTACAGCACAGATGGAGGCAATTCGGCCCAACGTGCCTGTGCTGGCTCTTTGAAAGAGCTGTCCGATTTAGTCCCACACCCCAGCTTTTTCCCCCATAACCCTGCAAATTAGTCCTCTTCAAGTTCATGTCCAATTGCCTTTTGAAAGTTCCTATGAAATCTGATTCAATCATTCTTTCAGGTAGTGCATTCTAGATCTTAACAACCTTCTATGTGAAAAAATTTCTTCTAATTTCCCCTCTAGTTCTTTTGCCAACTATTTTAAATCTGTGGTTACCGATCCACTCACCGGAGGAAACAGTTTCTCCCTGCTTGCTCTATCAAAACCCCCTCATAATTTTGAATACCTCTATTAAATCTCCTCTTAACCTTCCCTGCTCTAAGGAGAACAATCCCAGCTTCTCCAATCACTCCATAACTGAAGCCCCACATCCCTGGTATTGCTCCTCTGTATCCTCTCCAAGGTCTTGACATCCTTCTAAAGTGTGGTGCCCAGAATTGTACACAATACCCCAGCTGAAGCCTAACCAGTGATTTGTAAAGATTTAGCATGACTTCATTGCTTTTGTACACATTGCCCCTATTTATAAAGCCAAGTATCCCATACGCTTTCTTGGCCATCTTATCAACTTGCCGCGACACTTTGAAAGATTTGTGAATATGCACCCCCAGGTCCCGCTGCTCTTGCATCCCCCTCAAAATAGTCCCATTTAGATTATACTGCTTCTTCATGTTGTTCCTCCCAAAGTCTTGCATCTATTGTAGGCACAGGCCCAAGTCTGCCTTTTTGGAAAGCCCCAGAAATCCTAGGGGAACATAAAATATCTCAGTCCCTTTTTCCTCTCCATACACCCTGGGAACTGTGCATTTCCTAGGCATGCCTGGAAGGAATAGCAGGGCCCCTATGTCTACATTTACACTTTCTAGCGGGAGTCATGGATAGTGCTCAGGAGCAGAAACCCTGACTATGTTTTTCTCCCTCCTTAATCCAGGGCACGGAGACTAATTATACCATCCTTACTGCCATCCTGGCTGAAGTCAGCTAGAAGCATGAACTGGAAATTAAACCTCAGACTTTGATCTGTTTAGCTATTTCCAATTAAAATGGAGTGGTTAGGGATCTACCAAAAAGGCATGGATAAGTTCATGGAGCTAATGCAAGAATGTTCTCTTTTTCAGAATTTAAAAAAGGACCAGAGAAAAAATTATACTTTATAAAATGATATTTACATATTAGGTGACAATACAGTTGAAAACAATTGTAATAAGCACAAAATCGACCCTAGCAATCGCTAAAGCACCGAAAGAGCTGAGAAATTTGCATTGGGGTCCCAAATGCACAAGCCCCTTCACCAGCAACCCTGGTTCAGCAAATGGTCAACACTGGATTTGAGCTTCCGCATAAAAGACAGCTGCACAGGCAAGAGAAGCAGTGCTCCTGTTATTCCATGTCACTACTTGGACATACTGACGTGCAGCTGCAGCAGCTGTTGTGTTTCTCACAGTAAATACAACAGTTTGGCTGAAAGACTAGCAACTTTTGATGGTGGTGTTCTGGTAATAATCTTGGAAAGTACTGACAGCTGGCTGCATCTCTGCATTACTCCAGAGTTTAGACTCTGGCCACCATCATCCGGTTCACGGGGTTTAAAGGCTTTGGACTGCGCTTAGTTCCGGAGTAAGAGATGTTTTTATTTTCTACAGTTTGCCAAACAAGCCCACAACATTCCATCCAGCTTTAGGCTGAAGTTGTGGCTTGTGACAAAGAGAGCTAAACCTCCTTGAAAATTCTCACTTTTCCACCAACTCTTCCAGCCTTATTTTAGCTTGGAAGCGGTAAATGAGCTGAGGAAGGGAGCTTGGATTCCTTGGTGCTGAATTTGCTCAGTTGTTCCAGCAGATTCCTGCTGTAACTCCAGCAGCTGTCCAGTGGAACAGCCCAGAAACAAGCCATGATGTGGCCTATGCTGGGGTTTCCCACTAGACCTTGTTAGGTGTAAGGCCTACTAAGCCAGTGACACAGCATAAAGGAGGCAGAGCTGGCAGCGGGGACTCCCGATGCTGACAGTTCCCACTTCCCCAACCACAGTGGTATCCAGCAGTGGAGGGTGGTATGCCTAGCGAGATAAGGTGTACCAGCCTCTAAAAGGGCATTACTGGCTCCCACGGGGGTCAGAGCAGGGCTTCATGTCACAAAGCAGTCTGGCTCCCTAATAATGAGATGCTTTTTTTAAAAAAAAAAGAGAAATTATATCAGCCGCAAAGGGGGTCGAAGAGGGCACAGTAATTGGGGCTGGCAGACACTCAAGAGATATTTTAGCTTGGAAGCGGTAAATGAGCTGAGGAAGGGAGCTTGGATTCCTTGGTGCTGAATTTGCTCAGTTGTTCCAGCAGATTCCTGCTGTAACTCCAGCCGCTGTCTGTTATATATTGTGTGTTCTCCTCCCACCTGTGGTGGCGCTGTCACAGGAGATAAATGGTTGGGTGTTCTCGGTTAAGTTTAGCTCTCTTTGTTCGGAACTTTCCAGAGCTTCCTTTCCTTCCAATAAAGCACTTCATGTTTGAATCTCTGAGTTCTGAGTCCTAAATTGTGTCTAGGTAGAAAGGTACCGACACAACAAGTGGCAACGAGGAACGGATGAATCTGTGTACGTTACGGGTGCAGTGAGTAAACAGAAAATTTAATTTGAAACGTGAGATGGCTGCTATATTAGGAAACATCGGTGATTTTGATGAAAATGTGGAGCAATGGAGCGCTTATACGGAACGTTTTGACTATTTTGTATTGGCAAATGCAGTGGCAAATGAAAAGGTCGTGCCTACCTTTTTGAGTGTAATTGGGCTAAAGACATTCAATTTACTTCGCAGCCTCGTGCAACCAGATAAGCCAGGAACTAAAACATATAACCAACTAGTGGAAATTCTTGGAGCACATTTTTCACCAAAACCTCTGGTTATTGCTGAGAGATTTCGATTTCACAAACGGAATCAAGAGGAGGAGGAATCAGTGACGATGTTTATTGCTGCTTTAAAAAGGTTATCAGAACACTGCGAGTTCAAGGAGGTGCTGAAGGACACCATTAGAGACAGACTCGTGTGTGGTCTGCAAAATCCAGCCACACAGAAGCGCCTTCTTACTGAGGACAACCTTACTCTTGAAAAGGCCATTGAAGTTAGTGTCTCCATGGAGATGACGGAAAAGGAGGCTCACCAGTTGAGTTCAACAGGGAGAGTTCACAAGGTGTCGTCTGAGCCTAAAGGTGCGCGGAACAGCACATGTTACCGTTGTGGGAAAACGGGCCATCATGCTAATGACTGCTGGTGTACGGAGCTGGAATGCCGAAATTGTGGCAAAAAGGGTCACATTGAACGCACCTGTAGAGGTAAAAAAAGAACAGACAGAGCTGGGAAGCATGGAAGCAAAATGTCTGTATTTGGACAAGAGAGGAAAAAGAGTGTTCATTCAGTGCAGTATGATGGAACAAGCAAAACAGAGGGGAGCGACACCTCTGAGGAGGAAGAGGTGCACATACTGACGGTTGCAGGTGATTCAAATGGCTACTGGGTGTCACCACTGGTGGAGGGACAATCAGTGCGGATGGAGGTGGACACAGGCGCGGCTGTGTCCCTTGTTTCAGACACTGTCTACAACAAAATGCTAAAGCATCTTACCCTTCAGCCAACAAACAGTGTGCTAAAGACGTATACCAGTGAACCTGTGGCCATGAGAGGCGTCATTGAGGCGACAGTTAAATTGAACGGACAGACTGCAAAACTGCCACTATATGTGGTAAAGGGAAATTACCCATCGCTACTGGGACGTGCGTGGCTAAAGAAAATCACGCTGGACAGGCCTGCAGTCCGCATGATGTCAAAAGGGGAGTCAGGTCTGACTGCAGTGTTAAACAAACATGCAGAACTCTTCAATGGGGAACTTGGGAGCATGAAAAAGATCCGCGTGAGACTGGACATTAAACCTGACAGCAAGCCGAAGTTTCACAAATCCCGACCTGTACCCTATGCAATTAGGCCAAAAGTTGAGGCTAACTTGGAGGCCTTAGTCGAGAATGGAGTCCTGGAGCCTGAGTGTGTGAGCAAATGGGCCACACCCATTGTTCCTGTCCTGAAAAAGGATGGATCTGTTCGAATCTGCGGGGATTTTAAAGTGACTATTAACCCGGTGCTGTCTGCGGAACAGTACCCTCTTCCCCTCATTGAGGATCTTTTTACGGGCCTGGCCGGAGGGCAAAAGTTCAGCAAAATAGACTTATGCCAGGCTTATCTACAAATGCATGTCGATGACAAATCAAAGGAGTTGCTGACAATTGTGACACACAAGGGGCTATACCCGTACTGCCGACTTACGTTTGGAATTACGTCGGCCCCTGCTCTATTCCAAAGGGCAATGGATCAGATTTTGAGTGGACTGCCAGGAGTCCAGTGCTACCTGGACGACATCCTTGTCACTGGGACAAATGAGGATCATCTTCTGAACTTGGATGCGACACTACAACGACTGAAAGAGTACGGACTCAGAGTTCGTAAAGACAAATGTGAATTCTTTCAGTCTTCAGTTGAGTACCTGGGGCATGTGATTGACGCTACTGGCCTGCATAAGACGCCGTTAAAGGTCAAGGCGATCGTGGAGGCCCCAGCACCCCAGAATGTGAGCCAGTTACGTTCATTTCTGGGGCTACTTAACTACTATGGGAAGTTTATTCCAGACTTAGCAACATTGCTGAAGCCGTTACATCAGTTGCTATGTCAAGGCAAAACATGGAAATGGACTGAACTGTGCAACGAAGCTTTCGCCCAAGCAAAGAAAGCATTGCTGAAATCGGAGGTCCTGACACACTTCGGCCCAAAGCTACCCATGCAGCTAGCATGTGATGCATCACCATATGGTGTGGGAGCAGTCATATCCCACATCATGCCTTCGGGTGAAGAGAAACCTATCGCCTTCGCATCACGCACCTTGAACAAGGCAGAGAGTAACTATGCGCAGATCGAGCGCGAGGCCTTGGGAATCGTTTTTGGAATTCGAAAATTTCATCAGTACCTGTTTGGGAGAAGGTTCACACCCCTGATGGACCACCGTGCATTGACTTCAATCTTCGGGCCCCACACCGGAATTCCGTCTCTCGCTGCAAGCAGGATGCAAAGGTATTGTCAGGACACACATACGACATCTGTGGTAAACCACTGTTTGTATTCCTGTTTGTCCTGTTTGTATTCCACTGTGTACATGCCTGGACATGCCTCGGCTGACTCCTCCCACAGGTCCTAGTATAAAGGTGACTGCTCCCCAGCCCTTAGTATCATGGACCGGTCGACCACGCGAGGCAGACCTCCATTCTGTTGTTAATAAAAGCCTTTAGTTACTCTTCTAACTCTCAGTCTTTTATGAGTAATTGATAGCGCATCAATTTTATTAACAAAATCTTTATAATGGAGAAGATCCTCACACCAGCATGCCTGGACTTAGATCATCGGGAGGCGGACTCATCCACCAAGTTTACTCACTGGCTTAAGTGTTTCGAAAAATTCCTGACCGCCTCCGAAGCAATCAAATCGGACGAGGACAAACTGGATGTCCTGACCTCCAAAGTGAACCACCGAGTGTACTCGGTCATCCAAGACGCGACCTCGTACGCGGACGCTATCAAGCTCCTCAAGGACCAGTACACGCGCCCAGTGAACGAAGTGTACGCCAGGCACCTCCTGGGGAGTCGTAAACAACAACCTGGGGAATCGACCGTGGAATACCTTCAGGCACTGTCTGTGCTTGGCCGGGCCTGTGGTTGTAAGGATGTAAAGGCCGCCGTGTACACAGAGGAACTTATCCGGGACGCTTTTGTAGCGGGCCACAGATCCAATTACACCCGACAGCGACTGTTGGAGCAGAGTAACCTCGACCTCAACAAGGCCTCTGAACTCGCACTATCGTTGGATGCAGCCTACCAGGGCATGGATGCCTACTCCTCTGCACCGTGGACACCGCGGGGAATGACAGCCTGGGACACGGTAGGACCGCCTCATAGCGCCGTGCCACCCCAGCCACACCCAACAACGGCCCAACTACCGCAGCAGTGTCCCAAGGCCAGACAGCAGTGCCCCAAGGCCAGAAATGCTACTTCTGTGGCCAGGCAAAACACCCCAGAGCGCGCTGCCCGGCGAAAAACGCGATCTGCTCGGGCTGCGGGAAGAAGGGACACTACGCTAACGTCTGCAGGGCCAAAGCCACCCCGAACCCCAGCAGCGCCGCGTGTGGGCCATGCGGGCCGCCATCTTGGACCTCCCCGGCCATGTGCGAATCACCGGTACAGCAGCCATTTTGGACGCCTCCAGCCACATGGGGATCATGGACGCCGCCATCTTGGACGACAGCCGGGACGCAGCAGGCCCCCGACACCGCCTCATCTGATACCCGCAGCGACACACCGACCCCTACGCTGGCATCCGTTACACTGGACCAAGCGAGACCGCACCAACTGGCCAGTTCCACAATGGACATTAAGGTAAATGGTCACGGTACAATCTGCCTTTTTGACTCTGGGAGCACGGAGAGCTTCATCCACCCCGACACGGTGCGGCGTTGCTCTCTCCCAGTCCTGCCTGCGCAACAGCGGATTTCTATGGCCTCCGAGTCCCAGTCGGCGGACATCGGCGGCTACTGCGTGGTGACACTCGTAGTAGACGGGACCGTGTACGATCATTTTAAACTTCTGGTCCTGCCTGACCCCTGCGCTGCCGTCCTGCTGGGGTTAGATTTTCAGTGCCACCTTAAAAGTGTTACGATGGCGTACGGTGGACCCCTACCCCCACTCACAGTCCGCAGCCAGCAGCTTCCAAACTGCCCGCCGCGCACCAGGTGCAACCTCTCCACACTCAGAGTCACCCCCCCCCAACTGTTTGCTAACCTCACCCCCGACTGTAAGCCCATCGCCACAAAGAGCAGGCGATACAGTGCCGGGGACAGGGTTTTCATTAAAACCGAAGTGGAGCGGCTCCTGAAAGAAGGGATTATTGAGGGCAGCACCAGCCCCTGGCGAGCCCAGGTTGTGGTCGTTAAGACCGGCGAGAAGCAGCGCCTGGTCATCGACTACAGCCAGACAATAAATCGCTACACCCTGCTGGACGCCTACCCACTCCCCCGTATAGCTGATATGGTCAACCAGATCGCGCAGTACCGCGTCTTCTCGACCATTGACCTGAAATCAGCGTACCACCAGCTCCCCATCCGCCCTGAGGACCGCCAGTACACTGCCTTTGAGGCAAACGGCCGCCTCTATCACTTCCTTAGGGTTCCCTTTGGCGTCACCAACGGGGTCTCCGTCTTCCAAAGGGAGATGGACCGGATGGTAGATCAAAATGCGTTGCAGGCCACTTTCCCATATCTGGACAATGTGACCATCTGCGGCCGTGACTTGCAGGACCATGACGCAAACCTCGAAAAATTCCTCCGCACCGCCCAACTCCTAAACCTGACATATAACAAGGAGAAGTGCATATTCCGCACAAACCGCCTCGCCATCCTTGGCTGTGTTGTGGAACACGGAGTCATCGGCCCCGACCCCGACCGGATGCGTCCCCTTATGGAACTTCCACTGCCCCACTGCCTCAAGGCCCTGAAGAGGTGCCTAGGGTTTTTCTCCTATTACGCCCAGTGGGTCCCCTACTATGCGGACAAGGCCCGTCCGCTGATCAAGTCCACCTCTTTTCCCTTGACGGCAGAGGCCCGCTTAGCCTTCCACCGTATCAAGGAGGACATTGCCAAAGCCACCATGCACGCAGTGGACGAATCCATCCCCTTCCAGGTGGAAAGCGACGCGTCTGACTTTGCCCTGGCCGCTACCCTCAATCAGGCGGGGAGACCCGTGGCCTTCTTTTCACGAACCCTCCAAGGCCCGGAGCCCAGACACTCCGCTGTTGAGAAGGAGGCCCAGGCGATTGTGGAGGCTGTGCGTCATTGGAGGCACTACCTGGCCGGAAAACGATTTACCCTGCTCACTGACCAGCGTTCAGTTGCTTTTATGTTTAACAACAAGCAGAGGGGCAAAATCAAAAATGACAAGATCTTGAGGTGGAGAATCGAACTTTCCACCTACAACTACGAGATCTTGTACCGGCCCGGGAAGCTAAATGAACCCCCGGATGCGCTATCGCGTGGCACCTGCGCCAGCGCGCAGATCGATAGACTGCAGGCCCTCCACAATGACCTCTGCCACCCGGGGGTCACCAGGTTCTTCCACTTCATCAAGGCCCGCAACCTGCCTTACTCTATTGAGGAGGTCAGGACCATGACCAGGAACTGCCAAGTCTGCGCTGAGTGCAAACCGCACTTTTATAGACCAGACAGGGCCCACCTGATAAAAGCCACTCGCCCCTTCGAGCGCCTGAGCGTCGATTTTAAGGGGCCTCTCCCCTCCTCCGACCGCAATGTGTACTTCCTCAATATTATTGATGAGTACTCCCGTTTCCCGTTCGCCTTCCCCTGCCCGGACATGACCAGTGCCACGGTCATTAAATGTCTGAACAACCTCTTCACCCTGTTCGGCTTCCCCAGCTATATCCATAGCGACCGGGGCTCATCGTTTATGAGCGACGAACTCCGTCAGTACCTGCTAACTAGGGGTATTGCCACAAGCAGGACCACCAGTTACAACCCCCGGGGGAACGGACAGGTGGAAAGAGAAAATGCGACAGTTTGGAAGGCCGTCCTGCTAGCCTTAAAGTCTAGGGGCCTTCCAACCTCCCGCTGGCAGGATGTGCTCCCCGATGCGCTCCACTCTATTCGGTCACTGCTCTGCACTGCCACTAACGCCACCCCTCATGAGAAAATGTTTGTCTTCCCAAGGAAGTCCACATCGGGGACATCGCTACCGCCATGGCTGACGTCCCCAGGGCCGGTCCTACTGAGAAGACACGTGAGGACCCATAAAACGGACCCCCTGGTCGAGAGGGTCGACCTCCTCCACACCAACCCCCAGTATGCTTACATCGCATACCCGGACGGGCGGGAGGACACAGTCTCCATAAGAGACCTTGCACCCTCGGGGGCCGCAGTAACCCACTACCCACTACCACCCCCCCCCACGATCCGATATCCAGCCCCAGCAGACGGCAGGCCTGGGCCCCGCGACCCGCTCGACATCTACGAGGACGACACGCCTGTGCCACAGCCTACGCTGGACTCGACGCCGGAAACTTCACTACCCCTGCCGTCGCCACGCAGATCACAGCGGCAGACAAGACCTCCGGAGAGACTCCAATACACTAACTTTTAATACACTTCACCCCGCCGGACTCAATTTTAAACAAGGGGTGAATGTGGTAAACCACTGTTTGTATTCCTGTTTGTCCTGTTTGTATTCCACTGTGTACATGCCTGGACATGCCTCGGCTGACTCCTCCCACAGGTCCTAGTATAAAGGTGACTGCTCCCCAGCCCTTAGTATCATGGACCGGTCGACCACGCGAGGCAGACCTCCATTCTGTTGTTAATAAAAGCCTTTAGTTACTCTTCTAACTCTCAGTCTTTTATGAGTAATTGATAGCGCATCAACATCAAATATCGCAAATCAGGCTTGTACGGCAACGCAGACGGTCTCTCGAGGCTACCCTTGCCTGTTACTCCCCCAGAGCCTCGTCAGATAGACATCTTCTACTTTAGACAAGTGGAGGGAGCACCTGTCACTGCAGTTCAGGTGCGAAGGTACACCCGCAACGATCCAGTCCTGTCTGAGGTAATGGACGATGTCATTCGAGGGAGAGCTATAGGAGATTCTCCTAGTTTGAAACCTTACGTTTCAAAAAGAAATGAGCTCTCCGTCCAGGCAGGTTGTCTTCTTTGGGGACGCCGTATCATCATTCCGCCACCTCTGAGGAACCTATACTGCAACAACTTCATACAGGCCACAGTGGGATGGTTCGGATGAAGGAAATGGCAAGAAGCTACTTCTGGTGGCCAGGTCTCGATGGGAATATTGAGGAGAAAGCCAAAACATGTTCCCCATGTCAAAGGGTCCGGAATGTTCCACAGCTGGCAACCATACACCCCTGGGATTGGCCTGCAGAAGTGTGGCAGCGAGTACATGTAGACTTCGCCGGTCCTTTCGAAGAGAAGATGTTTATGGTGGTTGTAGACGCTCGTAGCAAGTGGCCGGAGGTCGCTGTGATGAGGTCTACCACGGCAGAGAAAACAATTGAGAAACTTGGTGAGATGTTCAGCCGTTATGGCTCACCGGAACAACTCGTAAGTGACAACGGTCCACAATTTGTATCACAGGAGTTTGCAACCTTCCTGCATGTGAATGGTGTCCAACACATCAGGTCTGCGCCCTATCATCCCTCTACTAACGGCCAGGCAGAAAGGTTCGTGCAAACTTTGAAGCACGCCTTGAAGGCATCGCAAGGTATGGGCTCAATCCACCAACGTCTGAACAGCTTCCTGTTGTCCTACAGGAACGAGCCGCATGCCACAACCAAAACTTCCCCTGCTTCACTCATGATGAAGAGGCAGTTGCGGACAAGTTTTGACTTACTCATACCTCCAAGGGCAGAGCAGGTTGTCCATCGTCAACAACAAGCTCAAGTTGAAAAGAGAGAGAAAAGAGCCAAGGAGAGACGGTTTCATCCGGGAGAGCACGTCCTAGCTCGAAACTACAACACTGGACCGAAATGGGTTCCTGCTACAGTGATCACGCAGACGGGCCCTGTGTCTTACACGGTTGAGACTGCTGAAGACGTCGTCTGGAGAAGACACACAGATCAACTGTTGCTAGGAGCAGAGACAGCCACAGAGGCTCCAACGGCTGGTTGGCCTGAACTGTTTCCGGATGATACCACAAACCAGCATCCCTTGCCACAGTGCTCTTCTCCAACACAGGAAGTCAAAGAGACTGTTCCACCTGTGCAAACTCCTGACTTTCAACTGACACAGGCACCTTCTCCATCCAGGCCTGTGTCAATGCCTACTGCTGTGGAAGCCAGCGATGACCGCCGGTATCCTGTCAGGGAGTGGCAGCCTCCAAGACGCTTGGATCTGTAGGCTTAGCGACTTACCCACAAGACTGGGGCAGAATAAACCCCAGGGTAAAGTCAGGGTTTGAGGCAGTCTACCTCTACCCTAGGTTCGTTGAGTGCATTGAAAGTAACTTACCTGTTGAGGAATAATGTGGACCTTTCATTTAAGAGGGGAGGAAATGTTATGTATTGTGTGTTCTCCTCCCACCTGTGGTGGCGCTGTCACAGGAGATAAATGGTTGGGTGTTCTCGGTTAAGTTTCGCTCTCTTTGTTCGGAACTTTCCAGAACTTCCTTTCCTTCCAATAAAGCACTTCATGTTTGAATCTCTGAGTTCTGAGTCCTAAATTGTGTCTAGGTAGAAAGGTACCAACACAACACTGTACAGTGTGGGCGCCCACCAGCCCTGCAGATAAGGATCCTTCTCACTTCAGTGTGGTCAGTGCTGGAGGCCACTGGCAGGCATAGTCCCTGTATAAATGGTGAGATCACGACCTGAGCATTTTCAAGGCCTGCATCTCTATCTACTTTAGTTACCTCTAGTATTTTAGATGGGGGTGGAGGGGTAATTTCACTGTGAAGGATGGTGTCATCAGCAGAAAGAATAACATCACTTTGATGAAGATGAGGAGCAGGCACTTGATATATTGGAGATGATATTAACAAAATATATACCCTAAAGAAACTGGAAACGAATACATTTCAAGCTCAACACAGTCATTAAATAGTCAAGGAAAAGGAAGCTAAAAGAAAAACAAAAATGTATTCAACACATTAGGGAAACTGGAAAGGAAGACTGAAAGTGCATAAAAGTAAAGCAAGACATTTTTTTTAAATGAGCATAAAGAACATATTGGATTGGCAAATCACAGTAAGGAGTAGGGGAAATAAAAACAAACTTTCCAGGCATGAAGTACTGAAGAACAAGTAAACCACTTTGAAGATGAGGAAGGCGAGAAAGTGGAGGAGGGTAACAGTATGACAGAGAGTTTCAATCCGTTTTTTTCATGGCTGTTTTTGCAATAGTCGATGTTGGTCATGCTCCCAACTGAGCAATTAAAGTGTTGGGGGAGTGCATCTACCAGAATGGAAAAAACAGTCATCGGAAATGGAACGATCATTAAGAAACTGCACTACTTGAAACTGCATAACGTGCTGGTTCCATGTGGAATACATTAGAGAGTACAAAAGAAAATACAAGCCGAAGTAAAGGGCATCATGGCAATAACTGTGTAAAGCTCATTGGACCCAGCGGTGGAAACAGGACCAAAAATAGCTATAAATGTTGATTCTGGAAATTATATCTTGTTAGGTTTACTCTATATTGGAAAACACTGGCCTATCATAAAAGAGGAAACTGAACCACGTCTAGAGCGAGATTTTCCTACACTATCCCATCTGAAATTGAGTGGGATAGTGGTGGAAAAGGGGACAAAATCAGGTGGTAAGGCCTACTGGTGAATTCCCACCCGGATCTCGATTTCCCTCCTCCACCCTCCCCCATCGTCCTCTCCCCCCTCCCACCCCCCCCACCATCAACCCTCCACCCCCCACCCCCACCACTGGGACCTGCGACAGCTGTCCCTTCCCCACCCACCATGTCTAAATGCCAACAGGGTGGCGGGCCTCGGGTCCTTCACCCAGTTCCCTCCGTCCCAAGGGACTGCCAGATGGAGGGTGGCAGTAGACCCTGGGCAGTGGAGGTAAGACCCCAAAGTCAATGCATGGAAGGAGAGGGCTTAACAGTGGCCTCCTCTTCCTTCGTATTAGCCCAAAGACGTATCTTTTTGGCCCCGGTCTTAACTGAGAAAAACGTTGTTTCCTCTTCTGCCTTTTTTAACTTGCTGGGAACCTCTTTGGCAGCAGCAGCAGTGAATCCATTCAGATTCTCCTATTCTAAAGTGGCCAGCTACCTAATGGTGGGGATACAGGTATCCCACCAGGAGCCTGTCCTGCTTTTGAATTGTCCCCCAACCAAGGAAAATGGCTGGGAATTATGGCAGGATTACAGCCGTTGGTGCAATCCCATCCCACCGCAAAGAGATCCCACCGCAAAGAGACCCCTCCCACGGTATTTATTGGTGATATTTCTTTACACATTTCAAAGGTGAAACAAATGTTTCTTGAAACTAAATGGTGCACCTTGTTTAAAATAAAAGCCAATGTAATTTGTAACCCTATGAACAAGTATAATTGTCAGCTGTAGTAAAAGGGGTAAATTGTCAGATTTAGAAATAAAATATACCCATCCACCTCTTTTGTAAAAGTATTTCTGAGGACTAAATAAAGTTATTCAGGGATGTCATACAATTTCTTTGAACAGAGACTATGAAAACACAAAACATGCATTATATCCATGTTAGCAATGGTGGTCCACTATATTTGCAAAACTATTTTTGTTCTTCATAATAGGAGATACTCACAGCCACATCTCACAGGCCCTCTGCATTCTTCAACTCGTATAACACACTTTTTTTCTTCACCTGGACATCCTTTAGTCAACAAGACCTCTCTCGCTCCAATACCTAGTCATAAACAGGCCAAAGTTAACCCTTTGAGATAAAGATTTTTTCTGCTACAATACATCAACTAGCTTTGGACACTGTTGGCTGTTCATATGATAATTCAGTATCCTAAGGGATGGTCTTAATGACCTTTGGCCATTCCAGGGTTCTGAGCATGTATGCTCAGCAAAATTGTAGCACACAGGATTAAAGGGGCAGTGGCAGTGTGGATATGAAATTGGCTAAGAGGCAGAAAGCAGAGAGAAGTGGTGAACGCTTGTTTTTCAGACTGGAGGGGAGTATGCAGTGGGGTACCCCAGGAGGCGGCATTAGGACCACTGCTCATTTCGATATATATTAATGACTTGGGCATGGGTATAGGGGCATCATTTAAATGTTTGCAGATGACACAAAATTTGGAAAAGTAGTAAACAGTGAGGAGGATAGTAACAGACTTCAAGAGGACATGGACAGACTGGTGAAATGGGCAGACACATGGCAGATGAAATTTAACGCAGAGAAGTGTGAAGTGATGCATTTTGGAAGAATAAGGAGAGGCAATATAAACTAAATGGTACAATTTTAAAAGGGGGTGCAGGAACAGAGAGACCTGGCGGTTCACATACACAAATGTTTGAAGGTGGCAAGACAAGTTGAGTAGGTTGTTAAAAAAAGCATATGGGGTATTCGGTGTTATGAATAGAGGCATAGGGCTGGATTTTCATTGAGGCGGCGGGTAGGCGGCGGGACTACAACTTTCGGGGTTTAGTCCCGCCTCCATCGAGTTCTAGCCAACCCACGTGATTTTGACTTGATTGACCTTGTTGAACTCGCCCAGTGGGCTCAGCAGGCCAATTAAGGGCCACCCGGCAACAGGTGACGTCACAGATTAATATTTCATCTGTCAAGACCTTTTGACAGATAAAATATCAGCGTTTCACAGCTGTTTGAAGCTGTCAAACACTGACAATCTGTACTCTAAGTTAATTCCTTCCTCTCAGGATGATTTAGAGATCTCTCCGGAACAGAAAACTGAATGCTGCAACTTTTGACAGCTCGCAGCCATTCTGCTTTCTGTGCCGGTGAGATGAGGGACTCCCGAGACCTGAAGGAAGGAAGGCTGTAAAGGTAAGTAAAACTTCTTTAAACACACCAAACACACTCACCTCTGCACTCATGCACCCATCACTCACCTGAACACCGGACATCTCGACCCCTCCAAGCCCTTCAGCCCGCCTCGCTAACTTGGCAGTTTTGAAGAAGGGTCAAACCCGAAACGTCAACTCAAATTTCTCTCCACGGATGTTGCCTGACTTGCTGAGTTTTTCCAGCATTTTCTGTTGTTATTTCGGATTTCCAACATCTGCAGTATTTTGCTATCGTACATGGTTTGGAGCTGTTGGGAATCCCACACTTCAAGAATGAAAATAGGGATTAGGCTAAAAACTGCCTGTTAACTACCTGTTAACAGGCAGCTAATTGGCACTAATCCCCTTCCCGCCTCGGGGAGGCGGGTCCCAGTGCGGGTCAGGTACCCGCCTCCTTTGAAACTGGCATGGAGGCGGGTTGGGGGTGGGATGGGTTCATGCCCCCCGATTTCAGGATTTTAACCCCCCACACGCCGCTAATCCCGCCTCCACGGCTCAATGAAAATCCTGCCCATAGTGTACAAAAGAAAGGACGTTATACAAATCACTGATTAGGCCTCAGCTGCAGTACTGTGTTCAATTCTAGGCATCACACGTTCGGAAGGATGTCAAGGTCTCAGAGAGGGTAGAGGAGATTTACCAAAATGGTACCGGGATGAGTAATTTCAGTTATGTGGAAAGACTATAGAAGCTGGGATTGTTCTCCTTAGAGCAGAGAAGGTTAAGGAGAGATTTAATAGACATGTCCAACATTATGAAGGGTTTTGATAGAGTAAATAAGGAGAAACTATTTCCACTAGCAGGAGGATCAGTAAACAGAGGACACAGATTTAAAATAATTGGCAAAAGAACCAGAGGGGAGATGAGGAGAAATTGTTATGATCTGGAATGCACTGCCTGAAAGGGTGGTGGAAGCAGATGCAATAATAACTTTCAAAAGGGAATTGGATAAAATCTTGAAAAGGAAAAAATTGCATGGCTATGGGGAAAGAGCAAGGGAGTGGGACTAATTAGATAGCTCTTTCAGTATGATGGGTCAAATGGCCTCCTTCTGTGCTATATGATTATATGATTCTATGTTAGCCTCCTCTTTCAGAATAGTGTAATAAAGACTTGCATTTATATAGCGCCTTTCACAACCACCAGATGTCTCAAAGCGCTTTACAGCCAATGAAGTACTTTGAGTGTAGTCACTGTTGTAATGTGGGAAACACAGCAGCCAATTTGCGCACAACAAGCTCCCACAAACAGCAATGGCCAGATCATCTGTTTTTTTGTTATGTTGATTGAGGGATAAGTATTGGCCAGGACACCAGGTATAACTCCCCTGCTCTTCTTCGAAATAGTGCCATGAGATATTTTACGTCCACCTGAGAGAGCAGATGGGGCCTCGGTTTAACGTCTCATCCAAAAGACGGCACCTCCAACAGTGCAGCACTCCCTCAGCAGAGCACTGGAGTGTCAGCATTGATTTATGTACTCAATTCCCTGGAGTGGGACTTGAACCCACAACCTTCTGACTCAGAGGCGAGTGTGCTACCCACTGAGCCACAGCTGACACTTTTAACAGTAAACAATTTTTTCCTTTTCAAAATTTTATACTGTTAACAATAACAGTAACCATGCAACCGCCCTGAGAGCTCTGGAACCAGGTTGGTTATGCTCATTTACTTAAATGATGCCAGGGGTTATTATTTAAACTCACATTATTATAATAGATACAAAATGGAGCAAGATTCACATTTTTTTTTTTTAATTGCTACACGTACTAAAATATCATTGAAAAATAAAGGTTATTTTTAGTCATCCTAATCTATGGAGTGCCTCAGTGTTATATTAAAAGGAACAATGTTGGCACATGGATAAGCTTTGGGTGAGGTTTTGGGACAGGCTTTCTTGTCAAGCCTATTGACAATCACTGATGGTTCATAAACATCCCCAATCAATACCTATTCAGGCAACCTGTCTGAGTTCCCAACCACATACAATGGAGAGATGTTTATATATCAATAAATCTGTGACTAGTTCCTAGTGAAACAAAGGGTAGTTTCAATAGGCTAATGCAGATTGAATGCAAGGGCATTGAGTTGTACTTGTTTTATAGCATTTTTGATGGCTCAATGGACTGTACACTTCCCTTCAGCTTGCAGTTAGCAATAACAGATCTTAACCCTGTGTTTGCTGTTAGTAATTCAAATGAATAATCGAATACAGGCAGAAATACACTGCATCATAGCTGCACTCCCCAAGCTCATCCAAAAGACGGCACCTCCAACAGTGCAGCACTCCCTCCCAAGATGACAACTGGCACCAAGGAGAAGCAGGAGGCAGTCCTATCACATGAGCACTAGTCCAGACAGTGTAAGCACCAGCATAAGAATATCCACTTCAGGGGAATCAATTAGGGGGGGGGGGGTCAGTGAACCATCAGTGAAGCACTGAGCACTAGTACAAAGGAGCAGATGGAGGCCACTGCAGCAAACTAGTAGTAAGCAGGTTAGGCAAGAAGGGCAGCTGCTGCAGGAGCCACACATTCGTATCTTATGAAGAGCTGCATATTGGGCTGTACTGATTAACTAGCAGAAGTTCATGTAGCCTTTTAAGAACCTTCAGAGCTCCCTACATAGAATGGCGAACAGCATGAAGCACTGCTGCTGCTGCATCATTTCTGTAGGCATACAAGAGGGTTTCACAAATCTGCAGAGCACCCTAGAGTGAATAGCAACTCTAGGGCGACCTGCAGAGGAGCCCCCAGAACAGATGGTCCCCAGCACTGATGCAGTTTTGAACGCCAACACTGCACCTTGCTGTTGTTGAGACCTTGAGCTCCAATTTAAAGGAGGTTCTCATTTCTGGTTCAGAGAGGCTAGGGAATCAGCTTCAGAGGACCCGATAGCAGGCTTCACACACACTTTAGTGGTGGTGAAGGCTCTATCCCCACACAGATTCCTGGTCATCTCCAAGGTGCAGTCAGCAGCTGAGCTAGCCATCCATTGACTGAAAGGGCAGAAAATCTCATTAATTTTTATTCTAATATAATTTAAGAGCTTGATAATCAGTTCCTTTCTGGTCCCTGTCTATCCTAGACAGTAGACATTAATAAAAATCAGCATTGTCTATGCCCTGTATTATTAATTCATTGTATCTAACAAAGGAAGATGTTGCAGAATTCAACAGTAAATTAACTAAATATCCTTCTCTATCTCCCACACTACCCTCTTACAAGGCAGATGCAAAATTAGGGTTATAACTGATAGGGGTAAGGAGCAAAGCCCCTACTGGAATAATACTTTGGGTTATCCACCCAGATTTTCAAAATGAGTGCAATACCAGGTGAGACCAATGTCTGCATGAGTTTGTTATGACCCTCCATTGTGGGCTATATTACCAAATACCATTTGCACAGTGACATGTAAAGCAGAGTGAGCATATGCCCAATGTTTATACTTGTTTAAAGTTTGTCAGGGAATGTTACAAATTTCAAGTCTGCTCTAGATATTTTCTTGGGTGTCACCAGTCTCTCCCATAGGTGAATCCTGCATCCCTTACAATCAGGTGTTTAAGTTTACTATCCAGTATCTAGTCATACAACAGCATGACTCAAGAGATTATAACAATCAAATCTCCTCATCATATGAACTGGATACTGTAATCTCAAAAGTGCCTCCACATATCTTAAGATGGTGTTGCCAAGGGGCTGCATGAAGAAAATGGAAGACGAGGTGGTCCAGGATAGATCCTTGAGAGACTGTGGAGGTAATGGTGTAGGTCTGGATGAGAAGCCATTGCTGGAGTCGACTTGGCTATGATCATATACGTAAGAATGAAACCAAGCGATGGCAGTCCCACTAATAGGTGTTGAAGGAGGATAGTGTGGTGCACCGAGTCAAAGGTCAAGGAGGAGGGGGAGGTGCTGTTTTGGTGCTGTGACTGGGGCAGAAGCCTAATTGGAGAGATTCAAGCAGGGAGTTGTGAGATTTGAGATGCAAAAACATGTTCAAGGACTTGAGAGCAAAGAGAGGTTGGAGATGGGGCAGTAGTTTGCAAGGACAAAGGAATTGAGGGTGTTTTTTTTGATCGGGTGATGATGGCAGCTTTGAAAGGGAGGGGAACAGTACCTGGGGGGAGGAAATCATTTACATTGTCAGTTAGCATAGGGTTTAGAAAGGGAAGGCGACTGGTTGGCAGTTTAGTGGTAATGAGGTCAAGGGAGCAGGAGGTCAAGGGACAAGATGAGCTCAGAGAGGGCATGAGTGGAGCTGGGAAAGAAACTAAAGAGAATTGTGGGTTGAGAGTTAACACAGGGGGGAGCCTGGAAGAGGTCTGGCTTGGTGGGCAAGGGGAAGGGGAAGGGGGGGGGGTGGGAAGAAGCAACGGCAGCTGAATGAATGGGGGAAGAGTATCCTGACACCAGGAACCCGATGTCTAGATCCTTTGTGTGATAGAAGTGAAGCCTACCTGGGAGTTCAGGCTTGGATTCTGGCTTTGACATTCCTAAAAATATCGATACCAGTATACTTTTTGTCCTCCTTGTAAAGAGGGTTGATGGGACAGCTGTATAAGAATCTTGTTGGCTATGGCACTAATAGCTGACCATGCAGTTTTTCCTGGCTCTCGCCCCCAAAGTGACCTGAGTGCCTGTCGCTAGCATGTAAATGAGATGACCATCCCCTGACCCAGATACGCCAGTGGGGTGAAGAGCACCCATACTCTGCACGTCTGCCATCAGAGAGGGGTGGAGGATTTTTGGTGCCATACTCTCGAATAACATGTTGCTGTTTGGGGCAGAGGAGCAAGCAACCAGGAATCGAATTACCCAGAGATTTTCAACTTTAGTAGGCATGTAGAGATCCCGATCTGAAGGATACATAACAGCGTTTACCAACCATTTAGAGATACACAATTAGATATTAGCATAGTTATGGAAAAGGACAAAGATAGGCCAGGAGTAAAAGTTCTCAATTGGGGAAAGGCCAATTTAACTAAGCTGAGATGTGATTTAGCAAAAGTGGACTGGAAACATCTACTTGAAGGTAAATCAGTGTCATAGCAGTGGGAGGCATTCAAGGAGGAGATAGTGAGGGCTCAGAGCAAATATGTTCCCACAAAGAAAAAGGGTGGGACTCCCAAATCTAGAACCCCCTGGATGTCAAGGGGCATACAGAGCAGGATAAGGCAAAAAAAGGGAAACTTATGTCAGGTACGGAGATCTAAATACTGCAGAAAGCCTGGAGGAGTATAAAAAGTACAGGGATGAAATTAAAAAGGAAATTACTAAAGCAAAGAGAAGGCATGAAAAAATATTGGCAAGTAAAATCAAGGAAAACCCAAAGATGTTTTATAAACACATAAAGAGCAAGAGGCTAACAAAGGAAAGAATAGTGTCTATTAGAGACCAAAAGGATAACCTGTGTGGAGGTGGAAGACATGGGTATGGTTACATAAGAACATAAGAAATAGGAGCAGGAGTAGGCCAATCGGCCCCTCGAGCCTGCTCCGCCATTCAATAAGATCATGGCTGATCTGATCCTAACCGCCAATCTACTATCACAGAACCATCTCCTGAATCTAACAGAATTAGACACACGAAATAGGAGCAGGATCAGGCTACACGGCCCCTGGGCCCGCTCCGCTACCCACAGGGCCATGACCGATCCGAACCTAGACTCATGTCCAAATTCCTGCCCGCTCCCCATAACCCTTAATTCCCTTTACTTCTAGGAAACTGTCTATTTCTGTTTTAAATTTATGTAATGATGTAGCTTCTACAGCTTTTTGGGGCAGCATATTCCATGGACCTACCACCCTCTGAGTGAAGTAGTTCCTCCTCATCTCAGTTTTGAAAGAGCAGCCCCTTATTCGAAGACTATGCCCCCTAGTTCTAGTTTCACCCATCATCAGGAACATCCTCCCCGCATCCACCCGATCCAACCCCTTCACAATCTTATATGTTTCAATAAGATCGCCTCTCATTCTTCTGAACTCCAATGAGTAGAGTCCCAATCTACTCAACCTCTCCTCATATGTCCATCCCCTCATCCCCAGGATTAACCGAGTGAACCTTCTTTGTACTGACTCGAGGGCAAGTATGTCTTTTCTTAAGTATGGACACCAAAACTGTATGCAGTATTCCAGGTGCGGTCTCACCAATACCTTGTACAACTGAAGCAATACCTCCCTATTTTTATATTCTTTCCCCCTAGCAATGAAAGCCAACATTCCATTGGCCTTCTTAATCACTTGCTGCACCTGCATACTAACCTTTTGAGTTTCGTGCACCAGGACCCCCAGATCCCTTTGTACTTCAGTACTTTCCAGTTTCTTGCCATTAAGATAATAACTTGCTCTACGATTTTTCCTGCCAAAGTGCATAACCTCACACTTTCCAGTATTGTATTCCATCTGCCAAATCTCTGCCCACTAATGACTACTTTGTATCTGTCTTCACAAAAGAGAGGGATGATGCAGACATTGTAGTTAAGGAGGAGGAGTGTGAAATATTAGATGAGATAAACATAGTGAGAGAGGAAATATTAAGGTGTTTAGCATCTTTGAAAGTAGATAAATCACCAGGTCCAGATGAAATGTATCCCAAGCTGTTAAGAGAAGCAAGGGAGGAAATAGCAGAGGTTCTGACCATCATTTTCCAATTCTCTCTGGCTACAGGCGTGGTGCCAGAGGACTGAAGGATTGCTAATGTTGTACCATTGTTTAAAAAGGGAGAAAGGGATAGACCGATTAATTACAGGACAGTCAGCCTAATCTTGCTGGTGGAAAAATTATTGGAAAAAATTCTAAGGGACAGTATTAATCATCATTTAGAAAGGCATGGATTAATCAAGAACAGTCAGCATGGATTTGTTAACGGAAGGTCGTGTCTGACTAACTTGATTGAATTTTTTGAGGAGGTAACAAGTAGGGTCGATAAGGATAGCACTTTTAACGTAGTCTACATGGATTTTAGCAAGGCTTTTGACAAGGTCCCACATGACAGACTGGTCAGAAAAGTAAAAGCCTACAGGATCCAAGGGAAAGTGACAAGTTGGATCCAAAATTGGCTCAGTGGCAGGAAGCAAAGGGTAATGGTCAACGGGTGTTTTTGTGACTGGAAGGCTGTTTCCGGTGGGCTTCCACAGGGCTCAGTACTTGGTCCCTTGCTTTTTGTGGTATATTTCAATGATTTAGACTTCAATGTAGGGGACATGTTTAAGAAATTTGCAGATGATACAAAAATTGGCCGTGTGGTTGGAGGAAGAAAGCTGCAGACTGCAGGAAGATATCAATGGACTGGTCAGGTGGGCAGAAACGTGGCAACTGGAATTAAATCCAGAGAAGTGTAAGGTATAGCATTTGGGGAGGACTAACAAGGCAAGGGAATACACAATGGCCCAGTAATTCCTGTCACAACGCGTGAGTACGGACAGGGTACTCACGCGTGTGCCAGGAGGAATTGCCGGTTTTCAGCATGCACAACGCATGTGCTGAAAACCGGCATTTCCTGTCCTCTGACCCAAGGGGTTAAGAGGCTAAACGCATGCGCGGTATTGGGCAGCGCGTGCGACTTGGATTTCCTGTATTTTTACAGATTTGCGCATGTGTAAAGGGCTCCGGTTTTTACGCATTGAAAAACCACAAGTAAGTACTTAGTTTTACAGTTAAGTGGTCTTTTAGTACAATTTAGAAAAAAAATTTCCACAGGTTTATTATTTTTAAAGAATCTACAGTAAGGTAAGTTTAGTTTTAGACCCTATTTTTAAAAAATTTATTTTTTTCAAAAATTTGATTAATTGTTTAAAATAGTTTTTTAAAGTTATTCATAGTTAATTTAATTATTGGGATGCTTTTTAAAATTTTATTTAAAGTTTAAGTAGTGTTTTGGGGTGCCGTACTTTTCATGAGTTTGACAGTCTTTACTATCAAACTTATGAATGAAGTTTCCCCTCCCCTGATTGGCTGAACAGTGCTCACCTGATCCCAGCCGGCACATCGCACTAACTACGCCGCTGGGTCAGGTTAGCACAGCGCGCCGAGATCAGAACCGGGCCACTTACAGGAAATCCACTGCGGGCCAGGTTTCAGATGTCGGCGCGCCGGGTAAGTGCACATCGGGGGCTTGCACGCGCGGCAAGCCCCCGACAGGAATTACTGGGCCATTAAATGGTAAGATACTGAGAAGTGTAGAGGAACAGAGGGACCTCGGAGTACATGGTCACAGATCCCTGAAGGTAGCAAGACAGGTTGATAAGGTGGTTAAGAAGGCATACGGGATACTTTCCTTTATTAGCCAAGGCATAGAATATAAGAGCAGGGAGGTTATGCTTGAACTGTACAAAATACTAGTTAGGCCACAGCAAGAGTACTGCATACAGTTCTAGTCACCGCATTACAGGAGAGATGTGATTGCACTGGAGAGGGTACAGAGGAGATTTAGGAGGATGGTGCCAGGACTGGAGAATTTTAGCTATGAGGAAAGATTGAATAGGCTGGGATTGTTTTCTTTGGAACAGAGGAGGCTGAGGGGAGACTTAATTGAGGTGTATAAAATTATGAGAGGCAGAGATAGCGTGGACAGGGATCTATTTCCCTTAGCAGAGGGGTCAATATCCAGGCATTATAGATTTAAAGTAATTGGTAGAAGGATTAGAGGGGAGTTGAGGAGAATATTTTTCTCCCAGAGAGTAGTGGGGGTCTGGAACTCACTGTCTGAAAGGGTGGTAGAGGCAGAAATGCTCATCGCATTTAAAAGGTGCTTGGATATGCACTTGAAGTGCCGTAACCTACAGGGCTATGGACCAAGAGCTGGAAAATGGGATTAGGCTGGATTGCTCTTTTTCGGCCAGCACAGACACAATGAGCCGAATGGCCTCCTTCTGTGCCGTAAATTTCTATGATTCTATGATACGTTGTATGGAATTCCATGGGAGTTTCCCCCACTCATCCGTTTACACCGCTCTTCTGGGGTCTCAGCTGCTCTTCCAGCAAAGCTGCGGGAAACGATTGGGGGAAATCTCTGCAGAAATTCACCCCGTGATGTCTTTATAACCTGTGATGCGATTTTCTGGTCTATTTCAAGTTCTTTAAATTTAAATAAGATATAATGACCTGGAAATTTGATTGCGGGAGCGAGGGAGCAGGGGGCGCACTCGGCCTCGGCAGGCTGGTCGCTGGGACCACATGAAATTGGTGCTGAGGCAGGCGTGCAGCCAGTGTCACCCATGCTGCTTATTGCCTTTGTATCTGTTTGCCGGGGGCGGGAAATTGGGCTTTGTTGATGCCACTTAAAGGCAGCTTGCACCTCTTAAAGGGGAGGTGTACTATGGCTGTAGGCAGCAGGAAGTGCTGCACACTGGCAGGCGTAGCTAAAAGCTACAGAAAGGGCACTGGGAATTTTTTAAGCAGCTTTGGAGGCCCTTGTGCAGGCGTTCGACAGGATCCTGATCACCAGCAGGGTGGGGGCAGAAAATACCTCCAAAGACAATGGGAAGAGTTGGCTATTGCACCTTGCACACTCCATGACAAACTGCAGCTGCTGTTAGCAGCCAGTCATCTCTCTATGCCTAACTTCAACACTAAAAGCTAACCCTTGTCCCTCTCTTTCATTTCAGGTGCAGAAAATGTCAAGGCTCTTATGGCATTGAGAAAGAGAAGGGCAGCCTTCCTGAAGATTCAGCGTTGCTCGATCTGACCCTAGCAAGCACCAGCTCAGAAACTGGCATCACGCGTACTTTAGAGGCTAGGCTAGAGGAGGGGTCTTCACATGGTGAATCACCGGGCACAAATGTGCAGGAGCTAGAGCAGGGGAACTGGATGCTACCAAAGCAAGCTTACAGATCCCGGGGTGGGGTGGGGGTGAGGCAGAAAACACCTCCAAAGACAGTGGGAAGAGGTGGCAGGAGACATCGCATCCTAGCCTTGCTGCAAAGGACTCACTCAGATGTTGACTTTGAGGGCCCCCCAGCCTACTGAAGAAAGCTGATGAACATACACCAGGAAATGCTAAGTGCACTGGCCTGCATGCCAGCGAGCTTGCGCGCAACAGCTAAGAGCATGTAGGAGTCCAGGTCCAACTTGTGTTGGGGCTTCACGCAGAGCATAGAGACCACGCTGTCAACCATAGAGAGAGTGGTCAGCTCCATGAACAGGGCAGTGAGGCACACCATGACGGTGCCTCTGGTGATAGATCTGACTTTTTCCATGGCAGCAGTATGAGCCACACTTGCCCCCTAAATTACATTGTACATTGTGGTTCAAAATAAGGCAAAGATGAATATTGGATTACAGGATTATATTTGAGTACGATATACAAACAAATCCTAATTACCATTATAGTCAAAAATGAAGGAGTCCAAAATAGTATTTACCACATGTTACGGAACAGGGTCCAGTCTCCTCATATTCTTGAGCAGCAAATGTATCTGTGCCATCTGAAATTTAAAAAAAACATTCAATATAAAGTGACTTGCAAAAGACAGATGTAAACCACATGTCTTACTCACCCTTAACATTCTTTTACTGTTGAACCTCAGGTCATTGCAGCTTCCTGTTATTATTGTTACATTGTACTGAGCATAATGAATGTAATTGCAAAGCTTATACAACTGATGTTAAGTTTATAGCATTTGTTTTCAAATTGGAGCCGCCAGACCCAGGGTGGGTTTGTAAGGGAACGCCAAGCACTTCGCAAGATCATCAGATTTCTGTCAGTGCATCTGTATCTGTTGACTCACTCATACATTATTTCTTTTGTTGTTTATTGATAAAAATTGATTTTTTTTTTAGAACATAAGAAATAGGAGCAGGAGTAGGCCATTTGGCCCTTCGAGCCTACTCTGCCATTCAATAAGATCATGGGGATCTTCTACCCCATCTCCACTTTCCTGCACTATCCCTATATCCCTTGATTCCCTTAATATCCAAAAATCTATCGATCTCTGTTTTGAATATACTCAACGACTGAGCCTCCACAGCCCTCTGGGGTAGAGAATTCCAAAGATTCACCATCCTCTGAGTGAAGAAATTTCTCCTCATCTCAGTCCTAAATGGCCGACCCCTTATTCTGAGACTGTGACCCCTGGCTCTAGACTCCCCAGCCAGAGAAAACATCTACCCTGTCAAGCCCTGTAAGAATTTTGTATGTTTCAATGAGATCACCTCTCATTCTTCTAAACTCTAGAGAATATAGGCCTAATCTACTCAATCTCTCCTCATACGACAATCCTCCCATCCCAGGAATCAGAGTGGTGAACTTCGTTGCACTCCCTCTAAGGCAAGTATATCCTTCCTTAGGTAAGGAGACCAAAACTGTACACAGTACTCCAGATGTGGTCTCACCAGGGCCGTATATAATTGCAGTAAGACGTCTTTACTCTTATACTCAAATCCTCTTGTAATAAAGGCCAACATACCATTTGCTTTCCTAAATGCTTGCTGTACCTGCATGTTAACTTTCAGTGATTCGTGTACAAGGACACCCAGGGCCCTCTGAAAACCAACATTTCCCAATCTCGCACTATTTAAAAAATACTCTGCTTTTCTATTTTTCCTACCAAAGTGGATAGCTTCACATTTCTCCACATTATATTCCATTTGCCATGCTCTTGCCCACTCATTTAGCTTGTCTATATCCCCTTGAAGCCTCACAACTTAAATTCCCACCCAGCTTTGTATCATCAGCAAACTTGGATACAATGGCCCAGAAATTCGGGTCTCCACGCGCGAGTACGCACGGGGTACTCACCCGTAGGCCCAATGGAAGTGCCGGTTTCCTGCATGCACGGGAAACCGGCACTTCCGTTCCCCTGAACGAAGGGGTTCAGAGTTCGAATGCGTGCGCAGGAGAGGCTGCGCGTGCGCATCAAACTTACGTTTTTTTTGCAGGTTTTCCCGGGAAGGTAAGTCTCCAGAAGTTACACATATAAAAAGCAGTCGCAAGGCCTGCTTTTTACAAGGTAAGTGGTGAATTAATTAAAATTAAAACATTTTTTCCACAGGTTTATTATTTTTAAATACTTTAAAGAAAGGGAAGTTTATTTTTAGCCCAATTAGAAAATAAAATTATTTTTTTCAAAAATTTAAATTATTGTTTAAAAGTTATTTCATGTAATTTATAGTTTATTTTAAAAATGTGATTTAAAAAAAAATTTATTTGAAGATTTAGTGATGTTTTGGGGCTTATAGTATTTATAAGTTTGACAGCCCTTCCTGTCAAACTTATGAATGAAGCATTCCCTGCTCCGATTGGCTCTCCATGGCCCACGTGATCCCAGGGGACGCATCGAACTAACTGCGTCCCTGGGATACGCAAGCACTGCGCACCAGCAGTTGGAGCAGGCCCAGGATCGGAATCCCACGGGGGCGCACAGCTCAACGGCAGGCGCGCAAGGTTGGGGGCTTACACCCGCAGGAAGCCCCCGACCCGAATTTCTGGCCCATTACATTTGGTCCCCTCATCCAAATCATTGGTGTAGATTGTGATTGAATAGCTGAGGCCCAAGCACTGATCCTTGCGGTACCCCACTAGGTACAGCTTGCCAACCCGAAAATGATATGGTGGAACCGTTTTCCTCTGTCTTTTGGGAATCAGGGGTCCTCAACAGTGCACCAGTATTTGGAGCGGATCCTCTGGAGTGTGTCAATACTTACAGGAGGTCCCACACACAGAAATGTTTGAAAAACATTGTTTATTAGGGCTGCTGCCTTTTGACTATCTGGAAAGGTTTCCTTTGAAAAGTTTTAAACATTCCACAAAGACAAATTCTAATATATTTTGTTTATTCCTTCAGATCAAATGCATCTATATATATAAATCGGTACTTCTGTCATTCTGTCTTTCTGTCTATCTGTCTATCTGTCTTTCTGTCTATCTGTCTATCTGTCTATCTGTCTATCTGTCTGTCATCGCGTGTGCGTTGCGGGTATGCACTCGAAAGTTACAGGGCGTACCTACGCGTGCGTTACCTCCAAAGAAAGCTTACGCTTCCGAGACGGTTTTAAGCGTATTTACGTTTCGGCCGGGCTAAAATTGCGCCCGCGGTATCCCAAAAACCTTCAACATTCCGCTCATTAGCATCTCATTATCGACAGAGTGACCGACAGAGTGACCGACAGAGTGACCTCGAGCTTGACCAATCGTACGCCGGGTTGCTGGCGTGTGCCGCCGGGCCAATCGGTGCGTGTGTGGCCGGGCTTTATCGTTCTGAACCGAGGTGAGTCGCCGCCATCTTGATTCCAAACTTTTCCTTTCATTTTCCCGCTTTCTACGTCTTAAAAAAAAACGTTGCTTTTAAAACACATATTGTTTTTTAAAAAAATGATTTAGAAAGTAATTAACTTATCTAATCTCATTAATTTTCCTACCTTTCCCCGTTTTTCCAGGTAGGCCTAGAAGCCTCGGCGTCTCCTCCGCACCCACGCCCGAGCTAGGCACCTCCCGGCCCCACTCGAAGGCTGGAGGGCCAGCCTCAGCCCAGCGCCGCTAGGGTGCGCGCGCAGCAGGAGCTGAGACCCGCTGTCTCTCTCTGGCTGGCCGGGGGGCGGGGCTTGCTGAGCGTCCAGCGTTACCCTGGCAACCGGGCCCGCCGGACGTCTCGCGCAGCCGCAATCGGCGGTCTTCACCTCGGGGGGGGAGGGGGGGCCGCGACCCTCGGGCGGGGGGCCGCGCGCGCAGCAGGAGCAGCTGAGACGCGGCGTCTCTCTCTCTGGCTTGGTCAGCGTCACGGTTACCCTGGCAACCGGGCCCGCCGGCCGACAGTCTCAGCTCCTGCTGCGCGCGCAATCGGCGGTCTTCACCTCGGGGGGGGCGACCCCCGCCCCCCCGCCCTCCCTTCCCCCCTCCCTACCTTCCTCCCCCCCCGCCCTCCCTTCCCCGCCCTCCCCCCTCTCCCTCCCCCTCCTCCGTCCCCCCCTCCCCCCTCCTCCGTCCCCCCTCCCTCCCCCCCCTCCTCCCTTCCCCTCCCCTCCCCCTCCCCTTCCCCTCCCCCCCTTCCCCCCTCCCCTCCCCTCCTCCCCCTCTCCCCTCCCTCTCTTCCCCCCAGTCGCTCTCTCTCTCTCTTCCAACAACAACATTCCCTCGAAAAAGCCTCGGCACCGCCGGGCACTTCAGCTAGTTCTAAATAATGCAGCTGTCTGGGTAAGTGAAAACAAGGAAAGGTAATATTGGAATCTTATTTTAATGAAAAATGGTTCAAATGAAAACTATTATCTACCCTTCCAAAAGTGCATCCGAACTCAAGGACCTTCACCCCGTTCCTGCCAAACAACAACTTGCATTTATATAACGCCTTTGACATGGGAAAATATCCCAAGGTGCTTCACAGGAGCGTAATCAGACAAAAATGGAAACTGAGCCAAAGAAGGAGATATTAGGATGGGTAACTAAAAGCTTGGTCAAAGAGGTTAATTTTAAGGAGGGTCTTAGAGAGAGGTGGAGAGGCGAAGAATTTATGGAGGGAGCTCCAGAGCTTAGGGCCTAGATGGCTGAAGGCATGGCTGCCAATGGTGGGGCAAAGGAAGAGGCGGATGTACAAAAGGCCAGAGTTGGAGGAAGACAGAATTCTTGGAGGGTTGTAAGGCTGGAGGAGGTCACAGAGATAGGGGAAGGTGAGCCCACAGAAGGGTTTGAACATGCGGATAAGAATTTTGAAATCGAGGTGTTGGTGAACCGGGATCCAATGTAGGTCAGCGAGCACAGGGGCGATGGGTGAGCGGGAATTGGTGCAGGTTAGAAGGTAGGCAGCAACATTTGGATGAGCTCAAGTTTACGAAGAGTGGGAGATAGGTGGTCAGCCAGCTGAGCATTGGAATGGTCAATCTGGAGGTAACAAAAGCATGGATGAGGGTCTCAGGCACAGAAGAGCTGAGGCAGGGGTGGAGGCAGATAACATTACAGAGATGGAAGTAGATGATCTTTGTGATGAAGAGGATATGGACGGACCCAGGACTAGCCCTCTCCCATGCTACTAAAGCACAAGACCCCCTGAGTACTGCTAAGTCCAGTAGCCTACCCCCAGCATAGTACATGTTGCCTATCAGCTTGCTGTATATCCTAGGCTTTAAAAAGATAAAAATAGGAGCACACATAAAGGAACAGAAATAATAATCAAGGTCACTGATTTACAGTTTACACGGAAAAATGGACAGAAGTCATTTAGTGAAGACACAATGGGATTATTTTAACTTTTATCACCAGGTGAAAAATCATTGATAGAGAATTGGCAGCCCGTCTTGCACCTCTGCTTGATTTTCGGGAGAGGTGTAAAACAGGCAGCCAATTCGCTGTCACCCGTTTTGTGCCTGGCGATAAAAGTTTAAATTATCCCCAATTTGATTGACCATAAATCAGTGGCCCTGATAAAAAAATACATTGGCCGAAACTTGCAGTCAGCAGCGAAGCAAAGGTGTTCACTGCTGGCCCTGAAGAAAGCGAGTTCTGTGATGAGAAGTTTGCCTTTTCCGACAGGTAAGTGATTTCAGTACAGTATAGTGGGGCATCCCTAACACAATCTGCTGTGACGTCAACAAGTTGTCTAAGCAACCAATCACAATACAGAATTCTCACAGACAGGGAAGCAGGAAATGAGAACCTGCTTTATCCTGACTTTTTTTTAAATGTTACCGAGACCAAAACAAAGATTGGGGCTCTCACATGGGGAGATGGTAGAACCTGAAATAATTATGAACAAACTTTAAAAAAATATTTTTTTAAATTGTTTTTTAAAAAGTTTCTTAAAAATTGTAATTTTTTATCATAATGGAGAAATTTGACACTCCACAAAATTAAAATTAGGTTAAAACCCCAGTTACACCGAATCCAACAAGGCCTAACATTTAATGGGGTATTTAACAGCGATATTATTACAGAAATGCCCAAGTTTTCATCAGTTTCACTGATTACCAGCTATGGGGATGGTGTGGGGTGGGGGGGGGGGGATGGTGTGGGGTGGGGTGGGGGGGGGGGTGGGTGCGGCACAGCGCAGCCAGTGAATGACTGACTGCAACTTCAGGATTTCTGCGCTTAGATACACATGCACTACATCCTGAAGTTGCGGTCAGTTTCAGAGGCTGACGCTGGTAGGTCGCCGTTATTTACCACCACAAATTCTGGCCCATTGTGAATTACATAGCATAACACCCTTATACTGATCAAACAACACACCCTCCATCTCATCGTAATGCCATAACTATAATACTATAAACATTGTACATCAAGCGCCCAATTCCTGTCTGTACACCAGAAAACAATGGGGCATAGGAACTGTCTCGGGACACAAAAGAGCAGAGCCAAAATGACCTCTATGAATTCACCCAGTGTTTACTTAACAGCAATTAAATTTTGTATCCTTAGAAAGATGCACACTGACATTTTAGCATTTATGCATTGCTTTTTACATGGTATAATATTCTTGTCCTTATAAAACAGGGATCCTTTGACAACATGAGCAGTACCAAGGGAGATTCGATAGTAATAGTAATTAAAAATGGCACATCAGGCATCACCCTCCAGTGGTTACACTTCGTTGCAGGTACAAAACACTCGTAAAACGCTGGGCTGTTTATCCCATGGGTAAAGCCATAATAGGCGAAGAAATTTCAAGCTACAGCTGTCCATCTCAAACAGCAGTGTCTACATAAATGAACCATTCCAAAACAATAATATTCTCTAGTGTTATCAAAATGACATTTGGAAAGCTTGTCATCCATATGTCTGAACCAAGTAGGGGGCTCGCTGCAATAAACTATTTTAAAATGTGACAATTCTCCATGATATATTGTGTCCTTCCCAACACTGCTATACACATAGAAAGGCCAGTAGAGCTTTCAGTGGAGGAAATAATTGCATTCAGGACGTAAGCAACATAATTCTTGATCCTGTAATGACTATGCCTGTAAGAGAAAGGGGTAGATAAAAGATTGTCCAATATTACTTCACCAGACAATGAGCTTTTGGTGTCAGCCATGGCTTAGTTAGTAGAGTAGCCCTCTCGCCTCTGAGTCAGAAGGTTGTGGGTTCGTAGTCCCACTCCAGAGACTTGAGCACATCATCTAGGCTGACGCTTCAGTGCAGTACTGAGGGAGTGCTGCACTGTTGGAGGTGCCATCTTTCAGATGAGATGCTAAATTGAGGCCCTGTCTGCCCTCTCAGGTAAAAGATCCCATGGCACTACTTTGAAGAAGAGCTGGGCAATCCTGGTGTCCTGGCCAATATTTATCCCTCAACCAACATCACTAAAACAGATTATCTGGTCATTATCACATTACTGTTTGTGGGACCGTGCGGTGCGCAAATTGGCTGCTGTCTTTCCCATTACAACAGTGACTACACCTCAAAAGTACTTCATTGGCTGTAAAGCGCTTTTGCACGTCTTGAGACAGTAAAAGATGCTATTGAAATGCAAATTCTTTCTTTCTTCTTTCTAATATGTTCCAATAAAATTAATAACTTCATTATAAATGAGATAGAAGTCCTAAAGAGATTAAATGAGCTCAAAATAGATCCCATGGGATAGAAGGCATTTTTCCCCAGAGTGCAGAGAACCTAGGGGGAGATTTCTGAGACACTGACAACTGGGCACAAGACTAATACAGTACTTCGTTTAAAACTAATAAATAATGAATCGAGGACTGGAACTGACTAAAGTTAACATAAGCAAGAAAGCAGTATTTAAAAAAATAATGGCAGTAAAGACTGACAAATCCCTAGGACCTGATGGTTTCCACTCCAGGGTTTCAAAGGAAATAGGTGAGGAAATTGCAAATGCTTTAGTCATAATCTTCCAAACCTTTCTTGATTCAGGTATTGTCCCTTTAGATTGGAAAATTGCAAATGTAACTCCATTATTTAAGAAATGTTAGAGAGAGAGAAACCAGGAAATTATAGATGTGTTAGTCCAACATCTGTTGTGGGAAAGTTATTGGAGTCTATAATTAACAACAGAGTGACTAAGCACTTAGAGAAATTTGAGCTGATTAGAGAGAGCCAATATGTATTTGTAAAGGTTAGTTATGTCCAACAAACCTAACTGAAATTTTTGAGGAAGTAACTAAAGTAGTAGACAGGGGAATGTCAATCGACTTCCAGAAGGCATTCGATAAGGTTCCACATAGAGACTGTTAGCTAAAATTAAAGCTGATGGAATTGAAACCAAATTATTAATCTGGTTAGGAGATTGGTTAGGCGGTAGAAGACAGAGAGTAGGGATAAGGGGTATGTATTCAAATTGGAAAGAATTGACTAGTGATGCTCCACAAGGATCTGTGCTGGGGCCTCAACTATTCACTATATTTATTACATCGAATTTATAGCACAGAAACAGGCCATTCGGCCCAACAGGTCCATGCCGGTGTTTATGCTCCACATGAGCCTCCTCCCATCTTACTTCATCTCACCCTTCTATTCCTTTCTCCCTCATGTACTTAGCTGGCTTCCCCTTAAAGGCACTATGCTATTCACCTTAACTACTCCATGTGCTAGCAAGCTCTACATTCTAACCACTCTCTGCGTAAAGAGGTATCTCCTGAATTACTTACTGGATTTATTAATGAGTATCTTATGTTTATGACCCCTAGTTTTGGACTCCCCACAAGTGGTAACATCTTCTCTACATCCACCATAACAAACACCTTCATAATTATAAAGATCTCTATTAGATCATCCCTCAGCCTTCTCTTTTCTAGAGAAAAGAGCCTCAGCATGTTCTGTCATTCTCGATACTTAGAACCTCTCAGTTCCAGTATAATGCTCGTCAATCTTCTTTGCACCTTCGCCAGTGTCTCTATATCCTTTTCATAATATGGAAACCAGAACTGTACACATTACTCCAAGTGTGGTCTAACCAAGGTTCTATAGAAGTTTAACAGAACTTCTCTGCTTTGCAATTCTCTTACTCTAGAAATGAATCCCAGTGCTTTGCTTGCATTTTCATGGCCTTGTTAACCTGCGGTTAATGATAGATCTGAGAAGTAGGTTTCACATGATATAAATCAGGGTCTATGTTATCTCCTAGACTAGTTTCAATTGCCTAAAGAAGTCAGAGAGGAATTTTCCAGATTTTGTTTCCCCAATTGGCATGGGTTTTTGTCTGGTCTTTCGCCTTTCCAAGGAGATTACATGGCTCCAGGCGCATGGCGAGTGTGTATTGTGATACACTAGGCATCACAACTATATGGGGCACGCTAGATGAACCACTGGATCTTTTCCTGTCTGGCAACTTCATATGTTCGTATTATGAGGGAGTCAATGGATGTTGGAAAGGTACCAGGCACGGTAGCACAGTGGTTATGTTAGTGGACTAGTAATCACTACGACTAATGATCCGGAGACATGAGTTCAAATCCCACCACGGCAGTTGGGAAATTTAAATTGTTAATTAAATAAATCTGGAATAAAAAGCTACTATCAGTAATGGTGCCCATGAAACTACTGGATTGTCGTAAAAACCCATCTGGTTCACTAATGTCTTTTAGGGAAGGAATTCTGCCGTCCTTACTTGGTCTGGCCTATATGTGACTCCAGACCCACAGCAATGTGGTTGGCTCTTAACTACCCTCTGAAATGACCTAGCAAGCCACTCAGTTGTAATAAACCGCTACGAAAAGCAATAGGATGAATAGAACTGGACAGACCATCGACCTAGGCGCCGACTTCAGACACAAAAACGGCATCTGACCCTGTAAAGTCCTCCTCACTAACATCTGGGGACTTGTGCCAAAATTGGAAGAGCTGTCCCACAGACTAAGCAACAGCCTGACATAGTCATACTCACAAAATCATACCTTTCCCAGACTCCTCCATCACCAACCCTGGGTATGTCCTGTCCCACTGGCAGGACAGACCCACCAGAGGTGGAGGCACAGTGGTATATAGTCAGGAGGCAGTGGCCCTGGGAGTCCTCAGCATTGACTCCGGACCCCATGAAGTCTCATGGCTTCAGGTCAAGCATGGGTGAGGAAACCGCCTGCTGATTACCACCTACCGCCCTCCATCAGCTGATGAATCAGTACTCCTCCATGTTGAACACATTTGGAAGAAGCACCGAGAGTAGCAAGAGCACAGAATGTACTCTGGGTGCGGGACTTCAATGTCCATCACCAAGAGGGCTCGATAGCACCGCTGCTGGCCAAGTCCTGAAGGACATAGTTGCCAGACTGGGCCTACGGCAGGTGGTGAGAAAACCAACACAAGGGGAAAAACCTACTTGACCTCATCCTCACCAATCTACCTGTCGCAGATGTATCTATCCATGACAGCATTGGTAGCAGTGACATGGCACAGTCATTGTGGAGACGAAGTCCCGTCTTCACACCGAAGACACCCTCCATCGTGTTGTGTGGCACTACCACCGTGCTAAATGGGATAGATTCAGAACAAATCTAGCAGCACAAAACTGGGCATCAATGAGGTGCTGTGGGTCATCAGCAGCAGCAGAATTGTATTCCACCACAATCTGTTACCTCACAGCCTGGCATTTCCCTCACTCTACCATTACCATCAAGCCAGGGGACCAAACTTGGTTTATTGAGGAGTGCAGAAGAGCATGTCAGGAGCAGCACCAGGCATACCTAAAAATGAGGTGCCAACCTGGGGAAGTTGCAACACAGGACTACATGCATGCTAAACAGCGGAAGCAACATGCTATAGACAGAGTTAAGCAAATCTACAATCAACGGATCAAATAAAAGCTCTGCAGTCCTGCCGCATTCAGTCGTGAATGGTGGTGGACAATTAAACAACAGCTCCATGAATATCCCCATCTTCAATGATGGCGGAGCCCAGCACGAGTGCAAAAGACAAGGCTGACGCATTTGCAACCATCTTCAGCCAGAAGTGCTGATTGGATGATCCATATCGGCCTCCTCCTGACATCCCCACCATCACAGAAGTCAGTCTTCAGCCAATTCGATTCACTCCACGTGATATCAAGAAACGGCTGAGTGCACTGGATACACAGCAAAGGCAATCAACCACGACAACATCCCGGCTGTCGTGCTGAAGACTTGCGCTCCAGAACTAGCAGCGCTTCTAGCCAAGCTGTTCCAGTACTGCTACAACATTGGCATCTACCCGACAATGTGGAGAACTGCCCAGGTATGTCCTGTCCACAAAAAGCAGGACAAATCCAATTACCGCCCCATCAGTCTACTCTCAATCATCTGCAAAGTGATATAACAACAGAAAATGCTGGAAATACTCAGCAGGCCAGGCAGCATCTGTGGAGAAACAGGGTTAACATTTCAGGTCTGGGACCCTTCAGAACTGGAAAAAGCTGGAAATGTAACAGATATTAAGCAGGTGCAGAGACAGGGGGACGGAAGGTGTCGTCGACATTCCTATCAAGCGGCACTTACTCTTCAATAACCCGCTCGCTAATGCTCAGTTTGGGTTCCGCCAGAACCACTCGGCTCTAGACCTCATTACAGCCTTGGTCCAAACATGGGCAAAAGAGCTGAATTCCAGAGGTGAGGTGAGAGTGACTGCCCTTGGCATCAAGGCAGCATTTGACCGAGTGTACCATCACCAAATCCCCCACCATCAACATTCTGGGGGTTACCATTGACCAGAAACGTAACTGGACTAGCCACATAAATACTGTGGTGACAAGAACAAGTTAGAGGCTGGGTGTTCTGCAGTGAGTATCTCACCTCCTTACTCCCCAAAGCCTTTCCACCATTTACAAGGCACAAGTCAGGAGAGTGATGGAATAACTCTCCACTTGCCTGGATGAGTGCAGCTCCAAGAACACTCAAGAAGCTCAGGACAAAGCAGCAGGCTTGATCGGCACCCCATCCATCACCTTAAACATTCACTCCCTCCACCACCGGCGTACCGTGGCTGCAGTGTGTACCATCTACAAGATGCATTTTTCGACAGCACCTCACAAACCCGATACCTCTACCACCTAGAAGGACAAGGGCAGCAGGTGCATGGAACACCATCAGCTGCAAGTTCCCCTCCAAGTCACACACCATCCTGACTTGGAAATATATCACCAATCCTTCATCGTCGCTAGGTCAAAATCCTTGAGCTCCCTCCCTAACAACACTGTGGGAGTAGCGTCACCGCATGGACTGCAGTGGTTCAAGAAGGCAGCTCACCATCACCTCAAAGGCAATTTGGGATGGGCAATAAATGCTGGCCTTGCCAGTGACATCCACATCCCATGAACGAATAAAAAAAATGGAAACAAGCTTTTGGGTGGGACATTAAACCGAGCGCCCCGCCTGCCCTCCAAGGGTGGATGTGAAAGATCCCATGGCACTATTTCGAAGAAGGGCAGGGCAGTTCTCTCTTGTGTGCTGGACAATATTTATCTCTCGACCAACATCACTAAAACAGATGATCTGGTCATTATCACATTGCTGTTTGTAGCACATTGCTGCACACAAATTGGCTGCTGCATTTCCTACATTAAAACAGTGACTACACTTCAAAAGTACTTCATTGGCTGTAAAGCACTTTGGGACATCCTGAGGCCATGAAAGGCGCTTTATAAAAGCAAATCTTTCTTTATAAAATAATGGAACCAGTTATCAGGAATGAATTTGAGGATTAGTTGTACAATAAAACCTATTTAACAGCAGTGAGCATGAATTCGGAAGAGGAAGGTCCTGCCTGACCAACCTTCTCGACTTCTTTGCGGAAGTAACAATCCAAGAGGACTTTGGGAAGCCTATGACGTTGTGGACCTCAACTTCCAAAACGGTTTTGGATAAAGTTCCATGTGATATGCTATAAATTAAACTGAAAGCTGTGTGGATTCAGTTAAAATGGCTAAGTAAATGGCTGAAGGACAGAAAACAATAAATACTTGTCAGATAAATTATATTCAGAGTAGGGGCAGGAGATGTACTGAGTTTGGTACCTCAGTGATGGGACCACTATTGTTTGTAATTTACTTAAATGACCCGGATTCAGAAATTCAATGCAAAGTGGTCAGTTTTGCAGATGATACCAAACGAGGAGGGGCATTATCATTAGAGTCGGCAGCTCATAAATTACAGAATGAATTGGACAAGATATGTAAGTGGGCAGAACAATGGCAGATTAAATTTCAGGCAGACTAGTGTAAAGTACTACACATAGGAAGGAAAAATGAGCACTACACATACTCCATAAATGGTGTTGAAACAGCTAAAGACAAAGCTGAAAGAGACTCGATGCTAAACATGTCCAAAGAGTGCAGAGTAGCAATCAACAAAGCCACTGGGTCTCAGGAAGGTTGCCAAGGTAAGTTCTCCTTACATTTAACTTAATTTTATAATGTTTGCTTACAAGGCTTCTTAAGTGTACTTTAACTTAAGTTTGGGAGAGCAACACAGAGTGTGAATAAACTGTACTATGTCAACTTTTCAAAAACTTTGCAAATGCACAGACATGCCCACTTTTTACCAGGACGCTGTGCAATGCTGCCATGGCAATTATTTTGCCCTGCAGTCCATTACATGTGACAACCTTCAAACATCAAATCAAGAATACTACATGCTCAGACTCACATAGGGTGGCTGCCAGCTTGGGCATGTGGGTGACACACACATCGCTTAGATTCCTGTTTCCAACATATTTCTCTTTTCTACCTGCTTACAGGAGCAGAATACACAAAACAGGCGGCAGTGCTTCCAGACATCAGAGGGCGATTACCGAACATATGGGGCTGGATTTTAATTCAGGGGCAGGCTGGGGTCGTGTAATCCACATTTCGTGTTATCCACCCGAATCTAAATCGATGTGGGAGATTGATGCGATTTTAACTTAATTGGCCAATTGAGTTCCAGCATGTGGGAACCCATGGCAAATGAGTTTTTCCAGTCTGAAAGTCGCCTCCGATGACGTCATCATTGCTGCTGCATTTAAGGTCTGCAACAAGCCTTGCTTCTTCTGCAGACTGCCAACCGTTTGGCCTTTGCTGCTACAGGGACCTGGAGGAAGAATGGCCAGAGAAAGACCTAGGTCTGCTCCAAGATTTGACGATGTTGCCCTGCAGGCTTTAGTGGAGGGAGCAAGAGCTCATAAGGAGGTGATCTTCCCTTCTTCAGGGGAGGAAGAAGCCTCCCCAGCAGACCAAGGCTGTGTGGCTGCAAGTGGCAGAGGAGGTCAACTCCTTATCAGTAACCCGCAGAACCTGGATACAGTGCAGGAAGAGATTTCATGACCTTCTGCGCACTGGAAAAGTGAGTATGAATTTCCCATCACCCTCAATCTGATCCCCATTGCCTTTCCTCACCAGCACTCAGCTTTAGCAATCTCTTCCTCCACATCCCACTTGACACTGACATCCAAGCACCCTTACTCATTCCCTTTCTCTCTATGGTCACATTCACCTAACTATTTGACTATACAGCCCTCACGCTCCCTATCACTGTGATGCTATGAAAATAACTGACAACACAGGGAGGGCCCTTGGTCTTGCCACCTCACTCCATCTTTGTCTCCTTCTAAGTAGCTATGCTATGGAACCTCTACACTCACTCCTTCATTCTCACTCAACCTCCACTTGTCTCCCTCATTGCAGGAAAAGAGAGCTCACAATAAGCGAGAAAGATCGAGAACAGGAGGAGGGCCACCCTCAGTAGCCCACCTCACCCCCTGGGAGGATGCGGTCCTGGAGATCGTAGGAGTGGAGGAAGATGCGCAAGTGGTGGACGGAAGAGGGGTGCATCACAGCAAGCTGGTGACAGAATAGTTTTCCATCTCTCTCATTGACATTGCATGAGTCGTTGTTAATGATTCTGAAGCTCTAACAGATGGACTAACGATCTTCTGCAATATGCAATGTGCATGTAACCTTGGCATCACATCTCTGGCTCTTTCCTTTACTCCCCCACAGGACCATCGCAAGCACCCATCCCCACTAGCCAGGAGGAAGAGCCTGAACATCAAGACTCCTCAGAGAAAGCTGCAACCTCTGAGGGCGCAGCGTCAGCAGAATTAAGCGCACCCAGCACCAGCGCAGACACTCACACCTCGGTGGGACCTTCGGGACATAGAGTAGTGTTGTCACCTGGTGTATCACAGCTCACAAGTGAGCATCAGCAGATTGTGGAGACAGGGGCAGCAGTGGAGAGTCCTAGTCGGAGGGCGCAGGACTCTGCCAGTTCGGCTCAGCTGCATGTTGACCCTCTGCCTCTGGGTCCATCCACAAGATCAGCAGTGCTGGAACTCCAGGAACAGATGCAGGAGTCTCTGGCAGGTTTTTTCTCCAGGGTCGCTGCAAGTGTGGAGCAAATGGAGGAGTCCATAGTAAACATTAGCAGAGCCTTTGTGGAGTCATTGGCGCATGAACGCATCACCATGGAAAGGATGGCAACCTCCATAGAGTTGATAAGTCGCCAGAGTGCAGAAAACATGGTGAGTGTTCAGAATAGAATGACATCTCTGGAGGAGCGATGGTCATCTATTGAACAGAGAAACCAGACCTTCATGGAAGTCCTTCTGAGTAGGACTGCCAGTACAAATACGGGTCCCCATGGCCCCCCTGATGTACAGCAAGGTGCTCTCAAGCCACTTGCAAGCGCTGAGGGGGACCTGACCCATGAGAGGGAAGTTGGTGGCAGACATCAAGGAAGTGGGGGCTCCTCTCCAAGCGCTCACACTTCCATGCCACTGCAGAGCCCTCAGTCAGAGCCCCACCAGAGTCCACACCCAACTGAGATCGGCGTCTCAACCCCTGCACAGCCGCAGGAGTAGCAGATTGTTGACGAGCCCTCACAGGTTCGCCACCCCAGAGGACACCCGCCAAAGGTGTCGAGACAGGAGCAGCAGGAAAGTGAGCAAGGGGCCTCCACATCTGCTGAAGCCACAGGGGAAGTACCACGTAGGAGCACGCGTAAGAGAAAGATACTGCAGAAATAGTCACAAGGGTAGTCACTTGGGTGAAATTTGATGTTTTATATGGAAAAGCCATCAGATGAATAATGTAAATAAAAAATCTGATGGCTACTGCTGTAGTTGTGGCGTGTGTCATTTCGCGAATGGGACTTCCATATTGAAGGCTTAGGATTACTTGCAATTGTCAGTATGGTGGTCAAATTGCTAGGAATCAGCTGGTTCTTGGCCATTATCGATGCTCAGGTAAGAAGCTGCGAGGCAAAAGTGCTTGAGTGGCTAGGCTAAACAAATCTGGCCAAGATGAGTGCATTCCTTGCATCCCGGGCAGCTATGTCCTCACGTACTGCTGCCGCTGGTTGATGGGCCTCTGCAAGATCATCATCATCCTCATCCTCATCATCCTCCTCCTCCTCATCATCATCTGAGGAATCTGCAAGCCACGACGCTGTGCCATGTTGTGAAGTGCACAGCAAACCACGACGATTCTGGAAACCCTGGCTGCTGAGTACTGCAGGGCTCCACCTGATCTATCCAGGCATCTGAAGCGCATCTTCTGCAAACCGATGGTTTGCTCGATTATGGTTCTGGTGGACATGTGGCTGGAGTTGTAGCTCTCCTCAGCTTCGTTGGATGGCCTCCTCAACGGCGTCATTTGCCACGTCCTCAGGAGATAGCCCTTGTTTCCAAGTAGCCATCAGTTAAGTTGGTCTGGCGGACTGAATAGCAGAGGCACACTAGACTGGCGCAGTATGAAGGAGTCATGGCAACTGCCAGGGTACTTGGCACAAACATGCAAAATTTCTTTCCTGTGGTCACACACCAGCTGAATGTTGAGGGAGTGGAAGCCCTTGTGGTTGACAAAAATACCTGGATTGTGATGGGGTGTCTTAAGGGCCACATGTGTGCAGTCAACAATGCCCTGCACCCTTGGAAAGCCTGCCAGATTAGCAAATCCAACCGCACGCACCGTGACATTTGCTTGATCCTAGGTGAAATGGATGTGATTGTGCGCGATGGCAAAGAGGGCATCGGTTACCTGCATAATGCATTTGTGTGTGGCTGCCTGGGAGATGCCGCTGATGTCTGCTACTGATCCTTGGAAGGAGCCGGAGGCCAAAAAGTTGAGTGCGGTGGTGACTTTGACGGCCACTGGTAAGGGTTGTCCACCTGGTCCTCTGGGCTGCAGGTCTTGCTGCAGCATTGCGCAGATGTCACCCACTACCTCTCGCGAAAGTCGGAGCTGCCTTTGGCACTGCTGCTCATACATGTTGAGGTAGCTGACCCTGTGTCTGTAGACCCTAATTGGGGGGTATCTCCTGCACCGACGGGCTTCCATGCGCTGGCCCCTTCTGGCCTGTGCAGCTTCAGGTGGGTGAGCAGCAGCTTGGTGCTCCTGCTGGTGTTGCTGCTGTTGTTCATGGTTCTGCTGGTGCCACAGCTGGTCTTCCTCATCTAATGCCCAGAAAGGAAAGAAATAAATGGCTCCCATGCTTCTGGTATATGCTTCAGTTGAGGAAGCGCTCAGTGAAGGTGGCAAGAGGGGTTTCCCAGGAGGTCACACTGGAGATGGGTGTCAGGCTCCAAACTTCCACAGCTGTGGTTATGCCTTCTAAATGTTCCCCCAGACCTGAGACAACAAAGTCCTGCCACCTGCAAATGATGGCTGATCAAATCTCCTCTTTAATGGTTGAGCTGCAGCTGATAGTCAGGAATCCAATTGTGCTCCTGCCAGGTTTCACCGTCGTGTTTCAGAACAGGCGTGTTTCACGTGGGAAAAGGGTTAAAATTGCAAAGGCCTTTCAAAATGGCATTATAGAGGCAATTTAGTGCTTGTTAAGGGCCTTAACGGCCTAGCCCGCCTCTTGGAGGTGGGACGGAGACGGGACCATTAGACACGAATTATTGAAAATTGCTTGGAGGCGGGGTTGGGCCCACACGCCAGTTTTTGCAATTTTAAACCCCCACACGCCTCCAATCCCGCCTCCACGGCCCAATGAAAATCCTGCCCCTGGTCTTTGCCTCTTTATGAGGAGAGGGCCCTGGAGATTTTGGATGTGGGGAAAATAAAGAATGCAGGGAAGGGTGAGACCAGAGGCCTCATCCAAGCTTATGACAGTTGTAATCCTTTATTCTGTACTCTATCTCCTTACTCTGCTGTTCACTCACTCATTCATTCTCACACACAGGCACACACCCCAGCTCTGCAACAAGTGCGAGGTGGTGAATTTTGGTAGGAAGAATAAGGAGGCTGCATACTGCTTGGATAATAAGAGTCTGAAGGGGGTAGAGGAGCAAATGGATCTAAGGGAACAGATACACAAATCACTAAAAAGTACTGACGCAGGTTAATAAGGCCATTAAAAAAGCAAACCAAGCACTGGGGTTCATTTCTAGAAGGACAGAATTGAAAAGCAGAAAAGATTTGTTAAACTTGAACCAAACCTTGGTTAGACCACACTTGGAGTACTGTGCACAGTGCTGGTCTCCATATTATAAAAGATATTGAGGCATTGGAGAAGGTGCAAAATAGATTCACAAGGATGATAGCAGAACTGAGAGGATATACTTATCAGGAAAGGCTGAACAGGCTGGGGCTCTTTTCTCTAGAAGACTAAAACTAGAGGTCATAAATATAAGATAGTCACTAATAAATCCAATAGGAGAAATTTATTGATCCAAAGAATGGTAAGAATGTGGAATGCGCTACCACAAGGAGTAGTTGAGGCGGATAGCATAGATGCATTTAAGGGGAAGGTAGATAAGCATATGAGGGAGAACGGAATGGAAGGATATGCTAATAGGGTTAGATGAAGTAGGGTGGGAGGAGGCTCATGTGGAGCATAAACACTGCATAGACCAGTTGGGCCAAATGCTCTGTTTCTGTGCTGTACACTCGATGTAACTCCATGTAAATCATTCTGTAATGTCTTGCTCTTTTTCTAAGAATTTCTTAGTATCTACATTCTAAAATCTGTTTTCTTCTGTACTTGTTGGTTTTCAAGAGGAGGAAGTGGCAGAATCCAATGTGAACCTTTGACCGAGCACCTCACAGCACTCTGCATCACCCATTCCTACTACGGCAAGCACCATCACAAACACATTGGGGGGAATTTTCCCAGCCCTGGGGAGGCGGGTATGGAGGCGGGACTGCTGGGAAAATGGCAGAAACTGGGAGCAGGTACCGACCCCGCTCCCAACCCACTTCTGTGCCATTTTCCCGGGAGGCGGGTCCCCGACTCGCGTAGGGACCCAGAGATAGTAGATACATTGCTGGTCATCTTCCAAAACTCGACAGACTCTGGAACGGTACCCATGGATTGGAGGGTAGCTAATGTTACCCCACTATTCAAAAAAGGTGGTAGAGAAAAAGCGGGGAAGCCTGACATCGGTAGTGGGGAAAATGCTAGAGTCTATTATAAAAGATGTAATAGCAGAGCACTTGGAAAGCAGTGACAGGATCGGACAAAGTCAACATGGATTTACAAAAGGTAAATCATGCTTGACTAATCTACTGGAATTTTTTGAGGATGTAACTGGTAAAATAGATATGGGAGAACCAGTGGATGTGGTATATTTGGACTTTCAGAAGGCTTTCGATAAGGTCCCACATAAGAGATTAGCGTGCAAAATTAAGGCACATGGGATTGGGGGCAAGGTATTGACTTGGATAGAGAACTGGTTGGCGGACAGAAAGCAAAGAGTTGGAATAAACGGGTCATTTTCCGAGTGGCAGGCAGTGACTAGTGGGGTACCGCAAGGATCGGTCCTAGGACCCCAGCTGTTCACAATATATATTAATGATCTGGACGAGGGAATTGGATGTAATATCTCCAAATTTGCAGACGACACAAAGCTGGGTGGGAGGGTAAGCTGTGAGGAGGATGTCCTGAAACTCCAGTACGATTTGGACAGGTTGGGTGATTGGGCAGAAACATGGCAAATGCACTATAATGTGGATAAATGTGAGGTTATCCACTTTGGTGGCAAAAACAGGAAGGCAGATTATTATTTGAATGGCAATAGATTGGGAGAAGGGGAAGTGCAAAGAGACCTGGGTGTCCTTGTGTACCAGTCGCTGAAGGTAAGCATGCAGGTGCAGCAGGCGGTTAAGAAGGCAAATGGTATGTTGGCCTTCGTAGCAAGAGGGTTCGAATACAGGAACAAGGATGTCTTGCTACAGTTGTACAGGGCCTTGGTGAGACCATACCTTGAGTATTGTGTGCAGTTTTGGTCACCTTACCTGAGGAAGGACGTTCTTGCCATGGAGGGAGTGCAGCGAAGATTCACCAGGCTGATACCTGGGATGGCAGGAATGACGTATGAGGAGAGATTGTGTCGATTGGGCTTATACTCACTGGAGTTTAGAAGATTGAGAGGGGATCTCATCGAAACCTATAAAATTCTGTCAGGTCTGGACAGACTAGATGCAGGAAGGATGTTTCTGATGGCCGGGGAGTCCAGAACCAGGGGTCATAGTCTAAGGATAAGGGGTAAGCCATTTAGGACTGAAATGAGGAGGAATTTCTTCAGCCAGAGAGTGGTGAACCTGTGGAATTCTCTGCCACAGAGGGCGGTGGAGGCCATTCATTAAATATATTCAAGAAAGAGTTGGATATATTTCTTAAGGCTAAAGGGATCGAGGGATATGGGGAGAAGGCAGGGACCGGGTACTGAATTTGGATGATCAGCCATGATCACATTGAATGGCGGAGCAGGCTCGAAGGGCCGAATGGCCTACTCCTGCTCCTGTCATCTATGTTTCTGTTTCTATGTTTCCTCGAGGCGGGAAGGGGATTAGAGCCAATTAACTGCCTGTTAACAGATAATTAACAGGCAGTTTTGAGGCTTATCCCCATTTTACCTCTGCAAGTGCGGGCTTCCCGGCGGCTGTGAACCTCGACAGGGTCAGCGAGGCGAGCAGTGGGTCTGCGGGGGTGAGAGGGGCTGAAAAGTCCGCTGTAGAGGTGAGTGATGGGTGCAAGTGTGGAGAGGTAAGTATGAGAGATGAGTGTAAAGTGTTAGAAAAAGTTTACTTACCTTTGCTTCTTCCTGCAGGCTTCAACCCTTGGGGATCCGGAGGTGCCTCATCTCAACGGCAGAGATGACAGAATGGCTGCTGCATTCTCAGGTGCAGTAGCCATCTGCTTTCTGCTGAGGAGAGAGGTTTTGGTGAGCCTTCTGTCCAAGGGCTCACCTTAGAACAGAGATCGTCAGTGTTTGACAGCTTCTCAAAGCTGTCAAACACTGACAATTCATCTGTCAAAAATTTTTCGACAGATGAAACATCATACGCTGACGTCCTCAGTCGCCGGCTTTCCCTTAATTGGCGGGCTTAACAAGGTCAATCAAGGGAAAATAGCGTGGGTTGGTCAGACGTCATTGGGGGCGGGACTGAAACCCAAAAACCAGCAGTCCCGTCCCCAACGCACCCCCATTGACAAAATCCAGCCCATGCATGCAGGGAGGGTTTGTTAGTGAATTGCAGTAGGGAAAACTTGCCGAAGCACAACGTATGAATGAGGAGAAGCAAGTGGGGGAGCTACAATCTGCTGGCCAGAGGATCAGCTTAAAGGCTGCAGCAGCTTCTGAACCTAGTGTTCATGGAGGAGTTTACAACCCGTATCTGTGCAATGCTGCATGACTGAGCTGTACAATTACCTGCAATGAATTGCACTGTCGCCATGAAAACTGTAGATATTAAAATAGCTAAGGATATCATCTTAGGTACCTCAAAGCAGTTGGGATAAGTGCTTTGCCAGCCCCTTGCTTATATCTTTAACAGCTTGTTAGAGTCGGGGATTGTTCCCTTGAACTGGAAGGATGTAGTTCCGATTTTCAAAAAGGATGACACATCAGTACCAGGCAACAATAGACCCATTAATTTGACTTCAATCATAGGCAAGATGCTGGAAGGGATCATAATAGATAACTCCTTCTCTATCCAGATGATCATACACTCAGCAGGGCTTCTGGTAAAATAGATCATGGGGGTTAAATTGGATAACCCCCCAAAAATGGATGCAGGGATCACGATGTGTAATTAACCCGCGATTGTTGATTGAAATGCAGGCAGGATGCCAACTTCATGCTGCCTGCGCGTTACCATGATTTCTGCATGCAGCCAGCGCTCCCCCCGCTGTTCATTGGCTGCATGCATCAGCAGGGGGCCCAATATCGTGAGTGCCTAGCACTGCTTAAAGCTAGCCTGCAGCTCTTAAAGGGAAAGTGCACTGTGGCTGTTGGAGGTACTGAGATCATTGGGAATAGTGTGCTGTACAACAATCAACAATGGCTGACCATGGGAGAGAGCGTGCACCAAGGTTTTCAGACGCTGCACTTGAGATCTTGGTTGAAGAGGTGGAGCGGAGGAGAGATGTCTTGTATCCTCAGGGGGGCAGGTAGCCCGCCAGGCTATTGCTCAAAAGGCTGAGGCAAGAGATAGCAGCAGAGCTCAATGCAAGGAGTGTAGCCCCCAAGGACCTGGATGCAGTGCAAGAGCCCCAAGATTAGTGAATGCATCTTCAAATGCCATATCCTACCAACTGCACCACTAGCCTCAGCCACTGCTCAATTCACCACACCCTCATCACTCACCTACCAGCAATCACTATCAATCAGGACTCATACCTAACACTCATATGCTTCATCCCACACACTTAGCACTGTTGCAAGCCTCAAACCCACATCTCACAGCTTGCACACACTGGCAGCTATTCAACCATGACAGCCACATCACCCAAACAGATTGCACGACACTTACTGACATAGTTCACTCTCTCTGCAGGAGAAGGTGGCGCATAACCGGAGGCAGCGGGAGCTAACCGGAGGGCCAGAGGAGCACCTCTATGTTCTAACTCCCATGGAGGAGACGGTGCTGGCCATTATGGGAAGGGCCATTGCTGAGGCCGTGGTCACCATCAGGGCTAAAGCGATTGAAAATGAGGGTATCTGCATACCTAATCCTCCTTCTCTCATCCCACTTCTCCCTCATCCCTCAAGCTCTTCTGACTGAGTACCTGCTGATGGTGTAAGCTTACATTTCTTACTTTCTCCTCTTCCCTCACCACAACTCTACCCTTGACCCTTTTTCCTTTCAGAAACCCAAGAACTGCAACCTGCTCAGGCAGTGAAGGAAGAGAAGAAGACAGTGAAGGTGAAGACACACCATCACTCAATTTCATAGTCACAGCCACCAGCTCAGATACTGATACTGTGAGTAATTTATTGGATAGGACAGAGGCGGGATCTGCACATGGTGAGACACCGGGCACAAGTGCGTCACAGCCAGGGCAGGAGAAAGGATAGCGCAGGTGCCAGCTTTCCGGAGGGCAAAGCCGCACACTAGTTCTACTGCAGAGGACTCAGATGATGACTTTGATGGGCCAGACTACCGAATTAGGTTGATGGTGTACACACCCAAATGCTTGGTGCACTGGAAAGCCTGCGCTCAATGTCAGGAAGCATGCAGGAGTCCAGCACCAACTTGGCACAGGGCTTTGCGCAGAGCTTGGAGCCCATCCTTTCCAACATGGAACGGGTGGCTACCTCCTGCAACACACCTTGGAACCAACTATGATGCAGTGGCTGATGGCCGATGTTTTACCTTCCATTGCAGTACAAGTACAATCCACCCAACGTTTGAGTGCTGTAGTGGAAGCTCAGACTGCTGCCACCATAGCTCTGGATACCAGTGTGCAAAGCGGCTTCCAGGGTGTCACAGCACTCCAGCAATTTGTACTCCAACAAATCTGCTCCCTAAAGACCATCTGCGGATATGGCTTTCTGCTGAAAGCATTCTCTCCCTCCTCCTCCTCCCTCTTCTAGCAGCTTGTCCTGCTCTGTGTGACCTGTGCTCATTCTCCCAGTCATGCTCAATGCCAAGAGGAAGCAACTGCTTTGTGCATAAGCCTTTAAGTCACCAAAAAAGTACTTCAGCATCAGCTAGATCACTCCCTGTAGACTATTGAAACTTTTAACAAGTACGTAAAAGCACCCAAAATGTGTAGAATTGCAGCAACAGCCAGAAGAAATAATCCAACAACTAACCTGTAAGTAGTTGATGATCCCTTTAAATAGCACTGGTGGGGGGTCCTTTATGCCATTGAACGTGTGGTGGCGTCAAATCAGCATTGCGCACTGATTGATGTTATGATCTGCCTGCTCTGCATGCTGCTGGTGGTCGTTAGGTACGCGCGCACTAACCCCTTTACAAACATGGCGTCTAGTGCACTTCCCATTGGACGCCATTCTGATACTTTAAGAGGCCTCATCGTGCCCCAAAAATGGGTGTTACAGAACCCAATTTCGCCCCCAATGTTGATTGGATTTTTTGAAGAAGTTACTAGGTTGGTGGATGAGGGTAGCCTGGTAGACATTCTCTACTTGGATTTCCAGAAAGCCTCTGATAAGGCACCTCACAATAGGTTACTCTGCAAGATAAAGTCTTGTGGAATTGGTGGGAAGTTACTAAAGCGGATTAAGAATTGGCAAGTGGTTATTATTGGTTGTGCATCTGCTTTTTTTTTTATTCGTTCCTGGGACATGGATGTCGCTGGCAAGGCCAGCATTTATTGCCCATCCCTAATTGCCGTTGAAAAGGTGCGCTGAGCTGCCTTCTTGAACCACTGCAGTCCGTGTGGTGAAGGTACTCCCACAGTGCTGTTACGGAGGGAGTTCCAGGATTTTGATCCAGCGATGATGAAGGAACGGTGAAAGAGTTCCAAGTCAGGATGGTGTGTAACTTGGAGGGGAACTTGCAGGTGATGGTGTTCCCATGCACCTGTTGACCTTGTCCTTCTAGGTGCTAGAGGTTGCGGGTTTGGGAGGTGCAGTCAAAGAAGTCTTGGCGAGTTGCTGCAGTGTATCTTGTAGATGGTACACACTGCAGCCACAGTGCGCCGGTGGTGGAGGGAATGAAAGTTTAAGGTGGTGGATGGGATGCCAATCAAGTGGGCTGCTTTGTCCTGGATGGTGTCGAGCTTCTTGAGTGTTGTTGGAGCTGCACTCATCCAGGCAAGTGAAGAGTATTCCATCGCACTCCTGACTTGTGCCTTGTAGATGGTGGAAAGGTTTTGGGGAGTCAGGAGGTGAGACACTCGCTGCAGAATATCCAGCCTCTGACCTTCTCTTGTGGCCACAGTATTTATGTGGCTGGTCCAGTTAAGTTTCTGGTCAATAGTAAACTCCAGGATGTCCAGGCAGCACGGTGGCATAGTGGTTAGCACTGTTGCCTCACAGCACCAGGGACCCGGGTTCAAATCCGGCCTCGGGTGACTGTGCAAACTCCACACAGACATTCTCCCCGTGTTGGCGTGGGTTTCCTCCGGGTGCTCCGGTTTCCTCCCACAGTCCAAAGATGTGCGGGTTAGGTTGATTGGCCATGATAAAAAAATTGGCCCTTAGTGTTAGGGGGGATTAAATACGTTGGCTTACGGTGATAGGGCTTGGGTGGGATGGCTGTCGGTGTAGGGACCGGGTGCTAGGGTTTGGATGATCAGCCATGATCTCGGTGAATGGCGGAGCAGGCTTGAAGGGCCGAATGGCCTACTCCTGCTCCTATCTTCTATGTTTGTTGGAGATGGTCCTTGGGTGGCACGAATGTTACTTACCACTTATCAGCCCAAGTCTGAATGTCCCCACGTCTTGTTGCATGCCGGCATGGACTGCTTCATTATCTGAGGAGTTGCCAATGGAACTGAACACTGTGCAAACATCAGCGAACATCCGCACTTCTGACCTTATGATGGAGGGAAGCTCATTGACGAAGCAGCTGAAGATAGTTGGGCCTAGAACACTTCCCTGAGGAACTCCTGCAGCGATGTCCTGGGGCTGAGATGATTGACCTCCAACAACCACAACCATCTGCCTTTGTGCTAAGTATGATTCCAGCTAGTGAAGAGTTTTCCCCGATTCCCATTGACTTCAATTTTACTAGGGCTCCTTGATGCCACACTCGGTCAAATGCTGCCTTGATGTCCAGGGCAGTCACTCTCACCTCACCTCTGGAATTCAGCTGTTTAGTTCATGTTTGGACCAAGGCTGTAATGAGGTCTGGAGCCAAGTGGTCCTGCCGGATCCCAAACTGAGCATCAGTGAGCAGGTTATTGATGAGTAAGAGCTGCTTGATAGCACTGTCGACGACACCTTCCATCACTTTGCTGATGATTGAGAGTAGACTGATGGGGCGATAATTGGCCGGATTGGATTTGTTCTGCTTTTGTGGACAATCCCAAATTGCCACTTTCCCTTGGATCCCATGGGCGTTTACTTTCGTGACCAGTCTGCCATGTGGGACCGTATCAAAAGCCTTGTTAAAATCCATATAGACTACATCAAACACACTCCCCTTGAAGTCCCCCACCCAGAGTACATTCTGTGTCCTTGCTACCCTCAGTGCTTCTTCCAAGTGGTGTTCAACATGGAGGAGTACTGATTCATCAGCTGAGGGAGGACAGTAGGTGATAATCAGCAGGAGGTTTCCTTGACCTGAAGACTTGATGAGACTTCATGGGATCTGAAGTCAATGTTGAAGACTCCCAGGGCCACTCCCTCCCGACTGTATACCACTGTGCTGGGGCCTCTGGTGGGTCTGTCCTGCCGGTGCGACAGGACATACCCAGGGATGGTGATGGAGTAGTCTGGGACATTGGCTGAAATGTATGATTCTGTGAGGATGACTATGTCAAACTATTGCTTGACTAGTCTGTGGGACAGCTCTCCCAATTTTGGCACAAGGTCCCAGATGTTAGTGAGGAGGACTTTGCAGGGTCGACTGGGCTGGGGGTGCCGTTGTAGTGTCCAAAGCTGGTGCCGAGTGGTCCATCCGGTTTTATTCTTATTATTGTTTTTCATAGTGGTTTTTTACAACTGAGTGACTTGCTAGGCCATCTCAGAGGGCAGTTAAGAGTCAACCACATTGCTGTGGGTCTGGAGTCACGTATAGGCCAGACCAGGTAAGGACGGCAGATTTCCTTCCCTAAAGGACATTAGTGAACCAGATGGGTTTTTATGACAATCCGATAGTTTCATGGTCATTACTAGCTTTTTATTCCAGATTTATTTAAGTGAATTTAAATTCTCCAGCTGGTGTGGTGAACTCACGTCTCTGGATCATTAGTCATGGCCTCTGGATTACTAGTCCAGTAACATAACCACTATGCTACCATTCCCTTGGAGCTTGGAGACGGGTTACCAGTGGTGTCCCACAGGGATCCGTTTTCAGATCAGTTATTTACTATCAGCATTAATGACCTGGAAGTAGATGTTGGTGGAATGATCTGTACGCTTGTGGATGATACTAAAGGCTAGATTTTTGTGGAGCCGTCAGGCGGGGTTTCAGGCGTGTGAGGGGGGAAATCCCGAATTTGGGGGTCCCGCTACCATCCCGCCCCACGTAAGTTTCAGGGGCAGCGGGTACCCGCCCCGCACTGGGACCCGCCAAAACCAGGCGGGAAGGGATTAGTGCCAATTAACTGCCTGTTAACAGGCAGTTTTTAGCCTAATCCCTATTTTGAGGGGTTTCGTGTGGGTTTCCCAATGGCTCCAAACCACGCCAGGTTAGAGCAGGCGGGCCGTCGGGTTGAAGGAGTTGGAGGGGTCGCGATGTCGGTGCTCAGGTGAGTGATGGGTGCATGAGTGTAAAGGTAAGTGTGTTTGGTGTGTCTAAAGAACTTTTACTTACCTGTACTTACCTTAACAGCCTTTCTTCCTGTCGCCGTCGGGAGCCCATCACTCAGCCGGAACTGAAAGCTGAATGGCTGCGATCTGTCAAAAAGTGACAGCCTTCAGCTTTGAGTGCCGGTGAGAGTTCTAATTGAGTCTGTGCAGAAGGACTCATGTTAGAACTCAGAGTGTCAGTGTTTCACAGCTTGTGAAACACTGATATTTCATCTGTCAAGAACTCTTGACAGATGAAATTGCAGTCTGTGATGTCACCTGTTGCCGGGTGGCCCTTAATTGGCCTGCTGAGCCCGCGGGGTGGGCTCAACAAGGTCAATCAAGGGAAAATCGCACGGATTGGCCGGACGTCGAAGTAGAAGGGTCAAAAACCCGAAAGGGGAAGTCCTGCCTTCTTCCCGACAGGTTCGGGAAAATCTACCCCTAAGTGTTGACTGTGGATGAGAATAAACTATTGCAAGCGGATCTTGATGCAATGGGGCAATGGACCCATGTTTGGCAAATGGTATTTAACTTAGATAACTGGAGTGCTATACACATGAGCAGCATATTTACACTCTACAGGGTACAGAATTGAAGTCGGTTGAAAAAGGTACCACTTAATCTTCTCTTGGTCTCCTGTGTGGTGCCTTATCAAATGCTTTCTGAAGGTTTATGTAGATCACATCCATTGCATTTCCCCCATTCATAATATCTATCAACTACTCAAAGAACTCTAACTCTATTAGGTTTGTCCTTTCTGAAATCTATGTTGGCTGCATCTAATTATTTTCTCTTCATCTAGATACTTAATAATTAATAACCTCATTAATTAAAATTCCAAAATGTTCCCTACTATGCCCTGCAATTACCCAAATTAGTTCTACCTTTATTTTTGAAAACTGGTATTGTATTGGCCACTCTCCAGTCCCCTGGCACTTGGTTGTGGACGGGGGGTGGGCGGAGGCTGAAGGTGCGGTACGGTTCTCGTTGCGTTCTCAATGTGTTTCTGCCCCCGGTTCCCCCCAACCCCGTTACCTGAAATCAGACATTTGAAGGCCAGCCACCTCAGAAGAGCAAGGGCCTAATTTAAATGGCAAAGTTGAGTTCCGATGACGTCATTGGGACATGCACACCATTTTAGCTACAGGCCGACAGAGGGCCGCAGTCTGGGACCCACCAGCGAAGGCACCAGGAGGCTCAGGTAGGTTTATTGTTTTTCACTTTTTAAAGGTTCCTTGTGAGCTAGGAGGAACAGGACTGCACCAGGCTCTGAGTAATATCCAAAGGGATTCTGTCTGGACCTCTTCTCTATTTAATCCTATGCTCTAGTGCTATGACATTATCTCCAATTAATAAAATCACTCCTCATCACTTTCTTCGTTCACTATCCCTCCCTTTAATAACTGGAAATATTTAATTGTCAATCCTGACCCAGTTGCAACCATATTTCAGTTACTGCCATTATGTCATAATTTTAATTTTAAATCAATGGCACTAACAGGGAAACTGTTTACAGGGCTATGGGGACAGAGCCGGGGAGTGGGACTAATTGGAAAGCTCTTTCAAAGAGCTGGCACAGGCACGATGGGCCGAATGGTCTCTTCTGCTCTATCATTCTTCTATGATTCTAATTCCAGTTTTGTTTCTTATACTCTGATTTAACAACACCAAAATAGATTAACTGGTTATTTATCTCATTGATGTTTGTGGGACTTTGCTGTGGACAAATTGGCTGCCATTTATCGTACAAAATAACAGTGACTACACTTAGAAAGGAATTAATTGGCTGTGAAGTGCTTGGGAAAATCCTTAGGACATGAAAGGCACTGTTTAAATACAAGTCTTTCTTTGTTTTCCTTTAACATACATACATTTTAATTTGGATTCCCCTAAATTGGCAATTTCTGCTTTTTGCTGCCCCCATTCTGATCTTTTCTTTTTTACTATCTTGTCCTGCTTAACCTCGTTCTACGTTTCTAACCCCTTATTCCCTTAACAGCAAAAACTTATTTTGCCTTCCGAGCTTCCTATTCTACACTCTTGATTTTTCCTTCCCCTGCCATATTAGCTTAAACCCCCATCCACAGCTCCAGTTACTCTCTCCCAGCTTTGTTCTGGTGTAGACTGTCCTGTTGGTACAGTTCATTCATTCTCCAGAACTGGTCACAATGACCTCTTGAGATCCTGTTTCTTAACCCATGACCTAATTCCTGAAACACTTTTAGCAGGACCTGGATCCAATTCTTCCCTATGTCGCTGGTTCCAACATAAACATTACCATCCTCCCTCCACCCCCGCCCCCCCCAATCCAAGAGATTCTGCACATACTCTTATGGCACTTACTCAAACACCTTGGAGGCAACACAGCATTTGGGACTCACAAAAACATACATTTAACTGTCAGCCTATGTCTCAGTGTTGGCACTCTCACCGATGAATCAGATGGTATTCGGTTCAGGCCTCACTCCAGAGAATTAAACACATAATCTAAGCTGGTGCTGCACTGTTGGAGGCGCCATCTTATGGATGAGATGTTAAGCCGAGGCCCTATCTGCCCTCTTGGGCGAATGTAAATAATCCTGTGGCACAATTTGAAGAGTAGATGAGTTCTCCCAGAATCGTGGCCAACATTTATCCCTCAGCTAACGTCACTGAGAGAGATTATTTGGTCAATTATCTCATTGTGGAACCTTGTTGTGTACAGATTGGTTCACACTTTTGCCTACATTACAACAGTAGCTGAACTTCAAAAGTACTTAATTTGCTGCAAAGTGCTTTGGGATGTGGAGAGGATATGAAAGGCGCTATATAAATGCAAGTTCTGTCTTTAGTTAAAACTTGCATAGATGGTAATGTACTTACTTGAAAGTGTCTTCTTTCCCGAGTTAGTATTTTGATCCGACTCCAGTTCCTTTGGACTACCAACCAGCCCATGGGAGAGCAAAACTAATAGAAGACTACTTAAAATGATTTTATAATTTAGTGACATTGCCTGAAGGGACAAACCATGAATGTACTGGCGGTGTGGCAATGAGGAGGTCAAACACTGTAAATTGCCATTTCTGCAGTACGTGGTGGGAGATGTTACCATGTGAAATGATTTTTAAAAATTCCTAAATTACCACGGAGACCATGAAAATAGATTCCTAAATTACCACGGAGACCATGACACCTCATAATGTAACCTGATGTCAGGACCTGGGTTACTATGGAGACCACATTCATAAGACTATAGTGAATGAGCTAGTAGGATTTATGTTGGCATAGGGGACAGAGAATTACAGAGCTTGTGGGGAGAGCAAAGTGCTTTCAGTGGCTGGAGGACCCCTTATTTCTTCATAAAACTTGCTAGATGACTCATTATAGTTATTAATAAATAGCCACTTTTAGTTTTGCTTTAGACAATTGTGATTTTTTCCCCCTCCTGTCTCTGTTGACATAGCATCGTTTTGGAATGTTAATTTTGTTCTGAAATAACTATCTAGGTACAGTAGCCTAATGGTTGTAGTACTGGACTAGAGACCCAGAAGGATGTGAGTTCAAATCCCAGCATGGTAAGTTGTGATGACTGACTTTAATAAATCTGGTAATTTGTTGACTGGCACAGGGGAAAAAACCCTAACTGGTTCTTTAAAGCTATCTGATCAGGCCTAACATACAGCTCTGTGTGATTGACTCAATACTCTTCAGGGGGAACTAGGAATAAGCAATAAATATTGGCTTTTCAGTGTTGCTCTAAAATACTGCTAAATGGCTGGATTTTCCTTCTGTGTTAATATTGTCCATGTAACCTTATATTACAGTTGAGCATTTGCACGATAATAAATCTCAAAGCTCTGACAATTTTTGCCGGTGTTTCTTTAATTCAAAGATATAGCCAAAATGTAAAAACAACTAGTCATACTGTAATGACCAATTCTGAAAAAAAAGAGAGAAATTGAGAAATGGTAAATTCAGTGGCCCCTGTTAACGTGTGTCAATTGTCTGAGAATGAGGTCAGACTTTGCAGTGGTGCCTCCACAGCCAAAGAGCCTGCTGACATTCATCATCTCATCTCACATATGTTGAATGGCTACTTGGCCATGAGTTGCCTCCCACTGTGGAAACATACCCCAGCGTGAATCAGAATCTTCAGAAGAGGAGGCTAGAAAATTGGAGCAGTGGGAGGGGTAGGGGTCAGAATTTTTGTTATTATAAAATGCTATTGCTTAAATTTTAAACAAGGTGTGCACAGTTGTGATGTCACCGATTACGAACAGAACTGGTTGAATGAAGAAAGCTCATTCATACCCTTTGTGAATGTAATGCAAGTGTGTTCTTTTTCATAGAATTGAAAAATAATTCAATCCAAGCAGCAAAATAAAGGGAAGAATAGCAATGTCTTTATTGACAAGTATCCATGTCGAGAAGATCTTTCAGGGAAATATTTGGATACTTCAAGTCATTCTGGGCTGTGGGGTATGGGAAAACATAATGCAAGAGGTAATTTAATTCGATTCCTTAGAGTTTGAGTGCTTTGTCTGGCAAAGAATCAAGAAACCTCACTTTGTAGGTAAAACAAGATATTCAATTAGGTGGGAGACAGTAGAATTAACCAAACACAAGAGCTCTGGAAATGGGATATCGGGTTTGAACATAGGTATTCCAACTGGTCAACCACATACTTAATATCTGGAAAAACTCAGCAGGCCAGGCAACATCCGTGGAGAGAAATTAGAGTCAACGTTTCAGGTCAAAAGGGTTTTGACCTGAAACGTTGACTCTATTTCTCTCTCCATGGATGTTGCCTGGCCTGCTGAGTTTTTCCACCATTTTCTGTTGTTATTTCGGATTTCCAGCATCTGCAGTATTTTGCTAACATACTTAGTATCTGCCTGGCCAAGGTTGCCAGCCACAGGTCCAGTTGGACGCGGCTTGTGGGGGTGGTCATTCTGGCTGCCTGCCTCTCTTCCATGGTCTTGTTTGCACCGGGTGGCCCTGGAGAAGGAGTATGCAGCATCCGCCGGTACGCTGAGGCCTTCCGCAACCGGTGGGCACTGCAGGAACTGGAGGGCGAGGTGGATAGTGCAAATAATACTATTATTTAAGTTCATAAGTTCCCTTGCTTTTGCTAAAGTTCTTTACTAGTTGTGCCCCTCTAAAAAGGGGGCACTTTTGTTTGGTTTTTCGTTTGATGATAGGTCAGTGTCTCCTTATAGTTTAATTAAGAAAAGGCATCTAGCAGTGTTCAGATGAGGTTAATTTAGTTGACGATCCAGTGGCTAAACTGCTAATTAGCTGGAGGTTAGATATTGACATTATTGCCCCAATATTTACTGGGGTGTGCTTTCGGAGCAAGGGGGATGAGTTATGGCTGGGAAACCCAGAAGTAGGTGGTTCGCCGATCGTCCTGCAGTTTTAACTACAGGGAGTATTTGACTTTTTTTTCCCCCCCCGAGGATTCCTGCCCGACAGCCATACTGATTGTAGTGTATGTAACTGTTCCACCTTTAAGAGAACTATTTTAAGGGTTGCACTATTTTATCTTGGCTGCTGTATACTGTAATACCGGTGGTGACCACACCGGTATATAAGTGCTGTGTAATGATTTATTGGGCAGTTCCGCCCTGACCTTCAACTAGTAAAGACCTGTTAAAATTTACTCTTGTGGTCTGTGTAATAATTCTCATTATAACACACAGACTTAACAGTGGCGACGAGTACGATCTTACCCTGCGGCAGAGATACATCCAAGGCAATTTAACGGGCGTCGAGAGGAGGCATCCGCCCTCATCATTCTGCTGAGAAAAGACTCGGGTCTGCAGAGCAAAGGAAGAATTCTGACACGAAGCCTTCCATCAGCAACAGGCAGTGATCATCCCTTCTATCACGGTGGTGGGTAAGCCGATCAGCGACGAGCAGCAAGTCGGCCACGTTGACTGTGAGTAGGGGAGAAAATAACAACAACAAAAAAACGGAGGATATAAGGGCGGAGAACTCGACCACGGCCGGGGAAAAGAGCCGGACAGAAGTCGGGGCCAGAGGCGCTGAGACTGGGGCAGCGTAAGGCACGGAAGCCGCGGTGAATGCAAACGCAGCCGGTGCGAAAGACCGGGCTGCAAGCGGGCTGGGAGACGCAACAGCGTCGAGAGAGAGCTCGACCGCGACCGGTGAAAAAGGCCGGGCAGCTACCGAGACCGCGAGGCGCAGCGACCAGGTCAGCGTAAGGCGCGGGAGAAAATTTTTTAAAAAACCGCGGAGAACTCAGCCGCAGCCGGGGGGAAAAGGACCGGACTGCAAGAGGGGCTGGGAGGCACGATTTGAAAACCGCTGGGGGAGGGCGAACGCAGCAATACGGCAATCGCCATTACAGCCAGCGGGGGAGAAAGGCAAACGCGGGAAGCCGCCATTTTCGGAGGCGGGGGAAGAAGACAAGCGCGGGAAACTGCCATTTTGTAAAAGAAAAAAAAAAATTCTTTTGTTTCTCAAGAAGATCGCGAGGATGCCTAAGCATGGTAACATCAACGATTTCGATCCCGATGTGGAAGATTGGGCCACGTATGTAGAACGCATAGAGATATATTGTAAGGCAAATAAAATATCAGATGAAGATAAAGCACTAACCTTACTAAACTCAATGGGTGCGAAGACATACAGGCTATTGAAGCATCTTCTATCACCAGCTAAACCGGCGGATCAGACTTTCGCTAAAATTGTTGCTGTCCTGAAGAATCATTTGAACCCCACACCGCTGATGTTAGCGGAACGATTTAAATTTTATGCGAGAACGCAACTGAAAGAGGAAAGCAACGCGGAGTATTTAATTGAACTGCGTAAGCTAGCGAAATACTGCCAGTTTGGGGAAAGCCTGACAGAGGCACTGAGAGACAAATTCGTGGGTGGGTTGTCGAAAGAAGGAACACAAAAGCGGCTACTTGAAGAGAATGATCTTACACTTGATAAGGCTGTCGCTATTGCAGCATCGCACGAAGCCACAGCGAGAGGCACTGCGAAAATGCAGCTGAAGGCAGCGGTACTCAGCGTAGATCAAATGGCTTTGGGTACAACGAAATGTTATCGTTGTGGAAAGACAACACACGATCAGAACCAATGCTGGTTTAAAAACCAGGAATGTAGAAAATGTGGCAAGCTTGGTCACATAGCTAAAGTATGCCGGTCAGGAAAGAAGACCAGCAAAAAGTCACCACAGGAAAAGTGCAGAAAGGTACATAAGGTGGCTGAGAAGAGTTCGGATGAACAGAATTCGGATTCAGACTCCAACAGCAAGGAACTGGGTAGTCTGAGAATTCACAACGTGAGTAAGGAAGCTGACCGACAAACTATCTGGGTCACACTGCAGATAGCAGGAGTCCAAGTGAAGATGGAATTGGACACCGGATCGGCGTTGACGGTCATGAATAAGCAAGATTACAAAAAGTTATTCAAACATATTCCCCTACGGGATACGGAGATAGTATTGCAGACATACACGGGGCAAAAAGTATACCCCATCGGAAAGATAAAAGTCAAGGTGATACACAAGGGCAAAGAACACCAAGGAATGGACTTATATGTACTACCTGAGGGAGGTCCACCACTTCTGGGACGGGAGTGGATCAGAAAAATAAATATGGACTGGCACTCCCTAAACGCAATAACGGTAGATTCCGGAAAAAAAGATGTCAAACCTGAACGATTGTCCAGAATATTGGATGAGGCTAAAGAGGTGTTCCAACAGGGACTGGGAACACTGAGAGGAATTAAGGCAAAAATCAAGATTGCAGAACATGCAAACCCAAAATTTTTCAAAGCCAGACCGGTACCGTATGCGATACGACCTGCTGTGGAAGCTGAGCTGGAAGGGCTGGAACGTTCAGGAGTACTGTCTAAGGTGGACTGGAGTGAGTGGGCCACGCCCATTGTTCCCGTCATGAAGCGTTCATCGAGTAACAAGCCAGGGGAACCGGGGAAGGTCCGCATCTGTGGAGACTTCAAGATCACAGTTAATCCGGTGCTTCACACGGTGCAATATCCGCTTCCGCGGATTGAGGATATCTTTGCTTCATTGTCTGGTGGGAAACGCTTCACCAAGATAGACCTGGCGCAAGCGTACTTACAGATGGAAGTTGAGGAAGAGTCGCGCCAGTATCTCACAATCAGCACGCACAGAGGCTTGTATCGATATAATAGACTGGTTTTTGGAGTGGCTTCGGCTCCGGCAATTTGGCAGAGGGCCATGGAGCAGGTATTACAGGGAATTCCAAGCACTCAATGTTACTTGGACGATATCCTGATTACAGGAGATGACGATGAGGAACACCTTGCAAATTTGAAACTGGTGCTCACCAGGTTGAAGGAATATGGCCTTATGAGTTAATCGCCAGAAATGTGAGTTCTTTCAGAAACGGATCTCGTACTGTGGTCATGTCATTGACCAGGAGGGGCTGCACAAGTCACCTGACAAGATCGAAGCTGTTGTGAAAGCTCCCGCTCCGGAAAATGTATCCCAGTTGAGATCGTTCCTAGGGTTGATTAACTATTACCATAAGTTTCTGCCAAATCTATCCACGGTGCTGCACCCGCTGAATGCTCTTTTGCAGAAAGAAGTACCATGGAAGTGGAGCGAGGACTGTAAGAAGGCCTTTCGCAAAAGCAAGACATTGATCACCTCAGAGGAAGTGTTGGCTCACTTCAACCCAACGCTACCTATTCGTTTAGCTTGTGATGCTTCTCCTTATGGTATTGGAGCAGTACTCTCACACAAGTTGCCAAATGGCTCGGAAAGGCCAGTCGCATTTGCATCCAGATCATTGACCTCCGCTGAGCGCAACTGTGCTCAGATAGATAGAGAGGCTCTCAGCCTGGTGTGGGGAGTAAAGAAGTTTAATCATTACCTGCAGGGCCAGAAGTTTACACTGCTGACAGACCACCAGCCGTTGGTATCCATATTCAACCCTAAAAAGGGCATTTCCATTATGACAGCGCAAAGGCTACAGAGGTGGTCCCTTTTCCTAGGGGCACACCAATATGACATAGAATACAAAGGATCAAAACAGCATGGGAATGCTGACGGTTTATCACGCCTACCGTTGCCAACGGTAGAAGAGGCGCCTACAGTGGACCCAGTGGAGATGTTCCACTCAACCATAGTGGAATGTCTACCAGTAACAAATTCTACGATCGAAAAGGAAACAAGAAATGACCCGACTCTCTCACGAGTCTACGATTTAACGGTGAAGGGATGGCCAGCACATGGCGAACCACTGTTGCCAGCATTTTCGCAAAGAAGAGAACAGCTGTCAATGTGCCGAGGAACTTTGATGTGTGGATCCAGAGTGGTGATTCCACCCAAACTCCAGCATAAGGTGCTAAAGGAGCTTCACGAGGGGCATCTGGGTGGAGTGAAAATGAAGAACCTAGCCAGAGCGTTCGTGTGGTGGCCAGGTATCGATGGAGACATCGAAGAAATGACCAAGAGCTGTCTAGGATGCCAGAAGGTCCAAAACGCCCCACCACAAGCTCCTCTGCATCCATGGGAGTGGCCCTCATCTCCATGGCAAAGGGTACATATCGACTTTGCTGGTCCATTTATGGACTCAATGTTCTTAATCGCGGTGGATGCACACTCCAAGTGGCTGGAGGTAATAAAGATGTCCTCCACCACCACGGAAAAAACCATCACAGTATTAAGGACCATATTTGCCAGGAATGGGCTGCCGGAACAGATCTGTTCTGATAATGGACCGCAATTTGTGTCCGAAGAATTCAGGAAGTTCTTAAAAAACAATGGGGTTAAGCACTACACGTCCGCCCCATACCATCCCGCCACCAATGGATTAGCTGAAAGGTTTGTCCAGACCTTCAAGAAGGCCATAAAGGCCATGGGTAATGAAGACATAAATCTACAACATAAGGTAGATAACTTCTTGTTGGCGTACAGGAATGCAACACATGCGGTCACAAACCAAACTCCCGCCATGATGTTTTTCAATAGAAGACTAAGATGCCGGCTGGATTTGATCAAGCCAAACATCAGAAGGGACGTAGAGAACCGGCAATTTCAAGGCATGAATGAAAGGCCAACTAGAACCTTCCAGATAGGTCAACAAGTTTTGGCCCGGGACTACCGTACCGAGAAATGGCAGCCTGGAACTATTTGCACACGACTAGGACCGCTGATGTATACCGTGGACATTGGTGAAAGCATAATAAGGCGCCATGCTGACCAGATCATAGCGTCATCCGAAAAGGGACAACCTACACCACAACTCTATACGCCTAATGATGAAGCAGAGATACCCATAGTATCTACCTCCGATCCGGTGATACTGGAACCAGATGCACCCGACACTGACATTCAAGCCGAATCGACCTTGCCAAAAGAACCTACTACACCACCGAAAACTACTACACCACCGAGGCGTTATCCGGACCGAGTCAGGAAGCCTCCAGAGAGACTGAATCTGTGAACTGTTTTTACATGAAGTTGTGTATATATGTTATGATGTTATGCTTAATGGGAATATATACTGTTACACTACAATCCTCCCTTTTTAGGTTATGTAACCGTTCCACCTTTAAGAGAACTATTTTAAGGGTTGCACTATTTTATCTTGGCTGCTGTATACTGTAACTAGCTGGGGAACACCGGTATATAAGTGTTGTGTAATGATTTATTGGGCAGTTCCGCCCTGACCTTCAACTAGTAAAGACCTGTTAAAATTTACTCTTGTGGTCTGTGTAATAATTCTCATTATAACACACAGACTTAACACTGATTAACAGGTTTGGCTGCCCGTCGGGCGGGGAAGGCTGTGGCTAGGTTTAGTGGTGGTGAGCGGGGAGTGGGTGGGTAGAACGTGGTTGGGGGGGAAAATCGGTGATTGCGGGGTGGGGGTCGGTGATCACGTTGTGGGGGGGGGGGGGTCGGGGGGAGATCTTGGAGGTTTACAGGGTTAGTTTGTTGGGCCTGGAGGAATCACTCCTGCTCCTCCTGGCCCACAGGCAGTGCTGTAAAGGCACTTACCTTATGGATCCAGCCCTTCTAGTCTTTTACCTGCCAGGCTTCACAAGGCCAGAAAAACCCAGCCAACGTGAGTTAAAAAATAGAAACCTTGTTAAAATGGAGGCACGCAGCCTCCTCAAAAAAGACTTCAATAACCAACCCGCCTCCCGAGAGTGGACTGGTTGTCCGTCCCTCGTCCAGCCTCCATTAAAACCGGAAGTGGGCGGGTTCGAGGCGGCTTGGGTCGAGCTTGAAATTAAAAATTTTTTAACTTCCGGCCCGACCCAAACCCACCCATTTTTGGGGAATAAAATTACCCATTATAATTCAGAAGTGGACACAACTTCCATTCAATCGGTGGAAATGCCCCAACATCTCCCTCGTTTGGAAAACAATAATGAGCACTATAGAGAAGTTGGATGGGTTTGCCATTGATAAGAATGTGTTTTTGGGTCAATGTTGGAGGTTAAAGCTCCACAGTGCTCACACAAGAATGATTTTGTCAGAATTGCTAGCTGTGAAAAGGCTTCTTGTCACAGTGATGCAGTGATCAAGGGAACTACTTGTGTACACTTGATGAGCGAATGCGGTCCTTGAGAATATATATTTGAACAGCCTCACATTTTTTAATGTGGGGAAGGTGGAAACCAACCATCAAATTTGGGAAAGGGGGAGATCCTCTGCTGGAGACTGGAAATTCCTCCTATGTACTTCTTCAAGTGCTACTCAGCCTCCTCTTCCCAGGGTTAGGGAATGTAAGGAATCTCTGCTGAGCCCATCCAGGGGTAGAACAAGCCACTTGCACCCCACACCCCCATTTACTGGGGTATTTAAAAGGGGGATGGGGGTATAGTTGGAAATTTGTTGAAAAGTTGGTACCAAGTTTTGTGACATTGATATAATTGCAAAATACTGCGGATGCTGGAAATCTGAAATAACAACAGAAAATGCTGGAAATACTCAGCAGGCCAGGCAGCATCCGTGGAGAGAGAAACAGAGTTAACGTTTCAGGTCTGGGACCCTTCATCAGAACTGGAAAAAGCTGGAGATGTAACAGATATTAAGCAGGTGCAGAGACAGGGGGTGGGGGGGGGGGGGGTTAGGAGGGGAGGAAGAAATAGAACATCCTGTACTTTTGTAAGAGGCAGTAAAGATAAAATGTTGCAAATGGGAATGGCAAAAATAATACTGCATGAAAAATGGGGGCAGGGATAATTATCTGAAATTGTTGAACTCAATGTTGAGTCCGGCAGGCTGCAAAGTGCCCAATCGAAAGATGAGGTGCTGTTCCTCGAGCTTACGTTGAGGCTTCATTGGAACAATGCAATAGCCCGAGGACAGAGAGATCAGAGTGGGAGTGAAGCGGTGAATTAAAGTGACAGGCGACCGGAAGCTCAGGGTCACCCGTACGGACTGAAACGGAGGTGTTCCGCAAAGCGGATCGCCCAAATCATCTGCGTTTGGTCTCCCCAAATGTAGAGGAGACCACATCGTGAGCAGCGAATACAGTATATTAAATTGCAAGAAGTACAAGTAATTCGCTGTTTCAACCTGGAAGGGGTGTTTGGGGTGCCCTGGACAGTGGGAAGGGAGGAAGTAAAAGGGCATGTGTTGCATCTCCTGCGTTTGCACGGGAAGGTGCCAGGTGAAGGAGCAGGGCTGTTGGGGGGTGATTGAGGAGTGAGACCCAGGGTGTCGCGGAGGGAGCAGTCCCTTCGGAATGCTGAAAGGGGAGGTGAGGGAAGAACAGAAAATGCTGGAAATACTCAGCAGGCCAGGCAGCATCCATGGAGAGAGAGACAGAGTTAACGTTTCAGGTCTGGGACCCTTCATCAGAACTGGAAAAAGCTGGAGATGCAACAGATGTCCTTGGGCTATTGCATTGTTCCAATGAAGCTCAATGTAAGCTCGAGGAACAGCACCTCATCTTTCGATTGGGCACTTTGCAGCGCTGCCGGACTCAACATTGAGTTCAACAATTTCAGATAATTATCCCTGCCCCCATTTTTCATTGCAGTATTATTTTTGCCATTCCCATTTGCAACATTTTATAACTTTACTGCCTCTTACAAAAGTACAGGATGTTCTATTTCTTCCTCCCCTCCTAACCCCCCCCCCCCCCCCACCCCCTGTCTCTGCACCTGCTTAATATCTGTTACATCTCCAGCTTTTTCCAGTTCTGATGAAGGGTCCCCAGACCTGAAACGTTAACTCTGTTTCTCTCTCCACGGATGCTGCCTGGCCTGCTGAGTATTTCCAGCATTTTCTGTTGTTATTTCAGATTTCCAGCATCCGCAGTATTTTGCAATTATATCAATGTCACAAAACTTGGTACCAACTTTTCAACAAATTTCCAACTATACCCCCATCCCCCTTTTAAATACCCCAGTAAATGGGGGGTGTGGGGTGCAAGTGGGCTTGTTCTACCCCTGGATGGGCTCAGCAGAGATTCCTTACATTCCCAAACCCTGGGAAGAGGAGGCTGAGTAGCACTTGAAGAAGTACATAGGAGGAATTTCCAGTCTCCAGCAGAGGATCTCCCCCTTTCCCAAATTTGATGGTTGGTTTCCACCTTCCCCACATTAAAAAATGTGAGGCTGTTCAAATATATATTCTCAAGGACCGCATTCGCTCATCAAGTGTACACAAGTAGTTCCCTTGATCACTGCATCACTGTGACAAGAAGCCTTTTCACAGCTAGCAATTCTGACAAAATCATTCTTGTGTGAGCACTGTGAGCTTTAACCTCCAACATTGACCCAAAAACACATTCTTATCAATGGCAAACCCATCCAACTTCTCTATAGTGCTCATTATTGTTTTCCAAACGAGGGAGATGTTGGGGCATTTCCACCGATTGAATGGAAGTTGTGTCCCACTTCTGAATTATAATGGGTAATTTTATTCCCCAAAAAAGGGTGGGTTTGGGTCGGGCCGGAAGTTAAAATTTTTTAATTTCAAGCTCGACCCAAGCCGCCTCGAACCCGCCCCACTTCGGTTTTAATGGAGGCTGGACGAGGGACGGACAACCAGTCCACTCTGGGAGGCGGGTTGGTTATTGAAGTCTTTTTTGAGGAGGCTGCGTGACTCCATTTTAACAAGGGTTTCTATTTTTTAACTCACGTTGGCTGGGTTTTTCTGGCCCTTGTGAAGCCTGGCAGGTAAAAGACTAGAAGGGCTGGATCCATAAGGTAAGTGCCTTTACAGCACTGCCTGTGGGCCAGGAGGAGCAGGAGTGATTCCTCCAGGCCCAACAAACTAACCCTGTAAACCTCCAAGATCTCCCCCCGACCCCCCCCCCCCCCACAACGTGATCACCGACCCCCACCCCGCAATCACCGATTTTCCCCCCCAACCACGTTCTACCCACCACACTCCCCGCTCACCACCACTAAACCTAGCCACAGCCTTCCTCCCGCCCGACGGGCAGCCAAACCTGTTAATCAGTGTTAAGTCTGTGTGTATAATGAGAATTATTTACACAGACCACAAGAGTAAATTTTAACAGGTCTTTACTAGTTGAAGGTCAGGGCGGAGAACTGCCCAATAAATCATTACACAACACTTATATACCGGTGTTCCCCAGCTAGTTACAGTATACAGCAGCCAAGATAAAATAGTGCAACCCTTAAAATAGTTCTCTTAAAGGTGGAACGGTTACATAACCTAAAAAGGGAGGATTGTAGTGTAACAGTATATATTCCCATTAAGCATAACATCATAACATATATACACAACTTCATGTAAAAACAGTTCACAGATTCAGTCTCTCTGGAGGCTTCCTGACTCGGTCCGGATAACGCCTCGGTGGTGTAGTAGTTTTCGGTGGTGTAGTAGGTTCTTTTGGCAAGGTCGATTCGGCTTGAATGTCAGTGTCGGGGTGCATCTCGGTTCCAGTATCACC